>NW_026534347.1:5703001-6015697 GCF_026225885.1 Hylaeus anthracinus
TTAATGATCTTTCACCATTCAACCCAATTCAACGACTTGTCCAATTTTAATTATCCCCTCGCAAAGTCGAGCACATTCGCCTCGATAACGTCTCGAGAATGACTTCTCGTATCGGAAGCAATAATTCCGGTTGGTTGTAATATTTTCGATCGCGGCTGCGGCGAATTCCGCGGGGAGTGATAACGTAGCTCGGAGTCGCTCGATAATTCGTACGTTGATCGAGGAAAAAACGGTAGACGGTAGGTCTAGCCCCCGATGGATTTCGACAAAGAGAAAGGCGGCAATTGCGATCAAACGGCGATTGGGCCGAATAAACCGATAACAAAACGAAACACATCCCACACGCGCGCCATTAACCTTTTTTCCACGGGGTTCGTCACGCTGACCGGCGTTTTGCAATTCGAGCCGGTTCCACCCGAGAATCGACACGGTGAAAGCGTCGTTTTGTCGCCGGATAATTCGATCGACTCTGCTGAACGTCGAGATGGAAAAAAAGAGGCGGAACCACCGTTGGAGAAGGTGCACAAGGTCCTAAAATGTAGCAGTAGCGAGTATTCTTGTTGGAAAGCAGGTCCCTCGTTACAAGACCAAACTTTTTCCCCGGATATATGACGGTCTTATTTTGGTGGTCCCCGTCACTGGTCTTATTCTTCAACTTTCTCGTAAGGAAAGTCTAGCAACCACCAGGGATCGAGTAAAAGAATATTTTATGGCTTAAGATTCCCTGCTATCGAAAGGCCATTAAAAAGAAATCAGTCTTTCGCGCGTTACGCAATATGGACGGCCGATCGGATTGAAAAGCAACGAGGGGATTAAAATCGCCGTGTGTTGAAAGCTCTTGGCACTTTATGCCTTAAAATCCAGAAGTACTAATTTATAACCGTGCGCCGTCCCGAATAAAGACCGTGACGAGGGTTACAGCACTTTCACCGACTGGACGTTCTCAGTGGATTACCGGCTCGAATTGAAATCACAGAAACGAACGTGAACGGTAGAGCACGCGAAACGCGAACGAATACCTGCCAAAAGGTGCTTGGGGATACCCCGTACGATAATCTTCTTGTTTTTTATATATTTCGGTGTGAGAGGAAGTACAGGCACAAATATGAAAGATATTTATTTATATGGATATTTTGTAATTAATTTTGAAGGTAGAACATCAGATGGTTGTAAATATGCTCATATAGATATTTCTTTTTTGTTTCAGGTAAGTCACGAAAGCTTGACAGAGACCAAACACATATGGATGATATATCACAAACGACCACGAGTGATGAGTAAGTACAGCTGCGAGGGTTTCACTTCATTTCATAAAAATCATCGAAGAGGTAATAATTGAAAAAATAGAAGGAACCTCAGAAGGTTCCCTGTGACGTCACTAGTTCGTGTCCTCGCCGTTCTCTGAACCAATCCTGGCACCCAGCTTTGGTATACCCCGTATCTTCTAAACAGTTCAGTGGTCTTTGTACAACAACTATGCCTCCACAATTTCGTCTACCACGAAGCATAACTGATCTCTACCAATATAAACATGAAATCTACGAAAACAGAAGCATCGAACTTGTTGATCTCGTTACGTGGATGACGCGAGGCCGCATTTGCACACGCGATTCGCGGTAGATCGTCGCACGGTATTTTATATCGCATTAATTGCAGGCGACTCGGGATTTATAGAGGCGGACTCATCAATTAGAAGAATTTGCATAGACGTTTTAATTAGCGCTACCAGCGCCACCAGAGGGCTCATCGCTACCTCCGCCTAACCCTCTATCGCTCTCGGTCTCTTTCCTCGGACATTTTTCCCTTTTGCTCATTCGGCGTTTCATCCGGTTCGAATATTGCTCTCGTTTTTAACTCGTTACTTTCTTTTGCTTAATGGCTACTCGCGCCGGAGCTAACTAACCGCTCGAGTCGGGGATGAAAAACGTCCGCCGATATATCGAATCTGTCTTTGACGATCCGCTGAAAGAAGCGAGTGGTCGAATTTCATTTCGTTGTATAACGTGTGCATAGGAGATTGAGTATTTATTGCGAATGACACGTTTATTATTGATATTACGAAGAATGAGGATTACTCTAGGAAAGAGTGCTCTTGTTGAGAGGTGTTCGTAAAATAAAGACGAAAATAAGGAAAATTATTTTCAGGGGTGACAGGACTTTTCACTAGGAATTTAAGAAACTTGTTCTGAAGATGAGGTGTTAACAATAAATCCTGTGACAAATCTTCGATCATGTAGTTTCCAATTATTTTCAAACGAAATTTCAGCCTCGTAAGAACTTTCACAAAAGTTAGCCTGGCAGTCAACGTGTTAAAATATCGATTATTTAAAGTATAAAGCTACTCTGCATCCCCGTCGTGACGACTCATTTCTACCTTCATCCACACACTCGTCCGCGCGAATTAGTTAACCCGACTTCCCATTAATACTAGGCCAAGATAAGACACAGGGGAAAAAAGCATCGCTCGGTTAACTGCTCGCGAGTATTCAATACTACGGATATAATATGTTACCTTCGACGAGTCGGGCAATTATTATCAAACGATAAGCGATAAACGCCGGCCAGCGGAAACGCCCCAGTCTTCGGCCGATCCGCGGACAGAACGTGGTCGCATGATAAAGGGCGTAAGCAGAAACGCGTCGTGGCAACATAAAATGCGGGAATATCTATCGGCCGCGCATGCATTCAGTGAATAATAAACTATACAAATAACTCGCTATTAAATCTTTATTACTGTGTATCAAATCGTGGCGGGGTAATCTAGTCCGCCAAGGCGAGCAGGGACGTGCGTAGGATACCTGGTGGGTTACTTCAGCGGTCTTCGTGGTCGTTTTCGGTAGATTGAATCCTTGGGAAGGATTTAGTTATGGGGGATGGTTGAGTGCTATTCCTGAGCAACTTATTATTTAAAGATGCGATTTCAATGAGTAGGGGGAGGATTCGATCGACGTCAGAAGACATGGAAGGGTCAGGTTTGATATCAGAATTCATGGAAGGCTCAGGAGTGACATAAGAATACATGGAGGACTCAGGATTGATATTGGAAGACATGGAGGACACAGGATTGACATTGGAAGACATGGAAGACTCAGAGTTGCTACCAGAAGACATGGAAGGGTCAGGTTTGATATCAGAATACATGGAAGGGTCAGGTTTGATATCAGAATACATGGAAGGCTCAGGAGTGACATAAGAATATATGGAATATTCAGGATTGATATCAGAATACATGGAGGACTCAGGATTGACATTGGAAGACATGGAAGATTCAGAATTGCTACCAGAAGACATGCAATACTCAGGATTGACGTCAGAAGATATTGAAGGCTCAGGAGTGACATAAAAATATATGGAATACTCAGGATTGACATAAGAATACATGGAGGACACAGGATTGACATTGGAAGACATGGAAGACTCAGAATTGCTACCAGAAGAAATGGAATACTCAGGATTGACATCAGATGATATGGAACACATATTCAACGACCTACGAAGAAGTCAGCTGTAACGTTGCCCAAACTAAGGTGTACCTCATCCTTATAGTAAATACCTGAACATTTCTGGTCTTCGCGAACCCTGTCCAAGCATTTGGTGGAAGAGACATTCTCCAAGCCCGAATGTGGATAAAGGAGCGCGCACAACGCGTCGTCGGGCTCGGATCGGCGTGATTTAAAGCGGTTGTCGTGGCGCCCGGTTATTGCGATCGTTAATCGACGTTTCGTAGCTTAGCGCAATTAAGTTGGACGCGCGCACCAATCAGACGGCGGCAGGTCGCATTAACGCACGCGATGCACTGGCCTCGCATAATCGTCATAATTATCAATGATGACGGATCGTTCCGTCACACGCGCTAATTATTGCCGGCGTGGACGGCCGTCGGGGCTACGGCCACCGTTGCCGTAGGCGTAAATCGCTCGCCTCGCGCGAGCTCTTTGCGCTTGTAATGAATTTTTATCGCGTCTGGTTCGGCTTGTAACGTAGCATTTATATCCCCGGAGCGCCACACGATTCCGCTTGATAAGTCGAGCGTCGTGCCCGGTCTTCGTCGCCGCGGATTTTTCGACGAATACATTAAGCACCTGGGGAACGGTTAATTGGTCTGGGAAGTGATCGCGACCCGACGATTCGATCGGGAAATCCCACGTGGAACCGCGTTGCGTAACGCGTGATTGTTGCAGGTGAAAATGGAAGAGATCGGCTGGAGGGCTGCGAGGAGTTTTCGAACGGAAATAGGCCAGCCATGCTTCTAAACGTCTTCTTTGAAGAAGAATTAACTGAAAGTCTTAAAGAGAAATTATATTTTTAACTGAATATCTAAAGAAGAATGTTTACTGTGTGAAAGAGGGTTATTATTAATTACTAAATGAAGAGACACGAAAGAACTCATTGCCAAAAGAAACAGGAAAAGAAAAATTTCCACCCTTCGTGAATTATCTGCACTTTGAGAAGAATCTTTCCCAGACAATTTCAAATCGGAAATAACTGTAAAACAAATCTACCCATAAAGAAACCACCTTTTAAACTCGAGGTACTTGGGTACAACTTACAGGAAGTCGTTTACAAGGTTGTACGTGTCGGTTTCTGTATCTTAATTCGCCATTAAACGAATCTAAGTGCTACACGGCACGACACGCCGAGACTTTTACACGCACAATTCGATTGCATTACCATGAATATGAGGCCGTCGACGTGTGTCTGTCAGCAATTTGTTTATCTGTCGAAAGTGAGCGGGGCGATTCGCCAGCGTGAATGATATCACCGAATTAATTCGCGCAGGAAGATGTAGTTGCTTCGGGAACGATTTCGAGGTCTTTAACCTGCTGCTGGAGATTGTCGCGTGACGTCATCGGGGATATAAGAAGATGACGCGATCGGCCGATCGTGTGGGTTAACCTGCTGAGTTAGCGTCGCTTTTCGATCGGTCATTTTGTTGTGTACGTCTCTTCCTACTGGACTTGTCTAGCGGAACGTATGCTAGGCGAGATAAAAGTAACAGGAACGTTTCGTTCTGGAAACGGAGGTAAATAATGTATCCTATCGCGTGTTAGTCGACCAAGTACCACGCCATTTTTAATCGTTATCCATTCGACTGACTCCATCTGACGTTCTTTCACGTTCCATATTTCTTTCTTTTATATTTCAAACTGCATGCTTGGCTACAAGCACGATATTACAACGTAATCGTTCGATTTTCATTCTAATCGCGTCCTGTACCTAGAACAAAATCACGTGACCAGCTACAAATTAGTTCCCTTCGCAGTAACCTCATCGCGATCTAAAGTTCGATCAATAATAAAATCAAGACACGTCTACTTGTACAAGGAACCTAAGAACCATCGTTACCGATGCAACGACCTGACAAGAATCTATCCAAGAATGTGCGAACTGAAGCGATTGCATTACACACAAATTAATGCGATTCGCGCCACGCTCGGTCTGCTTAGCGCAATTTAGATACGTCCCTTCATGTAACTGAATTAAACAATTGCGTTGTTTAATGGAACTCGTCCAAGAGACTGGAATCCGTCCAAGAGGCTTCGAAGACACCGAAGACGTCAAGAACCACCTATATTACCGATCATTTCGATTCGAACAAAGATCGGTTCGACAAATCGTACCGAATACGTTTGTTCTCATACGTCAAATAGAAAATTACGTTCCTCGATGGCTGAAACTCGTCTGAGAAAGTCTGATGTAAACCGAAGACATCGGGAGTGTCCACAATTACCGGTTACTTCATCCGATTCATTTTTCCGCCCGTTGGTATGCGCACGCGCGTGCACGTGCGCATGCCTAGCACATACCTGGCAACATAGACGCGAAATCGTGACGGTGTTTTAATGCCGCAACGGGCTGATCTCGTGGCAACCTAGCCCAACCTAAGGCGGGTTCCACACAGACCTCTGCATAAGGCGAAAAGTTCACAAATTGGCCGAGTTGTACATTTGTTTCGAGAGTAGTATTAATGGTAATTTATGTAATTGTTCATTGTAGGTGGGTTCTGAAAGATTGCTGCGCTTGATATCAGCTTGTTCGGCAGCCTGCATTAGCAGGGCTAGTACAGTAAACTCCTCGAAAGTAATACTTTCATATTTTAAACTCCAAGAAATTAATGCTTTTGAATTTTAAACCCCTCGAAAATAATTCTTTTGAGCTCTACAAGCCTCGAAAGTAATGTTTTTGAATTCCAAACCCCTCCAAAATAATCATTTTAAATTCTAAATAATCGAAACTCCTCGCCCCGCTACGGAACAGTTAATTTTCCAGCTCGCAATATTTTTCACAGTGTGTTCTCGATATATTTCTCCGACAGGGAGAGCAAAAAAAAAAAACAAAATACTCGTCGATTTTCAAAGGTGAAAGCCCCCTTAAGGCAACCTCCGATGGGACTAAGTAGGTATCGGCGAATGAGGGATACGTGGGAAGCTGGTCTGGTGGTGGTGGTGGGCGATCTGCCTACGTCCCGCGGGATAATAAATCTGGACTGGGGGCCTAGGTTAGGCTCGGCACGATCTAAATACACACGTAGAGACGGCGTTTACATGCGTATGCTACCTTCGCGCTAACTCTCCGAGAAATCTCCCTCTTCCTGGTGCCTTAATTGGACACTCCCGCTTTGATCCCCCTTGTTTGCCAGTGCGCCTTTATGAATATTGATTGTGCGTTACGGTCGACAGGTTTTTTCGTCGTTCCGGAAGATCGAGCTCGAAGTTTCTTTTCGGTTTCGGTTCAAGTATGCGCATAAGCAACAATGGTTAATGGATGATAGCGTAACATCGCCGCGAGAAAGAGGGATGCGAGAGTCTCTGTTCCTCGGTAGGGTTCTCTAGTCTCGCGTGGTGTATCAATTTCGAAGATTTACAATTTTATCGCACCATTATCATATTTTAAAGTCATTGGCTGATCCTTCGCGAACAATGCGACGTCGTAATCCCGAGCGTAGGGTTGGCGACGTCCGTGAGCCCAACTGCCTTGGTCGAGGACAAGGTTGGCCAGATATGTTACCTTATTCGAACTGCAATGATAATGATTTGATGGCATTTTTCTTCGAGCGAATTTATAATAAATTATTTTTTGAAGCTGGGTGTAAGTCGTTCGATCAAAGTTGAAAGACAGGTTGCTCGAACCATGATACTATGCATGAAGTATTAGGATTCATGATTCGATAAATGCACATGTTTATTCGTTAGCTATTATATTCAAATGAACGTGTACACCTGTACACTTATCCAAGAAGAATGCATCCAATCATTTCTTCTTTAGTGGTTTCCTTGCGTATTGGTACAAATACAAAGTCATCTGTTTTTCTCGAGTATTATGTTTCCTTCTCCTTTTCCTCCTTTAACACGCAGACAAACACTTGGAACTTGTCCAAGTGGATCGAGAAATATTGAAAACAACTCAAAAACAAAAGCAATGTTTATATATACGTCGAACCTGTCCAGTTTAAACCAGATTCAACTTAAATGCACTTAAAAAAATTCCGATCCACTTAACAGTCGAGTCCTTAGGTCCATTCCAGAGGTGACGTTATTAATATTTTTATTCGCGGCGTGGGTTTTCCTTGAAACTTTCGAAAGGCCTAACTGTAAACTTTCTTTTTGTCCTGCCCACTTGTTGCTCGACGATATTTGACAGAAGCTCTTATCCGTTTCATCGCGAGCGGGCGTTTAACTATTCGTCGATATTTACAATGTTCCACATGACGCCATCGGCACTGAAGTAGACCTACAAACATGACAAATCTTTGCTTTCGTCTTTTAACTTGGAGAATCGATACGTTTATAAACGTGTACGAAATTAACGTGAATGAACTGTTCTTGTATCGTCATAGAATTGTACAGCAATTAAAAATTTTACTTGTTCTGGGAATTTTTATGGAAAGTAAACGTTGCGCAGGAAGTTTGCGCAGACGAATATCCGGAATTTCGACGATTTCCACCGGAAATTACGTCTATGAACTCCTTGGATCACCAAGATTTTAAGAGGAAAAGGATACATAAAGAACAGAGTAAAGTTTGTCTTGGCTTATCTGACGTAATCTTATCTGAAATTTCTGGATGGAACGAAATTGTCCAATTCTGGGATCTTTGAACCTCTAGAGTTAATAAAGGAATCACCTACAATCTCATATAACGAAAGAGGGGTTTAGAATTTATGTAAAATGGTCATTCTTCTTTTAAATATTTTTTGGCAACGCCTGAATCATTAAAGGCTTCTCTGTCTGTTTCATTCCTGTGTTAAACTCCGCAATTTATTTTTATTTACACCATTCCCGATGTCTCGAAGTCATGAGGATGTATTAAGCAAGAGGATGTACTCGTTAACGTCGCAGAGGAAATTTTCACTTGTTTATTAAACTCTCGTATCCGTCAACCTCATCCTCTCCCCGAATACGTTTTATTTCCTTTTCACTTTTCCGTAGTTCATCCTCGAGATTATAAATTTTCATACATGTTAAACGAATGAATGAATTTCTGTATATTCATTGCATCAGCGATTTCAACATACTTTCGAAGAGGTAGGATCAATTTGCGGTTCGGAGAGGCTCGAGCTTTGATTATGGTTCTTTAAAGGTTGCCTCTTGCTACCCAATGGCGATTAACGCATCATAGCCACGCCATAAAGTCTGACAAACGGACGTGCACGAGCTAACGGTGCCAGGATTAACGGGCCGATTTTCTTTAACTAGAATCCTTTAGTGCAACTATGCCGTGCATACTGACCGCTCAAAGAAGCAGGTCCTCGTGGGACGTGTGCAACCCACTGGAGAGACCGCACAAAAGCCCTTATTACTAACCTATTAGACTGTTCTACGCCTCCAGCTACTATTGTAACCCCAACACGCTGTGGAGGGAGAAATGTCAGTAAGGTAGATGTTCAAATTAAGAGTGGACGTCTAGAATCCAGTGTTAGTGACACTGAAAATATCATTTTTGTGATATTTTTGATCGAGTACTATTTTTGTGATATTACTATTACATTATTTATGTGATATTAATATTCGAAAATAAAGCTTGTGATATTTCTATTAGAGTATTATTTTTATGATGCTACTACTTGAATATCATTTTAGTGATATTACTATTCGAAAGTCATTTGTGTGATACTATCATTTCAGTGCCATTTACGTGATATTCATATTTCAACAACTGAAAGCAACCTGGCTGACCCAAAACAGCTCTAATTGAATAAAGATAACGTTCCTTCCGTGACAAAATTACCTAAATACTTTCCAAACATCTCTGCTACTTATCCCACTAACAAGAGAATAAAAAAGGCACCGCGTCCAACTCAGAGAGCACGTCGTCGTTATCGACAACTCCGTCGAAGGAGGCGCACTCGCGCCTCGCGGAGCGCCGGACAGGTTGTTAATTAGGTGCTCTTGCGATAACGCCTAATCTCGTCCTGATACCACCTCCTAGAACGCGCGTTAGGCAATTCTCGTACGCACGACACCTTTCCCTTTCGGTAGCCAGGAGGCGTAAAGCGATTTTTACGCATCGTCGGCACCGCTGACGCCGGCCTGCGCCTCGAAACCCATGCACAATTAACCCACTTATCCAGAACTAATGGACATACCATTATGGTGTTGTCTGGACGATCGGTATGCGCGGCCGCAAATATCACGGGCACCCGCCGCGCGACCAAGGCAGAAATTTATGGGCCGAATTACCCAGGAGAGAACGACGATTCGAGGCGAGAACGATTATTGCACGCGCCGTTGGGATTTGGCGGAAGTTCAGATACAAATTTAGAAATATCAGAGAAATCAGGGGACGTGGAACATTAGTACGCGCTCGAGATCAATGTTTTTCGATGGTGTCCACAGCAATCTTTCACTCCAAAGTAATAATCCACCAAGTTTTGAACAATATTCTATGAATAGGAATTTTAAACGAAAGAAGGACATAGGTAGAATTGTTTTTAATTCAACTGTCTTTGCATTATTCAAGCTCAGAAGTCACATAAATCTAGATCGAGAATTTGTTTTCCCAGTTTTTCTTTTAAACCATGCTTCACCTCACGTTTCACACCAGGTATCATAAAACAATTTTAATTTCTCGTCAGTCGCGACGCTACCGATCGATTCAGCGTCGATCCCGATCTCTCGTTGTTCGCGTCGCCAGGAGCGTTCATTTGCCAATCGTTTATCCCGGTTTTTTTTTTTAACGCGTCCAGCATTTATTTACCGTGTGAACCGTCGACGCTTTTTGCAGGAACAATGCCGATCGGTCGAGCGTCGGTGGAAATTCCAACGATCGTTCTCGCGCTCGTTATTTCGTTCGATTCCATGAAATATGAAAGTTTGGCGCCGTTTTCTTTCGCGAGGCCGGCGTCGATGTTAATTTATGTGCTACGTGTGTTTTCTGCTCGAAAGCAAACCGGTTTACGCGCGTCGTATTTAAGCTTTGCACCTTATATAAGAGCCCAAGTCCGCGCGTTTTCCGTATGGCGAATTTGCATGAACATTCAGCGTTTCGATGAATAGAGAACCTATCCTTTTGTCTATTTTCGAATATATCCCTTTGTCCGTTTTCTCTTGCACAATGTTGCTATTGTGCAAGCATCCCTGCCAGGTTGGACGAGGACGTCGGTTGAAATATCCTCGCGGAAACGTCGCGGATTCAACGGGGAACCGAATTCTTGCGACAGTTTAGTGCCGGATGCCTGTGGTCTCGCGCGATTTGCATGCAAACGCTGTCCGCTCCAACGGTCGTCCTTCATTGTTAATTGCCTTAATAGACGTTCGTGCGAGGCGTGACATAACCTGTCGATTGCATCGCGAACGGCCAATAGATACACGTACATCGTCGCTAACTTAGATGCCACGTTCGAGATTAGGGGAAGAGAACACTCGCAATTTTGAATTTCAACGGGGGAATAAGCAAGTCGGTGTATTTCGTAATCGGCATAAGAATGGAAAGACAAAGAATACTTCCTGGATGCAAAGCGATCATGCTTTATCATACTTAACAAATTCGCGACCGCTTACGTGAATTCACGTCACTTCAAATTCTATTCCTGCTTGTGAACAAATTACGATGATCTATTTATTTTATAAACTACATATCTATAACATTGATATTTCGAAACATATTTTCAAGAAGGATTTGTGTCAACGCCTTTTTCTTTTTAACAATAATAAAAAAAAAAAGTTTAGTTACGAAAAAACCGATAAGAATTTTAGTGGATGCGACAGCTAAGGTGCGAGTAAACTATTTTATTTTTGTTTTTATCGAAAACGAAAGGGCGTTGACACGAATCCTTCGCGATCCTTGTGATCTTGCGATTTTCTTGAGAGCTATATATGTACACAGAGTGCTACCGGAAAAATGGGTTTGGATTAACCTAAGAGCCTTGAATCTACTTATTTGGAAACAAGCTCCACGAACCTTTACACGGTACATGAACAAATCTCTTTCGCATAGTTACGTCGGATCGTCTAATTTTCGGCTTCCTAACGTTAAGAACGATAACGTACATTCGAAAACTCGTTTCCTCGACGCGAAGGCTATGCCATCGTAGACACCGGACCACCTACAGACGGACGTCACTTGTTATCGCTAACTTTTAACATTCCACGACGGAGACAACGGGCGAGCCGTGCAAATATTTATTCACGGACACGGACGTCAGTACCTACCGCAATTGTCGATCGCAACATGAAAGGCTCGCGGAGAGACGCGGCTCCGTACAGCGTTACACGAATAATCATTACTTTATAATGTTGACACGATGTGACTTTCAGTTTTGCGCGTGACTCGCGTCCCCGCGAAAGTCTTCCGAGTCATCGAACGAATCTCGTGAAAGCACTTCCACCCGGTGAAGGGCGTTCGTCAATGTTTATGCAGTCACTGACAATTAAGCGTAATGTCATAGTTCGCAGCGAGTATTTCTTGGTGCAGCCCTATCAGAACTCACGACTGTCCGGATCTCATTTTTCGAATTTTATTTACTTATGAATTTCATTTAAATCCGTTTCCTTTGGTACTTAACTTTTGCAAAGTTTCCTTATATTAGATTTTACTCTCCTACTGCTATCGGTTATTTTTATATAAAAATATACGGAACAGTTACCAAATAAAAATCGTTCAAGTTCACTCACCTGCCCCATGGTGCAGTTCTACAGTCCTTGAACCGACCCATCGTCAAAGTGTTAATCCAGATCGAATCGCCAAGCGCTGTTAATTTTTGCAACGGTGGCATTTTTCACGCAGCGGATGATTTACCTCGGCCGCGGATAACACGGCCCCGTATAACGCCGCGTACAGGAAGAAGAAAGGTTAGGCGTGCCGTTACACCGACGTCTCGAGGGGCCCGGGAAGAATGTAAATCACTGTCGTTGATTAAACGATTTATCCCGTCCACCTCTTAATTGGACTGATGCGTTATAACATCGTCCAATTAAAGGCAAATGTTGTTTCAAAGCCGATCATAGGTAACAAACGCCGCGATACGGAGGTTTGCCTACGAGAGGCCTGCCAACCGACGACGAACGATCGGCGACGTAGGATTTTCAAGGGACGCCTTGTTATCCCCGCGTGCATCCTTCGTCCTAAGGTTTCTATCGGTGCTCCGCTACTATGTGCTCTAAGTGGACCGGTTTGCTTGGGCGCGCGACAACATTGCGTAGGCCGTCGTCGCGGATCGATTCCCGGTATTAAGAAACGAAAGAAGAAGAGGCAGAAAAAGGTTCCGCGCAGCGGCGGTAGGGAGAAGGAGGAGGAAGGGACACAGCCTGGGCGCAGATAAGAGAAAAATCAGCGGTTCATGACGGCAGAAAAAGCGGACTCTACGAAAGAACCACCACGTGGTACGCGTCCTTATCTCGGCAGGCTAAGCTTGTCGCGGGCTTGAAACATTCGAGCCGGACTGCGAGATATAACGTACGGCCTATAGTGTCTGGATATAAGTTGGCGCTTGCCGCGGATAGGGATAGGTACATAGATCAAGAGAAAGGCTAAGGAGAACCAACGGACAAGGTCCACCTTCTTCTTCTTCTTCTTCTTCTTCTTCTTCTTCTTCGGCTTCGTCTTCCTTCTCCACCCTTTTGCCTCTTTCGTCCGCTCTTCCTTTCCGTCCTCTCGTTCCCGCGACCGTGTCTCTATTCCTTCCTCGTTCCACGCAGGCCCATCGTCCTCTTCCACGGGGCCCGGTATCGAAGAAGCGCCCAGCCGAGAGGTACCGCGGGAAATTAATGGGCATCTCCGCTGCCGCATGAATTGAGTGGAGACTCGTGTTAATTGGGATAAAGTCTCGTGTTTTTCATGAATGAATCAAGCTCCGTGTCGTCTAGGCGACGCTCGGTACCGGTGGAGCTAGAGTGGCCAGTGGTGGTCCTCCAACCTTCACTTCGAGGCGTCATCCGTGACGGGAGTGGAAGAGAGGACCCAAGCGATTCCTTCTTATCGGTGTCAGCGCGGACGAACGCGCGGTTGAGAGCTGCTGCTCGCCCACGCTCCGCTACATTCATTCACTTCTGCGTTGATCTCCCCCTTTCTCCTCGTCGCGTCCTCCTCCAGCATCGCGAGGAATCGCCTTCGACTTCGAGCGTGTTCACCGTTCCTCGCGTGTGCGCTTAGGCCAGCTGCCTGTGTACGCGTCTGCACGACTCGACCTCGCCAGGTGACGTCACCCGATTCGTATACGTACGTTTATTCGCAAGCATAGGTTGCCTCGCACCCTCTGCTACCCCCTGTCACGCGAGTCGGGGGTTGATAAAGTTTATCAAGAGAGCGAATCAGTGTGACGATGGTCCACGCATGGAGACGCGTGCCTGGCACTCGATGTATCTGCTACTCGAAGGGATAGACAGATTTTCTATGGAAAGTAACACTGGGGAATGATTGGAGTTTGTGGGTTGCGGTGTCGACAGTGTAGTGAGGTTCTTTGCTGTAGATCAAGGGGGTGATAATTTTATATCCTTGATAGTGTGAGGCTCCAAGGTACCTGTTCCACCCTGAAGAGTTTCGGTAAAGCGTCCTAACGTCATGAAAAATTTTGCACTGCATCGATGATCACGAAACCAAGTGGATAGCAATTTTATACTCTTGCTATAGCGAGGTTCGGGGGTCCCAGCTCCTTTCAGAAGTGTTTCAGTAGAATGTCATCATGTCAACACCACATCCAAAATAATTCTTACCATTGCATCGATGTCCATCTTCTACAAAAGCGATCAAGTCCACGGTATTTTTACGACACAGCGAAGATCCACATCCCCAAAGCATTCCTTAAGGGTTAAACTCGCCCTCGAATTAGATTGTACCGATTCTCGAGCTTAAACAAATTTCAAAAATCCTAATTTCCACGAATGACAAATCTAGCCGCGCTTATGCGTTCGTTGGTTGTCACGTTGGCCAGGATTTATGGTGAGATCGTGCTATCGCGATTAAGAAACTGACGCCCTCGACACTTTCCGCAATTCCGCGCGAGTTCAACGAACCTCGATCCTAACAGTTTTCTGTAATGAGGGATCGGCGGTTATGCTACGGAAATTCGCGCTGGTTGGCCTGCTTGCATCACACGAGGCGGTTGAAAAAAAAAAAAGGAAAATATCGAAAGGTCGATGTATGCAAAAAGAAGAGAGAGGGAGAGAGCAAAGCTCTGGCCAATAACCCGACTCTGGCTGGGCTTGGCAACGTCGCACGCACGTAGGTAGCTGGTTGGTTAATGATGCCCGCGCGAATCGATGATTCGTCAATGTCCACTGCGGAATTGGAATTATCCGTCGAAAGGGTAGGGTGTACACGGGTCCTCGGTTATGGTTGCAGCCCTCCCTGCCGAGGGAATTCGCTGGTGTATGAACTAATCACTGTGTGGTGTGCTTCGTTGTTGTCAAGATAATATTTTAGAGTTTTAACATATAGAGCAGAGAACTGCTGTAACACACCAGGTAAAAATTAAACAAAAAAATAAATAAATAAATGACAGTACAGGCGCAAAAGACAGCTTCTTAGAGGCAGAGCATCCGAGCTACCGATTTCGAGCACGATATGCGAACATTATCCCCAAGAGGAAGGCCGCGAAGGACGCGGAAGCCGCGGACGTTCCGTTGCACACGTGGCCGAACCGCGCAGCCCGGAATCGTGACTTTTTCGCGAACACCTGTCTATCTTCCCCCGAATCGTGCACGTATCGGTCGCACGACCTGTCCCGGCACGTAGGAGGAGATCATCTCCATGATCAATGATCCGGCCACGGCGACTGCGAAGACTGCATGTGTCCCCGGGGCCATAACTGTATCCGCGGATAGCACGTAAGATTATGGATGAACCGTTGCACAGTTGCGGAACAATGGCAACTTAATGGCAATGCGCGGGATCCATGTGCTGCCGCCACGGCGTGCTCGACGCGGTTGCGTCCTAAGCATAGGGAACACGCGGGTAACATCGCGCTGAAAGGATGCCTTCGCGACGGAAAAGTATCCTTGGAGTTGAGGTCGCTGGCGTTCACGTTTCGCTAGAAATTTCAGTTTCAAATTGCGGGGCGAAACGAGTGGTTGGTTCGTGTGACAGTTTGATGGAACGAGTTGTGACGGATGCGTGGACGATGAGGGCACGTGAACTAGAAAAGCGTGAGGTGCAAAGAAAGTGTACTTGGCGCGCGCGTCTATTAGAACGAGTTGTGACGAATGCAAGTGGGCCACAAAAGCGTGAGCCGTGAAAAAAAGGGCGTTAGAAAAGAGTGCTTATCGCGTGTGACTATTTGGGAAAACCATGACAAATACATAACACTAAACGTTAATCTCCCACAGAAAATTTCCAACGTTCCTCAGACGAATAGAAGCGAAGATCGTAGGGGGAAAAATGAGTTTCCACATGTGCATACCTACCACGGCAGCGAGATTGCTTTTTACAAATTACCCGACATCGTTCGCATTCCCATGGAACATAGTACCACATTCCTCTTAACCTGGGAATGATCTATCCAGCTCCCAGCTATACCAACTGTATCCTTTATGGTCCACGGCGGCTCGGTTTGACGCGACGATCGGTCTTCGGGCAGCGGACTGATGCGGCGCGAAGCGCTAGAAAATTACCCATCGTAGCGAAATCGATGGGCAGCTTTCCTAGGAACGCGACACGCCTCCGGCAACCGAGCGTGTAGAGTAGGATGGTGCATTATTACAACAATAGGATGCGCGGACGCACGACCACGTTGCGTCGCCCCTGCCTCGAAAAGGACGCGGGCAGGGTACGTGATCGCGTTAGGGTGCGTTTACACCGTCTCCATGAGCCGTGATTGGCAGGCATTCAACGTGAGCAATCTTTATCGTAATGCAAAATATTAAATCATCGTTGATGCCACATGCCAGGGACCCCTTCCTCGAGACGCGATTATTAACGTCGCTCGGTTTGATCGAATTCATAAGAAGATGGCTCTCGGCGACGTCGGAAATTACGTCACTCGTTTAGAATCGTGGACAGTGGAACAGTAATGCGTTTTAGGTCGTTAATCCTAAAGAGAGTATGCACTGAGATAGAACAGCACTTTGGTCTGGAATTTTATAAGGGGGATGCAATCTGTGCACGTTGGAAGAGGTCATCTTCTTGCAGCACAAGTATTACACACTCGTTTCTGGCACCTAACTCTCTACGCATTTCTTTTATTTAATTTGTCTATAAATTCTCTTTAAATAATACTTTAACCAAAGTCAGCGTGAAAAATGCTTTCAGCTGAAACGTTATTAAATTGTCTGCACTCCAGACATATTTCAATACCACTCTGAAAACGATTCAATAATTGTAGTTGAAACGTCGTAAAATTGCCCCGCAGTCCAAGCTGCGCCTTGTTCGGTCTCAATTTAGTTACGGTAAACGTTGGATAATTTCAGCAGTTACGTTTGGGGAGCAGAGTAAACACCTTTATAGTTTCCAGTAGGAACGATCGCGGCATGCATCACGCGCAAACCAGTTGTAACACGTACATACAGGGCAATCTGAAATCCTGCCACGGCGCGTTCTGCGAGGAATAAACTCATTTACGGATGCTTGATCGAGATATAGAGCGTCCCATTTGTTTCTGCGAGCGAAATTCGCTTCTTTTCGTTTCTTTTTTTCGTTCTCTCGCGTATACGAGTACGTGTGAACGATTACGTGCATTCCTACGGCGGAAGAAAACGAGTTGCAAATGAAAAGAAAGACGACGCGGAGAAGTGTGAATGTACAATTGTAAAATTCTTAAGTAAAATGGCCGATCGTTACATAGGAACAGTAAAAATGGTCTCGTAACGATCCTGTAATTAACTGCGATCGAACTTAACGACGATTGGAGGCTTTAGAAGCAAAGGCTTTAAACTGGATGTGACATGGATAAATTATTTGATAAGTTGGAGAGCTAGCAAAATTAGGCGACTTTAATCGAGGAAATTCGCTTGAAAATTGAATTAGGTTTGACTCGATCTGTCTTCCAGTCGTTTGGTGTTCGATTCACTACGATTTCATTCTGATTTGATATTCATGTTCTTTAATAGAGGGGTTTGTAAGTCTTTATTTATCGTAACACTGTCAACCATCACTTCGATTTAATTCGAACGAGTGTGTAGTGAATCTTTTATCGAGTTTCATTGGACCCGGTGTATGAATAGCAAAGAATACGATGCGAGATTGATGTGCATACTGACTAGTCACTCCGTCAATTATCGAGGACGCGCGAACTAAATTATTCCAAGTAGTATTCATAGTATGCCGAGCACAATGAAGTCGGGCGTGGATGGCAGAAAGAAGCGATTGAATAGTAATAAAGCCCATGTTCGTTTCTATTCCTGGCTATTATCGTTAATCGATGAAGATGGAATCGATAAAACAATTTGCCCTGCAAGGAGTAACGCACAGAATATTCTCAACATTGTACACAAAGAACGGTGTGAATATTTAAATAAATCTAAATCGTAAACAATTTAATCGCCTGAAATTCCAGCTGGAATTATTTATTTCCATCCGAAAAATATAGGAATCAAAACATAATTTAAACATGCAAATTCCATTCAGCCCCATTTCCCAATGAAAAATCATATACGACACACGTAATTCGGGGAATCGATTATGAATACCGCGAAATCGAATTGCGATTCACCTGTATGCCAGCCACGTGATTTTGGAAACAACGTACGGTTCCGATCGGTTGTTTCGTCGAGGATTTCGGCTGTGCCAGTCACGTGGGTGAGGAATATTAAAAGCAGAAACGGGGTACGGTTCTTAGTATCCAGGATAGGCTTGGCTAATCGCTCGTAAATACGCAGCCGATGCTTCGTGTTTGCCTCGCGTATTCGTAACCCATAAAGTCCGCTTGACTAGAATTTCAACCAGCCACGTCGTCTCGACCTAATGTCGTGATCTTATCAACCCACGGACACGACTATCGAGAGCTCAGTCAGCGAACGACACATAGTTGTACGTGTTCGCACTTTTCGATTTCCCCCCTTCGTGGTCGAAGGTGTTTTATTGCTTACAGACACTTCTTTATTTTTTCAGATTCTCGTCGGAGTATCCGATGCTCTTCGTCGTGATTATTAAAAGCGGTTTTCTCTATAAATTCGTGGAAAATTAATTCGATAAATATCGAGCCATGAAGTCATCGTTAGATAGGATAAATTAGGCGTAGAAATTAATTACATGGACTTATGTAGTCAATCCCATAAATACTCGTACCCTCTATGTCTATTGAAGAAGTTTGACTAAATTAAATAATAGTTTTGATATTGCTAAATGAATTTTTCATTATAAATATGTATATGAATAAGCTTATACATGTATACACTTATATACACATATTATACACACATATATTTATACAAACGTACACTTGGAAACATCAAACCCACCATTTAATTTAAACAAATTTTTTCAATAGACATAGAGAGTACGAATACTTAGGGGAATTCTGACTGTATATACAAGCACCGTTTTCCTCTATTAGAGTACCCTCCAAAAGTTTCTCCGAATCCTCCGGAAAAATCGAAACGAAATCCAAAGTTCGAAAGGAAAGTACATCGGCGACGGTCTCGCAGCCGCGGCCGGATTAACAGATCGCTCGAGAGCTATAATCAAATCAGGCGTACGGTGCTATCTGATCGCAGTTCCGGCGATCGTTGGCGAGGGAAGTGTTCTTCCTGGTGTGTTCGCGAGCTAGAAGGATGAGGTAGGTGTTGGTAGACG
This sequence comes from Hylaeus anthracinus, assembly GCF_026225885.1. Lineage (NCBI taxonomy): Eukaryota > Metazoa > Arthropoda > Insecta > Hymenoptera > Colletidae > Hylaeus > Hylaeus anthracinus. The sequence continues at coordinate 5,722,165 of NW_026534347.1, forward strand.
ACAGTGAGCCGATACGTGGGCAGAGATCCAGGGCCTTTGCCAGTACCGGTCTTACTGGGAAACGCTGTTATCCTGCCTCGAGGCCCAAGGTGTACCGCAAGGACACGAAAGTGCCGGTTTTTGTCGTTCTATCGTTCGCGGCCGGACTACACCTTGACGCCAGGCTAAAAGGTTCTTTTCTCGCATCGGGAGGACCGAACTCGCTCACGGTATATTATTGCATCGATAAAGACGCCTACGTCTTCGTCCCGAGGTGCTCCGGGAGGCGTCGTTTTAGACCACGTCGGTCGAAATTAACAGACACCAGGGAATAGCTGGACACTTCGTCTGACGTTCCACCGATGTTTCCTACGAAGCTCCAGATGAAATGTTTTTCTGACTATCGAACTTCTCGTGGACGTCTTTGTGGCGCGGTGTTCTCTTACACTTTGTTTCTATACAACTGGAACTTATTTTTGTTGGATTTAAAATTCACGAGTCCAATGCAGATTTATTTTCTTTAACATGTCATCTTCGGTATCAAATTTATCAAGTTCCTTATTGAAAAGTTGGCGAGCCTCGAGGTTATCAGGTACTCGCAAGGACACTGTCCCGCGTAACCAATACCTTTTCCGTCTCCGAGAATTTTTAGCCCAAAGTCTAGCGCGTATTCCTAGAAATTATGAAGCCATTAACCCAGGTCACGAACCATCCCCTTTATTAACAACGACCAGTCGGACGTTAGTTTGTCCAAAGACGAGGGAGTCGGGGTCCCGTGGGTTCGTTTTGAGTAACTCTATATTCGCGTATCCGTGTTATCCGGGTCGCGATCTAATGGCTGGTATATCACGGTGCACACGCACGCGACCACTCGGAGAAGTGGTGCAGAGCAAGTGATGCATGGACGCGAAGCAGTGTCTCCAGTATTCTTAAAGAGCGCTATTTATACCCCTGACTGCACAGCCTGAAAGAACGGGCGAGGAGCGGGTTCCTCAATAAGGCAGCAGGTAGGCCGTACAGTGATTCAGAGCCAATTTTTCCAGCTGGACCAGACGGTGGCTCGGCTCACCGTCTGCAGTTCCATCCTGTCTCTTCCTCTCCCTCTTGATCCTCTTCCTCCGTCCTGCTTCGCCCTGTCGTATTCTCAGCGACTGCTCTCACCCTCCTCTCGTTTCTTTTTCGCGGATCCTTGATGCCGCTAATCCCGAATCATGGATCTTGTTGTCACCTTGATCTCTCGCGTCTCGTGCGTCGGCCACGAGGAAATCCTTTAAAGGAGAACCGGGACAGACGCGCCAGCGCATGGTCACACGCGTGCGAGCGAACCGGGGGAAATTGAAACGCGCCCGATTAAAACCTGACTCATCTAGTTAGTGGGTCCGCTGTGAGTGGATATTCCAGTAATCGAAGAAGTTCACTTGGCTGTGACTTGTTTGGGATCTGATCCGAGACAATAGGGCATCTGACACCTTTGAGCCCAAAGAGAGCTACCCCTGCTAATAGTCATTACTGTAAATAGTCACACTTGCTAATGGTCACTCTTATCAATAATCAGTCCTGCCAACGCTTACATCTGCCAATAATTACACCCCCCAATACTCACACCCACCTACCCCATTCCGAAGAACGTCCTACCATTCTACTCACCACCCTTAAATAATTTCACCTTCGAATTTCCCTGCGTGTTACGGCGGGGCAGAACTTCTTACGAATCAGCGAGGACAAATCAGGCAACCGGGTGCCACTTGCAGCACCGCCGACGACAGTGAAACGTACGAAAGGATACGTGTCTCGGATACCGAACGCCCACGCGAAATCGACGGCAATGCCATTCCAATGTTAATTGAGGTGCCCCGACGCCCACGCCGCTCGAGGTGTTCTCGGTTTGCCAAGCAGTCGTCAGTATCGGCTATCATTAGCTCGATCGGGCCGCCGATAAACATTCGAGGCTCCTCGGTAATTCGCCTAATGAGATAACGGTACCAACCGAGCGAAATCTCTGCACTTGATAACGCTTTACGGCGTTCCGCGGCTTTGGACGGGAATGCGAAACCTTTAAGGACGCGCGGCGCAAACTATGCGATCGCATATTACGGGAGCGCGTTCCTGCTCGATACAAATAAGTGTTTGTTGTTACAAATAAACACGTCGTGTTTCGGATGGTTTTCGAGGTATCAGTAACCAGTGTAAACATAATTATTAATTATGACTCCTTGTTGAAGCAGACGAGCATTGTTATATATTATTTTCGAAACGATCGACCAACAGTTTGCGCTGAAATGAATGGGGCCCTTGGAATGCGGATTGTCGAAGTAAAAATTTCGAGAAATGCGACGCAAAAGTTTTTATCATGTTTGCGCAATATTCAATCTACCTTTGCGTATCGTTTTATCCGTTTTCGCATACCACTGGCTAGGGTAACCGTGAAAGCAAAAGTATTTAATGAGTAGGTACAGCGTTTTCTGTTGTCAACTTCAAGCAAGTGCTGATACCGGTTACGAGGCTAATAATTGTAGGTTTTCACGACTGGTGATGGAAGAAAGGAGATGTTGCTTTAGCTTACTGCAATGTACTTCTTCATTAACAGTGCCTGGAACGTGGCTTTCAGGTATATGCGTTTCCAGACAGTTTAATTCGAAACCACTTTTCTCGATATAAATTAAAATAATACGCACGCTATTCAATGGCAATCAAAGTTTGTCTTCCTACGAAGCATCTTTCGATCATTCGTAATCTTCGCAAACGATTTGACTTGGGTGCCTGTCAGCGATTTATTCTTCGCTTTACGCATCGCGCGAGTGATTTAAATATCTTCTATTGGCGCATTTAAAGAGTTAATTTGAACGACAGCTGTGCATAAGTTTAGATAGGTGAATATTGCATTCTATGACTCTCAGAATATTCCAGAACCTCGGTCGTCTCATCTTCGATTACGCGTACCGTTTCTGATAATGAAACATTCAATTCTCACATTTAATCGCTATCAAACTTAATCGTCTTCAAGGTCTATCGAAAATAGTTTCGAAAGCGTTTCGAGTTTCATCTTGGATCTGCTGGTTGGACTAATCGGCAGGGGTTTGCCTCGCAAACGAAGAGGATTGGCAGTTTGACTGGTCGCTATTTCTGGAGCTCTTCAGTCAAACTTACTGTCGCGAGATGGATCTTATCGATAGCTAACCTCCTAATCGCGTCCAAGGTCGGATTTGCTAGACAAAGCTTTACCGATGGATCTGTATATGGAAACCAGAAGAATTTTATAATAACTCACGCACACAGTGGCTGTGGAATCGAGTCTCGTAGGCTTAAAATTGGTATATGTTTAAAATGGCAAAAAATAGTTGAAGAAAAAGTGCTCTAGGTTATTTAAAACAGTGGCGGTGAATTAATTCGTAGACTTAATACGCTATGACGTCCAAAGACGATTAGACTACTGGACGTAATCATCCTTTAGAGGCAAAGGTGCTATTATTGCAATAACTAGGCTTTCTAACTAGGGTCACTTCTGCCAATCACTTCTCCTTATTAAAGTTTGACATACTTGTTAGACCTAAGGACCATTCTGGATATTCTACCAGTTAAAGAGCAAAGCCAGGAGAATCGATATTAGGAAAACTAACACCCTCTTCGCTTTTCAATTGATTATAGTCGATGACTCACTTCAACTCTAATCTTGATCGTCACAATGACCCTCATTCTAACATATCGTCCAACGAATTCGATTGGACGAGCCTAAAGGGCCCCGTTTCGATGCCCCCTCCCCCCCTGTTCCTGGAGACGATTACCCCAAGCTATCGAAGAGTAGGAGCTGAAGTGAACGAGGTAGCGAGAGCGCCTTCCGTTCTGGCGGCGTTTGGAAAAATCTATCGGCTCGAGAGAGGATATCCGATCGTTCGCGGGATCGTTTGCAGACCGCTTACACCGACAGATGGGATTATCTGATCTTGAATCTAGCCGGGACGGCTCGGGCTGCGTATAATTGCCATCGCCGACCGAACGAGCGTAGCTTGGTGAGCGCTAGAGAGAGCCCTTCTTTTTCTACCCACAGTTCGTTGGCTGGCCATGCTGGCCCATCCGTTGCCCCGTTCGTTCCATCGTGGTTGGTGCCCGTTCGTTGGTCGGCTACGTTCTGCTCGGCCCGGTCGGGCAGTTGCTGCTTCTGCCCCCGTCGTTGCTGCCGCAGCCGCCGTCGGTTGCTGCCGGCTCCGTTCCCCTGGCGAAGTCAAGGCTGTGAACTGGGAATGTGCGTGCAACTATGCTACCTAGACCTTTTATTCCTCGTGGTATCCGCCGCCTTCCCTTGCCGTGGCTTATACGCGTCGGCAACGGCCATCTAGTAGTGCGTCCGCATGAATCTACGCCTTGGGACTCCTTCCCTACCCCGCTTCTATCTCATCCCCACCCAACACTCAGCTCTTTATCCCTCTCCGTTCGTTCCTCAGCATCTCGCCTCATCCGCGCCGCTTCCTCCCGTTCGTCCTGGCGTTCGTCTTCCACCTCGCCGCTCTCATCCCCCTTGATAACGATCTTCCACCGACCATGCCGCGCGCGGACTTTTATAAACCCCCTGGCACCTGTCCACCCAAGTAGATAATAACGCTGCCGCGAATCCCGCGCCGCAGCCTGATTGCCTGACTGTTACCTTACCTACCTACCCTGCCTATCCGTCCCTCTCCGTCCGAGCTTCCCAGGCGATTCCACCGCGGCTGTCCCGTCGTTCCTTCTTCCTCGAACCATCCTTTCCTCTTTTCCTCGGTCCGCATCCCTATCCCTACCTCCCCGGGACCACGGGGAACGCGGTTTCTTGCCGCGAGCCGAGGTTAGGCTAACGCTTCGAGGAATCATTGTCTCGCTCCCGCGGTCCTCCGCGACGTCGCGTGGGTCGTGGAGAAAGGGTGGCCGAACCGATCAGAATTCTACAAGTTAACGCGTTCACTGTCAAATAAAAATTAATTTTTTTTAGGTCCTTAATGGAAAATCCCGTCACCCAGAAATGGGTCAACGTGTTAAGTATATCATCCCTTTGAATGCCAAAAGAAATTGGACCAGAGAATGGCTTTCTTACTTGAAATACCAAAAGGGTAATCTATATAATAAAAATCTGTAATGCCTGAGAACAATTCTACAGATTAAAATTAAAAATAGGAAAGTCGTAGCTTTGCAATCCCCCCAGAGTGAAATTATGCTATCAACCCTCAGAAGAGTATCAAATATCCAAGTACCATTTTCTCTCTCTATGTTCTGCAAGTCTCTTACAACTATTAACCTCTGATTCCACGAGCACTGCAAAACCATTCCTGCGACTATAAAATGTCCAGAATGTTGCAACACGCCGTTTTCCGTCCTGCATTGATGCACCATCATTACGTTGTTCCAGTTGCACGAAGGACGGCGCATAGGCGAGTTCCACGAGTTATAAATATGTAATAGAATTCCTCCGAGGCGTGCTCGATAGCGTGCCGTTACCATTTATTGATTATTTAATTGAGGAAAGGGGAACGGAAGCATCCGAGCCCGAAGAATTCTTGCAACGAGGTCGGGTTACGTTCCATTCACCACCGTTTACAAAATCAACTATAAAACGGTGCCAACCCTGTAATATTAAATCTCAATCGAGTTTCTTAACCCGGCGTCGAGAGGCATGCCGTGTTAACATGATCGATTATTCGATTAGGAAATTCTGGAATCAGATGCCACGAATCTATTATATGTGCACGCGAACGGAGCCGCTATTTTCTTACGTAACCCACGTCGCAGTCATGTTTGAATTATTAAAATCATGATTTATCACGGTGCTCGAATATTTACGCGACACTGGGTACGGTGTCGATGTTCTTGGATACCCAAGACGAGAAGAAAATGTGAATTTTAGGTGACAGTATTTAAAAATAAAATTTTGATTGTCTCTATCGTTAAAGAGCACGAGTATTAAACGTACACGTCGCAAGAAATGTCTTTAGAAAATTTGTAAACTTCATTCGGAACTTTCTAATCACCCTAGGATTCATCCTTAATTATCTTTTCCATCGCACGACACGTCGAACAGAGGTTTCCTTTTCTTCAGCCTCGCGTCGATTACGCAAGCTACATGTTTCTCGTCTCGTGGCAAAAGAAGAGTTCATCGACCCTATGTTACCCCAAAATTTGAGCGGAATGCGTCGAACGTCGCACGCTGACGTCACCCACGCCTCTCCAAAAGCGAACGAACAAATCGCAGGGACAAAAGTGTACACGCGTGACGCGACGAGGAATGAAATCATAATCGAGAGAAGGAAGAGAGGAAAAAAAAAACCGTAGAAACGAGACTTTTAGTCTGCAAAACGGAGCTCGTTAACGGTCGTACGCCCATGGCCAATGGTTCTTGACGTTCGTAGAATTCCATGGAGACCTTGATGCTTTTTATCTTTGCTCACTTAGTCCTCCCTCTTACAAAGACCGACCACTTCACCGTTCCGCGGAACGTAAAAGATCGCGGCGTGCGATCACCGCGATATACCATTAAGGGTGTCCGAACGCACGTGGATTATATAGTTTCCGAGGACTCGCGTCCCCGCGTTCCTCATTTTTCTGCCACTGGTCGTTAACGTTCCTTAATCGTACTCATTCAGCGATCTGTCAAATCGAATTTTTCTTGCTGGCTCGCGAGTTCATCGTCTAGTAGAAGAGGAAGTCCTTTTTCCGAACAATGGTAATTCGGATTTCTTTGGTTTCACGATGAACATTTTTAGGGAATTTTGTTGCGTTTATCCTGATGAAGTTTTCGAGGAGTTCGATTGGAAATTAATCTTAATATGATATGAAAAAAGTCAGCGGTCAAGGATTCAAGTTTAAAGCTTCAAGTTCAAAGAATCGATTCAAGTGTCACATTTTGTTAACACGTTGGTCGCCACGTCACCCAGAAGTGGGTGGCGGGCCTTGTCACTAAGGAACTAATAAAATTAATTTCAAAGATGAGACAATAATGAAAATAAATCTGGACAGGATTCGTAAATTTGACGACGTTAAAAAATTAAATACTATGACAGATGTTAAGCTATCCAATTTTTAATAGTTTCTAGACAAAATTTTAACTTTATTGAAATTTTTACGAGTTTTAGCTTGGCAGCCAACGTGTTAAATGTTATATTTTAATAGTAGGTAAGCCTTTCCTACCAAACAGTGAAGAATTATTTGCTTTGATTATGCAAAACAGAAAAACTCGTTTCAGACAAAAGTTACCATATGCGACGGGGTCTACTCGCAAATTTATGCTCTATTCCGCTTAGAAAAACTGTTGGGAGAACCCTAGCCTCTACGGGGGGTCTCGAGACGGGGCCCTGTCTGTCATATAAAGAACTCCATCGAACCATAAAACCAGTAAATAAAATTTCATGGCTGTCTCTAATACTTTCGCGGAGAAAAACTTGCGACACCTCGGGCAGGATATCCTTTGTCGAGATGATAAAAATGGTATAATGTGAGGTTGGTCAAAAAGTTGGTTCGGTTTGTGATGTCGGTTGTGTGGTGATTGTCTGTGCAGTTGAGATGGTTACTACACGAGGACTTCTACAAATGTGGAATCATGAATTAGCCGCGCACGAATCGATTTACTCCACTTTTTGAAAAGTCTTTGATTTAAGTGTTAAAGTTAGTGATCGAGCGATTATCCTCCTCAAAACGAAAAACGAAAATAAAACACATTGTGCACTATTTGCAGAAAAAATATCACGACCTACCACTTGCTATTTGAATGCATCAGATACCATACGCAAAGACAAAAGTATGAAATATCACCAACTAGAGCCCTATCATCTCAAGATCATGTAGAAAATACCCTTAAATACCTAAAAGAAATTAACATGTACAACAAAATATAACAAAACAGAAATTAAATAGGAGACAGGACCTAGCCGTCGCCAGTGACCCCAAGGTCGACGCGACGTTAAATTCGAAAAAAAAAAATAAAACAGTCGAATCAGGCTCATCAACCGTGATGCAATTCCACGTTGAACTTTTCCAATCCGTGCTCCGATCCAATTAGCGCCGGCAACGTCGAAATATCTGTTCGCTAATTGCTCTGCTTAAATCTATTCGGCCTGTTACTTTCCTGTTGCGGTGTTCACGGAATTTAGTCGTCGGACGGTTAATTACGTTGCTCAAATTACGGGGGCCCCGGTGACTTTGATCTGGGAAAGTTTGCAAGTAGTCCGCGACTCCGTCCTTCCACCTACAGTGCGTTTCACATCCGCAACCCCACCATACATTTTTCAAATTTACGGTCAAGTAATTCGTAAATAACCTTGTTTTCGTTAAACGAACCATACTAAGAGGAGAGAGTGTAGAATACTCATTGCATACAGTATTAAATTAATTATACTATAAGATACTCGTTCGTCCAGCATTCCAGCTTCTTCCACCTCACACCCTGACATTAATAAACGACCCAATATCAATGCACGAGATCACATCCTCGCGAAACTATGGAGTAGCTCATCCAAGAGTCATGCCAAGAGGCACCTGGAAGCCTCGAATCGGTATCGTATGTGAACAGGCCCACGAAATGCTGACTTATCTACGGAGGTCTCTCGAATATGGAACGCGCTGTACCTGAAACACGTAGAGGAGACAAGTAAGCCTCGAATCTGGTTCGTGCCCGAACAACTTCCTACTCGGCGCGGATCGGTGGTCCATTTCAGTCCTCGTGTCGTTCTCGTATCGACGGACGTCTCGAACCGGCGAGTTTAAACGGACCGCTATTCGTCTTTACGTGGACGATGTTGTGTAACTCGGCAACAGCACCCGGAAGGTACTCGAGATAGAGACACACTCGCACATACAAACAAACGCACACACACATACACACGTGTACAGACGTGTGAGACTTTCACTGTCGTTTGCTCCCCTTCGTACCTCTTGCATCGCGGCTCCTTGTTCCCGCCGATTCCCCCGCATCGTTTTGATCGATGAATCGTGCCCCTCGATTCCGAGATCCGCTTATTAGTCACGTCTAGGCGACAGGTGTGCTCCTGGAACGGATATCGCCCCGTTACAGTCCCTCATAGGTTACAGCTTTTCCGCGAATCGCGACTTATTTGGTCCTGATACGTTCCGTACACTCTCCTTGCGAGGCTCATTGGACAAACATCTTTGATTGGACTTTCAACTATATATGCACGTGTGTGCATCTAGTATGAATTGTTTGAATCAGAATCATGGCCATTTCTATGAAAAAATGTGTAAAACGTGATAGAAAACTATATGTAGGAGTCTAAACGAATAATAAAGATACGGAGATTCGAACCCATGATCCTCGAATCGTGTTCTTGTTTGACTCCATATTCTTGGGATCTTCGGATAGTTCTTTAATTAAATTCATTTACTTCGAGATGGAGTAAAATATAAATGACAAATGAAAAAATATTCGTCCATTCGTGAAATTCAAAATGAATGAGTTCCATCCAATATCATGTCATACAGTAGGAAAGAATAAGAAAGGCCCGTGATCACTCTGAAAATGAAATCACCGGAAGTGTCATCAAGTCTGACGGTCGTCACAGTTGTCAATTCCAGTTGAACACTTACTGTATATTATCCCCTCAGCCCTACTTCATTTTTTTTCCATCGTACTAGTACAATTTTATTCTTAGTGTTAACTTGAACTAAATTAGTACGGAAAAAATCAAAAACAAATCCTAATAGCGTAGTTTTCGAGGAAAACTGCTTACTACCTATTAAAAGTAACTGTACACGTCTCGGTGCGTGTGTGTAGTCACGCTCCACAAACCAAACAAACCGTGCCCCGCTATTTCGATGTTAGTCCACATGTGCAGTCAGTCTACGCATACCCTATAAATTGCGATATTACGGACAATTGGAGAGTTTCCATAATTTTATTGACACTAAATTACAACCTTGTTTCCACGGCGCTGCGCTTCCAGCGTTCCTCGCCGCTAGAGCGCTTTACGGCTTAACTCTACCGCAGCAGAAGAGTTAAGCCGGCGTTTGTGTACACGCACTCGCGAAATTAGTAAGTGTACGCGCTTTAAAGCAAGTGCCGTGCATTGACTAAGGTTACGCTGTTACCGTAACGCGCGCGATAAAACTGGTTAAAATGTGTACCTTGTTGCAATTACCGTGCGCCGGCAGACGTAATCCGGCGCGACAGCCAGCACGGCAACATTGACGCATTGCGTGCATATAATAGGCTAAGAGGACAGCGCGTTCGTATTTTAGGATCAGCGGTTAGGTACTCGCGGTACGGAGATCAACGATTCCCAGTACTGGATCGATTTTCAGCTATGCCATTTCGTACCAGAATTACACATAGATTATATTTACGTTGTCGGCGGAACTTGCGTCAACTTTTTTTCATTGTTCAATTTGAGGAGCTCGGTGGACGCTGATAATGAAGCATTCTTTTACGAATTTTTAAAAACTTGGAAACATAAATCCTACCATTTAATTAAAAAAAATTTCTTCTATAGATACAGACGGTATGAATATTTAGGACTGACTATCACCTCGAATCTGATAATGTTTTTCTACACTTCTAAAACCCTCCCGTATCTCACTTCATTTCACGTTCGCTCTGTCATCGTGCAATGCCTGCTATTATAAATCCCGCGACGCATAGCTACGCGAGAGCGCTCAGCTTTAAATTTGTCCAGGCGTCGTGTCTTGTGCGCGCATCGATGTCTCCCGCGGTCGAACATCTCGTCTCCGGCGGGCCCGAATACCGACTATTCGGCGTACTTTCGATCGGCGTACCGTGTATGCCGAACATTGTAACGTGTCCCGTCGAGACGGTCGGTCAGGAACACGGGATTATGTATGTTAGAATGTGTATGTACGCGGTAGGCTATGCCTCTGCTCCACGATCTTAAAGGTCTCTACCCGTTGTAGGATCCTCCTTTCTCTCCGGCGCTCGTCACGACTTCTCGCCGGTCTCGATTATTCCGTCCTCCTTCTATCCTCTTTTTCAGGAATGTCCTCCTCCGACAAAGGCTCGTCACCCGACTTACGCGGCCCACCGTTACAAGGATAATCTTCAACGCGACGCTTAATTCACTTTGACGCCAGCCGAGTCGATTGGCGAGGTGCAACGACTCGCGCCTTGTTCCCGCTTTTTTTTTCGTGTACCTTCGCCCGCTATAACTCACCGCGACTCCTAGGCAACGGGCCTTACTAGGGCTCCTTACTATTTAGCGTTCCGGGAGGAATGTCTATCGTTCACGCGCGAGTGAAAATTGACGTTGGATCACCGGGTATATCAGCAGGTGGAGGTCGATTAGTGGAAGCTTTTCAAAAAATGGAATTGTTTCCAAAAAAGAATGCGGAAATCTTGAGTCAAAGCATCGACGACTTCGAGTTAAGGACATCGCATCGCTAGGAAACGTTAGGGTATGAATGAGTGAGAGAAAGTGAAATGAAAGTGCGAATGGATGGAAAATAGATTCCATTTTTTGATATCGTATTTCAAAGACGTACACAGAATAGAAGACACTCGCTGTAAGCATAATGGACAAGATAAAATTGAGACTTGGTAGACGGACAAATCGATGCCGAGAAGTTATTAATTTCATAAATAGAGCGTCGCGACGGACGCGACATTTTCGCCGAGAGATTAATTTCGTTGGTGGGACGCGATTAGACGTTGCTTTCATTTGCTCGTGAAAATGTAATCTTAACACGTTTAATGCCGCGTGTGAGTTACGGCGTCCGGTAAAATTTTAAAACTAGTCGACGAGTTATACTACAATCTGGGAAACCAGCTGAATTCTTCGCACTTCCGTTGTCGCCTGTCGAGCAAGGAAATATATTAAGGAACTTGAAATCGATGCTTGGGGGTTGCTAAAGCGAATCGAAAACGCAGGTGGTCGGAGCAAAGCTTCGTTATTTAATTTTGACCTGCAGTTGAGGTTCAGTATACATGATTATAAATAATTATACGTGTTTCTTATTATTTTTACAGTACGTGGTTTATATGCAAAAGAATCTAGTATTTAACAATGCAATGACTATTTGCGTTTTCTGTTCAGAAAACTATTGCGCTTTTAGAAAACTTTTCAGTTGTATAGAGACGAAGTGTCAGGCTCGTATTTTTTACAAGTATTAATCGGGCAGTGAACGTGTTAACGATATCGGATATCCCCGGTGGGTGAGCGTAGATCATCGGTGGAAATCTGCACACAAAGGCTTATTTCCCGTTCGCAAATAGATTCACGGCGCACTTTCACCGCATCCTTCGCCGACTCTCGCGGGAGCTCTCCCTCGAATCCTCATCGGGCACACTGAAACGACCCGCAACGTCCCGCGGCGCACAAGTGCCGTGGACAAATTAAGTGTTGCCCCGACAACGGGCCTGAAACACGCGTCCACACTAGAATTACATCCACCGATACCGATCTACATCGGATTTGAATAATGCACCCGTGGTTTCATCCGCGCGCGGGACTAACCGGAGGAATGGGCACTGGGATGGGCGAAACTAACTGATTCATCGTCAATATCGAATTAAACAGGCACAGGTAGCTTGTAGAGTGCGAGGAAATCTTTTTGGGATACTAAATTATTTTTGGGGGTTGGTAAATCAAATGAAAAATACAAGTTGATACTCGTCATAGAGGTTTCAGTATTTGAGTATTTCAGGAGCGAGAGAAACTTGAAATTGATGTTTGAAGAGATCTAAGCAACTGCAAATAAAAATTCATGTAAAGACTGGTACATTAGGTTTTACAGTCGAGTTATATAAAAACCAATTCAAACAAATGCTCGTACGTTTGGTGTTGCAGTCGAGTTACGCGACTTCGCGCCCTTAATAAATAAAACTGGTTCGTTGCGCGTGCAGACGACGCACGCGTTAGCACAGTTCATTCCAGCGTGACGGTTTTCGGTCGTTTTTGCGTCTCGGACAGAGCGCGCTTCCGCGACTGCCTCGAAATAATTCAAAGCGGGTAAGATACTAGATTAGATAGGGATTAAGAATCACCGATGGGGGCTCCGCTGGGTGAGAATCGGGACGAGGTTCGAATGCTTTACACTAATGAACCTGCGCCGTACAGGAAACGCGCACCGTGTGTTTTCAAAGTTCATTGCCACCCGTGGCATCGTTAGTCCTCGCTAACCTTCACGGATTTAAAGGATGGTACATCACGCAGCGGCCTCGCATCCGCCGCTGTTTGTCGTATCTTTATTATTGCCCTCGCTTTAATGCGCTTCCGTGGCGTGTTGCGTTTTCGTCCAGCCTTTCTTTTCTTTTGGGAGACGGCCGTGGACTCGACGCGAAATTTTTTGATCCGGAGCGTTATTACGGCACGGTAAAAAACGGCGGGAAAGTCGTTGGTCCTTGACTGACTGCCGCCAGTGATATCCGACGGTGATAATCGTTTCTTCGCGAGTGTTTCTCACCTGCGAGAGTGGGAATAATGGGAAAATCAAGAGTGAAGGAGGTTTTTACTTCATCGGGAATCGAAAGTCCTGGTGACAGTTTAGAAATCAACCGTGGTTCCATCAAACTTTTTTTTTTTAAGATATAAACAAAAAGATGAGAAATGCGATGAAATAACGTACATTGTTTTTTAATATGCTCTCTGTGGTATACATTCAAATAAATATTATGTTTTTGAGCGAACGTCGGCTCCCACGGTAGCGAGGGTGTCGAGTAAATAAAACGAAAGACCTCTCCTAGGGAGCACGAGGTGCAAAGAGTTCGGGAGTTAGTCGGTCAGCGTAGAAAAAAGGGAGAGAAAAATCCAGGTTGGAAGGAAGGAAGAAGAAGAAAAGGAGATCAAGTTGTGGACGAGGGGGGTTTGGCGAGGGGAAACGGGAAAGAGGGCCAGGCCATAACATTACAGAGGAGCCTGCTGAGTGAGATATTACCGCCGTCATAACCTCTAATAACTACACAGAGCCCTTTATAACGCCTCCCAGTGCCTCATTGTACCGCGGTGGTAGGCTTCTCTTGTCTCGTACGTAATGTAGGTAAGACCCCAGTGAGACCTGTACTTTCAGATGGTACTATTACATGCTGTACGTACTCGCCACCATCGAAACACGTCGGGAACGATCGAAATGGGAAAAAGAGCAGTTCACGAGGTCGGTGGAATACCGAGTGGAACACACGTATGGCTTCTACCTTCACTTTCATCCTCCAGCACGTCGACTGTTATGGCGTGGAACGTTCCGACTTCCTCTGGAATACGTTCGTGCGAGAGAAAGAAAGAAAGAGAGAGAGAGAGAGAGATATTTATTATCTTTTACATTTTTATTAACCAAACATAATCATACACAAATAATAATAGTTTAATGGAAATATAACTGTCGGAAAACTAACGTAATTTTTAACGTTCTCAAGAATATCGATCTTAATAACTAACACAAGGGGCAAAATGGCGTCAGTGATCAAATGGAACAGGCGAAAGTAACGCCGAAGGGAGACAGAGGGGGATCCTCCTCTTGTTACTGATTAATTATCCATAATTCTAATTCCCTTTAAACGTCAGTGAAACGTGTGAGCGAATTCGCTCTTCCCTCGCTATCTGACGCATCTTCCTCTGAAAGAGCAGCAAAAGCTCGCGGAAATGAACGCTGCCGAGTATCAGTTTCACGGGCGCGGGGCATAGCAAATGACGTAAAATGGATAAACGCTCGTGACGTTGCAAGATGCGCCCGTTCGCGGAAGAGGCGGCGGGGTCGAGAGAAAAAGGAGGAAAACGGGATAAACGTAATACGAGAAATCAAGAGGAAGAAAATGTTAGCAGCTAACGTATCGCGGTATTCTATCAACCGGCAGGATGTGCACCTGTGCCGCGAAGGATTGTAAAATCACGCGATACGAGCAGACCCGTGGCTGCCACGGATCAAAAGCTAATTAAAAGCTCGGCACGATTAGCCAACGACTACTGACCGTAACCATCTGCGATGGACAATCGTCTTTACGAGGAATCGTTCGAGCTCCACTTTTTCGGACGAACTAACGAGCGTTAAATTCAGCTAGTTCCTATGGTTAATATTCTCCGTTGCTTCCAGGTTCGATGATGTAATGATGAGGTTCGATCGTATGCAACACCATTCCTAACTAGGATAGTACAGGTGAATTACTATTTTGATTGGATGTTCGAGGATACCAAAATAAGAAATTGATATCCCAGAAATTGAGTCGTTCACTGGATGAATCGTTTAACTCCACTTTTTGAACATTTTTAAATTTAACCTTTAGAAGCTTGATTTTCCAAATTAAATTTAAACAAACATCGATGTATTTATTTTTTTTTAACTTTTGTTCGAAAGAACATTATGGAATGGTAACAGACATACAAATATTAAAAACAAACCAATTGCAAGTGCACAATTCGATTTCAAATTTCCAGATTGCAAGCCAGGTTGCAAGCCTTATGGCTACAGCGTATGAATACGTATCGCTTGTCCGTTCTCAGCGAACGTTAACCTGGCCAAATGTCAACAGCTCTTGACAACAATGCAACTGTGCGATACATGTATAGTTTAGGAATGCAGTTGCAGCCATAATCAGGGCTTAATCGTTCACCGTGACTGGTTTGAAGAAAATCGTCAATGGTTAATTGTACGTTAACCGTTTAGAGTTATGCAGGCTTGTCAGTTGTGAATCATGTCTCTTGAAAGGCAATGACATTCCGCGGTGCATTTATAGCAAAATGACTGTTATTTACGATCGCGATACTTCATAGAATTGAAAAATATATGGTATTAAAGCTAGGTAGCATATTTCTTTGTCAAAATCCTTTTACGGGCGAACAATGTTTTGGTTTGTTTGTATCTGATCAAAGCAAACAAAAATCCATTTAAAATTCATCCTAAAAAAGACTGAAGTTTGGAAAAATGAAGTTTTCACATTATCCAATCTATCATTAAGCAATAAATAAGCCATTGGATCGAGAATAGCTACACTTGGATAGATTTCGAAATTTGACACTTGAAATAGCACGGAAAAAATATAACACTACCCGGTCAACCTGCCATGCTAATCTCAAATTTCAAAAAGTAGCCTTAACACAGTTCGCATTGGAGGTGGAGAGCGGCGACTCTCACCGAAGAGCCGCTTGTAGGCGTCTCGTGGATTAAAACTGTGTCAAGCTGGTCGCGTAGCTAGTTCGAGGCCAAGACTCGCGTTCTGGCCAGTGATTTCTCCTTTGGTTTACGGTCTCGTGATTCCCGATGAGACAGAGGCGACACGGACACTGTCCACCGTCCCTTCTTCTCGCTTTCCACCCCATTGCGTGGCTTTCACGGAGGAAACGCCCGCGGCCCCGTCGCTAGAATGTGTTTACTTTGTTTCCTTTGCCGTGGCCGGCTTTATTGCGATGAAATTGATATTCCTGGATATCGTGCGCGGCACGATGGTTACATATAAGTACGCGATGCGTCGTAGACTACGGTTTTGTTGCACCTGTTTTCGTCCAACAGAGAGCTGGATGACTGGGGGATATGCAAATTTCAGGTGAGGTTAAATATTTGATTTTATTAAACAATTTTTATTAACCAACGACAAATTAATATCTCATGTCCAAGAAAAACATTTTTGTCCCCCGGAAAAAAGTCTGTCAGGTGGCAATAGTTGATTGACCTCGTAATTGCAAGTGGATAATTATCAGCTAACGATGCTTTTCATTGTCACTGTTGAAAAATATCGAGGAATCCATACAATTTTTAGCAAAAATCGCCTCCCAGTCGAAGAGTATAACTTGGCATAAATAACTACAGCCACCTGGTAGTATCAACGTTGACCATGAATCACGGTGACTATCAACTACTGCTCCAGAGCAGCAGGGATGTCCACTTCCGTGACAGTGTGCCCGTCGAACGCAGAAGCGCATCCACGGGCCCGTGCATCGGCTGTACGGGTGTAATGATGTTATTTTCTTGTAGCAGTAACTCCGTGCCGTGGCAAAAAGGAGGCCTCCACGGCAGTTACATGTCTGTACCACTCCGCATACCTAACTCCTTCGACTTTAACCCCTTGTGTGTACCTGGTCCCGGCACGCATTCCGTATTCTCCTACCGGGCGGCGTGCCGTTACCGTAGTTACACACCTGGTCGCCATTTGTAAGAGGGGGAGGAAGGCTTTTCCTTTTATTTTCGCGTGGGTAGGCTAGATCGAAGCCACCGGTGGAATCCTCCTCAAGGTAAGCCGACGACGGGGCCCAGGCCACGGAACCAGCCCGACTTCGCTGCTCGTTGTTACGTCGCCCGGTTTGCGTAGCCTCGTTTTTTCGCGCGCTGAAAGAGCCGATAATTAAAGACAGCCTGGAATGCCGAGCACAAAGGACTCTGCACGACTAGAAGGACACCGCCGAGGGGATGCTGGATCGCTGTTCTCCCTTGACGACACGCTCGAGCTGACGGTATTCGAAGACTAGCTTTAACCCTTGCGTTGACAACCGGGTACTTGGCTATCCATTTCTACGTTTTCCGAGTAACTTATCATGTATTTTCGTAAAAATATCACTGAACTGTTTCTCATCTCCGTACCACTCCGTTATTATTATTATTATTATTATTTACTATCACGTCAACGTCATTAAATTCTTGAGATATTTATTTTGTTAACGTCGTCAGCTTCGAGCACAGCTTCGGGCTTTGACAAAATTGGGTGGGGATGTGTACTACTCCCAAGTGAACTACTCCTGATTTTACCCTTGCACAAGACCCTCGCCAAAGGGGATGAAGGGTGAAGCCTCTTGAAAAACAAAGCATCCCGAGAGTAAATTGCCCGTTGAATTTCCATTAATAATGCGTATTTCGCGATAATGTTGGCGACCAGCACCCCTAATCCCCGTCGAAACGATCGTTAAACCACGAGCCGGCAGCATATCTCGTCGTTGGACCGGTATCTCGGTATCGGTTCACTTTCTACCGAGAATTTAATAACGGTCAACCGGACTCCGTCGTGCAGAACGCTCATTATGCGCCACGAAATTGTTCTCATGGAAATTAAACGGAGCCTGCTACCGACGATAGGTGACGTTAGTCGCCGCTTAAGTAAGACCAATGCCTGGCCCGAACACACGACACGGGGCTTTTTGTCGGCCCTGGTCGCCAGTTTACGACCGTTTCGCTGCTCGACCTGCAAAAATTCACCTCCCATCGCTGCTGCTCGTAGCGATCGAAAATTTTGTTCCTGGAAAGGATCTCTCGTCGATGTTTCCTGGTCAGGTGCCTTGGCGAGGATTTCTCAACAGGGTCCTCTAAATCACAGGTCCCTTTTCATCTTGCCTTCTTTGGCCCTTGTAATAACCAAAAATATTACTTTCTTGTAGCAATTCACTGTTGATCGGTAATTCAATATTTAGAGCTGTTTGCCTGAATCTTTATCTTAAAAACGTAAATCGATGTAAAAATATCCAAGTGACGGAAATGTAAATTTAGCAAAATATTTCTCGATCATTTTCACTGCGATTACACGTGATGAATTGATTATAATAAAATGAAATGGCTATAGAACTCTAGAAGCTGTTAATTTTATACTTTTTATATTGGCATTGAACAGACCTACAAATTGACAAAATTTGCTCTTATGAGCAGTCCCTGGGTAAAACGTCGAAACCCACAACTCCTGTGATATATACGACGCACGTCTAGTATAGTGATTACTGGTAACAACGCAGCCACCGTTCGCTGCGTAATTTTGAAGCGCGCTTTTTCTTGCGATAGACGAGCTCGACTTGCGTTCCGCTTGGAAATAATAGCGCGTGGTTTCTTATTTCGCGTGTTGTTTACGCCGACTTCGAGAACCCAGGAGGTGGACTGCCGTTCGTCCTTGGGACGGTATCGGTGCTCGATTATGTGATCGAGGATATGGAAATTAGGAATGAATACGAGCGTAGGATTTGGAGGTGATTGTTTACACTGTGGGGGTTGGAGACTGTCTTTTGCTCAGCTTTACATAGGGAGGAGGATATTTTCTTATCGTATTTTAGATTTAACAACTTTGCAAGTAGGTATTAGTAGCTGTCTCTAATCATAGCTAGGTTACTCCAATATTTTTTAGTCGTATCATACGAGTAAGTGAATCGTTCTGAAATCGTGTACCTTGAGGAATTAAAGGAATAGACTGATTCAAAGAGTTGCTCCAACCAGCCGCGTTACGTAAGGACGTCCTCTGGTTTCGCGTATTTCACAAAACGCCTACGAGCCGGTGTGTCGACTCTCGATTTACGTACGGGCATCAATTAGCGCGCAGCATCGTCCGAATGCAAATCGTCCCACCCACGGCATCGTTATCCAGGCTCTCCGAATTCATCGAATTACCTGGTCGAAATTGATTTATCGTCCGCATAAATAGCACGAGCGGCAACCATGGAACCGGTGGCGTAACGTCATCGCCAAAATTCAAGTAACCCCCAGCCCCTCTCCTTTTTAAACGTTGAGCTTAATTATTTATTGATTTCGAGAGCAAAGCGTACGAGCCGCAGCGGTCTCGAGCGGCAGGACAGGGACAGGAATTAATTACAGGACGCCAGAATTTTTTCGGCATCCCTTCACCTTTTTGGAACCCTTTTAGGCTGTCAGTTGATCGTCCCGTTGATGGTCTGCGCGCTAATATGGCCGTTCGTCGGCCAAGAATCGTGACTAAACGCATTTCGATAAAGGCACGATCCGAAAGCGAGATACTGGAAGCGACACCGGCGAGGATGAGGCATTCGATTAGGTCCGAACATCGTGTACTACTCCCACGGATTGAGACGTAAGACTGGAGGGTTGGCTGGACAGCGGGGTCAAAGGTCGCATAAAAAACCGACTTCGATGACAGTGGACCCGCGGTGAACCGAATGATCGATGATAGAGGTTCGAGATTAAATAACGAGGCTTGATGAGTTGCTCGAGCGAATTTTTCAAGAAAGATTATTCGGAAATTATTAATAGTTTTTCAAAAAGAAATTCACGAAAATCACCTATTTTTGAAGCTGTTACAGTGGTATCCCCTCCTTAAGCGAAACACCCCCCATACTTTATGAAACTTGCACAATTTTCTGAACCCTGGTGCACGAGATCTTCCATCACGATCGACGGTGGAAATCGTCCGTTTTGTTCGTATTACATACAGATTATACCCCCGCAATATTTTCCTCGTCGCTGATAATTGCGCGTGTCCCCCTACCCCCATAAAACAAGCAATAAATTCGTAGCGTTTCATTAATAACGACGATTTACGCGCGTCGTTATCGTCCGTTCGGTCGCCAGTGTTTACCGTGCGCCTTTCGAAGCTGCAAAGTTGTGCGCAAACATTCACGTGCACCGAGATTAAGTGCACCCGAGCTCGCTGAGATATTTGCTTGAAAATCGCGTTCCGCGAACCGACTCCGTACGCCACGAGCCTTTGTACTATTTATTTCAATGCCTTCTACGCGATTTTTATTTCACGCGATGATTAACATTTCGAGTGGTCCGAGACAAGCCTCGAATTTATTTCACGCGTTGTCAAGTATGAACATGCCTAAAATTTATTTTCAATATTCTTAACACTGACAGAGTTTCGCTCATAAAAAGTTTAATATCTCGAAATCTAAAGACAGCTTAATAGGAGGTTTATTCCACGACTCGATAATTTATATTTCGTCGTTTTCCAAATATTATTAACTAAATAAAGAATTAAGAAGAAATTCAGTTCGCGACCGCAGTATTTATCAATAATTAATTTTTAGTACGAACAAGACTGTGTACGTTGATAAAATTGCTTTTTATTTCTTCTTTTATCGCCTTTTTTCATCCTTTCGCTACGCCACTCTTTATCCCTCCGTCGTTTCATCGACCGTCTAAACCTTATCCAGCCTTCCGCGGAACGTTATCGGCGTAATAGTCCTTGCAGTGGCCACTCGCACGTGACTCGATTAGAGAAAGTGCGCGGGTAACGACATTCACGAGCATTCGGCTCGAGCCACTGCGAGATTTACTTCCATGTACGAAGGTTTTGTCGCTCGTTTGTTTTTAAAGTGGCGTACACCTACCGGCGTTGTACTTAGTTTGTCCAAGGATTACTCGAATACCGGAGTTAGGATATTTATGCACCGCGGATCCAGTCGAGTGCGCTTTAAAGGCCAGGTATTAAATCAGCGAGGCTTATTCTATAATCAACGGGCGGGATTGTTCGAGTATTTTATCGGATTAGTTGATGGAACGAAGCTCTTGTCATTCTTAACCTTGAAATTTAAATTTACATAGTTGGTCACACGGGCGAGTATATTTTTTCAGGAAAAGGATGGGATATAATTTTGTCTACACATTGGTAAAATGTATGAAAAATATCCGAGGAATTTATGCGATCTCGAATGCCCCGTAGAATAAATAATTGATATTCTATGAAATAAGTGACTATGTCGAGTTCCTCGAAGAAACAAAGTTTTTCATTGAACCAGATACACATTATGCAAGTATTCTTTGTTGAACTAATTGTTTGCTGTATATTCATGGTAAACAATGTTTTACAGCGAAAACACTCGTTGCAACAGTCACGTATGCCTTGCGATACACGCACGTGTTGCCAGACCTAATCCAGCTCTGAACAGTGCCCGATAAAAATTCGAACCGTTTAATTTCTCGCTCGCGCGGTAATTAGTCATAGGCGGTCGACGAAGTAAAGTAAACCATTCGACGGGACAGGTTAGCCTATAGATCTGTCACATCTGTCATATGGACGCATTCAACTGACGCAACGAGACGTCGAACAATTGTACATAGAACACCCACTGTGTGCATGCTCGGTTACATCACATGCGCGGCCTACTGGTCGATCCTCGAGCGCTCGAACTTCAACCACGTCGTTTTCACGGGCTGTGTACCTTTCATCAACTCGTTGAGGGTAACTGAATTATTCCGAATAGCTTCACTATTTTATTTTACGTTTTCTAAACGGTTGCCGTTACTTTGAACTAAACATTAAATTAGATTTTTACGTAACAGAGTTTTATAGAAAATTTATAGAATGATTCTTGTAAAACAAATTGTACATAGATAAGGGTATATAATAAAAATTGACCAGAGGTGCCGTGAACAGGACAGCATTCACGAAATTGCCAATAGAAATTGTAAAATGCAATTTTATTTAAGGTTGAACGAATACGAACTTCTGCTGGGTTACGTCACGTAATCGGTCCAACTTGAACCACGTCGTTTCCACCGCGAAACACGCTGGGGCCACGTACAATTACTACGCGCGTTCCGTCGTGTTCCGCTTGCTGGCTGGCGGATGTAGAAAGTGAAAATAACTTCTTCGGTTTAAACGGACGGCTTTCTTCGTTCTGGAGGTGGTCCGTGGCCGAGGCCAATTAGAGACAGACGTCTGTCCACCGCGCGGAGGACTCTCGGTCTGACTCTTCATTAACACCGCGAGGAGCGCCTGTAAGTTCAAGGTCGGCTCTGAATCCAGATGTACGGAGTGAGTCGACTGTTGTTGGATCAAACAATTTTTTGAAGCCAAGTTCAAGTATTGGGGAAGGAGGAAGCACTTGGTTTCATTTGATCTATTTTGTGGGTGTCAAGAATGTTACGAGGTCATCGAGGTTATTCTATGTGGTGCCAACTAATTAATTATCGGAACTCCAATTTTTATTAACCAACGAAAACTTAATATTTCACAGCGAGAAATCAATTTTTCCCACCCAAAAAGGGCCGTCAGGTGACAGTGGTTGACTCACCCTGTACAGGGAAAGATGGAGCCCCGGCGTATAGTTGAACCCGTGCGTACCCTCCTCGCCTCGGTCACCCAGGCATCGCTACCACAGCCATCATCATCATTATCGGTCATCATCATCATCATTATCATCATCATCTCGAAAATCCTGTTCGTCGTTGTTGCTCGGTTCCACCATTTTAGTCGTCACCCATTTACGCACGCCAATCACGTGTGAGAATCGCGGCTCGTGGTCAAGCACGGAAGGGCGAAACTTTGACCCATCTAGGCGTCTAGGTACCGCGGAACGAGACACCTGTTATAAATCAGGCCCGCGAACGGTTTCTAAGCTTCCAATGTCCACGGTAGGAAACGTTCTGGAACCATCGAAGCCCACGCGCGGCCCATATTCTTTAAACCCGCGACTATTCTTCTCGTCGTCCTCTCACATTTTCTCGGATAGTCGCCTACCGTTCGATGTCTCAATCGTCTCGTTAACCAACGCATCATCCGACCATCATCCTTCGCATACACCTCACGTTCTCGAATC
Organism: Hylaeus anthracinus; assembly: GCF_026225885.1. Lineage (NCBI taxonomy): Eukaryota > Metazoa > Arthropoda > Insecta > Hymenoptera > Colletidae > Hylaeus > Hylaeus anthracinus. The sequence continues at coordinate 5,745,312 of NW_026534347.1, forward strand.
GAGTTCACGAGGCGATGGCTGCCACCCTCGCACGAGAGGCTTCGTCTCGCCAAGTATAGCGCTGACCGTGGACCAAATCATCGACTGTGACGACCAAGTATAGGGACATCGAAGTAGTGGGACGTCGAAGTTTGGTCAAGCTTCTTTTCAGTGAAATTTTAATAAAATTGTCGAGGTTTATTAAAAGCTTCAAACTTGTCAAAAATATAAAGGTACGAAGTATGTTTATCATCACTTTCAAATTTCATCATCATCCCTTACAGAAAAATTGAAATATAGGGGGTTTTGAGAGAAAAAAGAGAAACCCTTCCCATTTCCACTAAGAAATCCACAACTCTCCACACGCACCACCATCAGAGTCAGCGTCTGCGCCGTCCGTCGCGCGTGTTTTTGGTTTGCGAGACCTTGACCGAGTGCGGAGCGTTCGCCAGGCGCAAAAGGGTCGCCCCCAGGAGCGGCGACAAACGCGCTTGGGCAGGAGCAACGAGCACTAACAGCGGAGCATCGTTCCGAACCCGTCCTCCCGGTGTACCCTACCAGACCTTGTGCACCGCGTCCTCCGTGTGTGTATATACCTGTTTAAAGTCCTTATGTCCGTCGAGGTTCGTCCGTTCGACCGTTCGTGTCCGTGCCGCGCGCGTTCGTCCGTCTGTCCGTCTGTCCGTCCGTCCGTTGGTGCATTCTCTCCTGCCTGTCTCTGTCGGGGCCCGGTCCGGCACGTCGGTGGGATAGGACGGTGCCGCGGTGGAAGGAGTAGTAAGCGGCCTACGCAGTATCAAGCTGGGTCTCAGTTTTCATTAGTTCTTCGGCGCTCGGCGGAGAACGGTGCGTGCCGGAGTGGTAGCCACCAAGCGCGTTTAGCTCCGGGATTACCTAACGAGCCGTAGTAGTCGGGTGCGAAACGACACGTCCCGTGTGACGCAGGTGACCGATAGAGGTTTCACCCTCGAAAGTTTAACGTTAAACTAGTTTTTTGAGTTCGCATTCAGTCGCGAGGCATCGCGGGTAATCGAACGATCGCGCGTGTGGTATCGACGAAGTGACCTCTTACAGAGTGAGCTGACTTGGAAGAAAAGTGTCGGGACGGTTCGAGAAGTTCGCTGTTCGCGGGGTATATATATATTTTATCGAGTGTCGGCGTTTGGTAGCGCGGTGTCGTAGAACGAGAAACGGAGTAGTGGTGAAGAAAAGTAACGAGGAACGCCGACAGGCGCGAGCAAGACCCTTGCCCGATCGATGATCGATGATAATCGTTCTTGCGACGTCGCATCGGATCAGGATCGGGCGCAAGGTGTTCGTCTCGCCGGTCCCACGGGACGAGACACCCGGCTGCCCCGCCGGCAGTGACAGTTGCTGTACGTGAGAGTGTTTTGTTCGGTATAACCACGAGCCGGGTTTCTCTCCTCCTCGTTCGATCCTCTTCTTGCTGGTACTCGGCGGAGAACCGCTCCGGGGATATCCTTAAACAGTACACCAGAGGCATTACCGATCGGAATGCTACTGTGCCAGTGAAGGTAAATTGAATTCTGAAGTTCAGAGCGATGCGTTAGGGGTGCCGGGCTAACGCGACGTTCGCGGTGACGGGTCGAATCCGGGCTGGATTGACTCGTCGATGGATCGTGATACGGTGGTGCATCGCTCCATTGTCGGTACCATGTTGACGGGTTAAGAATTTTAGAGATACTCGAGGACTAAGAATGTGACACAGTGCTTTCAGGGAAATAGAGCATCATCGAGGGTAGAGAATTTTTCTTTGGAACTGATTCAATCCGAACGATCCATCGATGAGATCTGACCAAGTTTTGTTTTTTAATCGACAAAGATACTAAGAGTGCTGTTGTGTTCCGAATCCATGCAGTAGGACGTTCAAGAGTGAGCATATTTGGAAAGTTTTCTAGAATCTATCTGTACATTCTAAGAAGTTGGGAAGCACGAGGTGGAAACATTGGATTCTTTTGGGGAGTCTACTCTGTATTTTCGAAATTTAGGAAATTGTTTAGTCCATGTGTCTAATCAAGTTATTAGGGAGTGTTGGAAAATGAATCCTTCGGTTTTCCCTGTTGCTGCAAATGGATGTTTGATGGAGAAATCGAAGGAGAAGTCGTAATAATCTGATACAGGTATCTCGTGAAGCACGTCCGATGTTCCTTGTTATAACATCTCCTTCAATGCCAGATTCATGAACAATTTTCACTTTTTGGTTTAACGTGTCTTCAACTGTCTGTTTTTCTTCCTAATGTGTCCAAGTTAGATAAGAGGGTGATTCTGGGCAGCTTAAGATCTCAGGATTCGTTAATATTCCGACATGGAAGATTCATGAGAATTTCATCGAGCAGTATTTCTTTTCTTTGATCAAATCATATGCGATAAGTAAATCACAGTTTCGTGCCTCTGGAAACTTTTTTCCAAACTGCGAATCCATCGAATCGAACAAACATCACGAATCAACCCTTTGCGATTCTATGTCGAGTGACGTTCGACAAAAATGTACATCGGTTTTACGTTTCATTTATCGCTCCACCCAAATTATCCCAATGTCCGGTAGCGAATATAATAATCCGAAATTGAGATTTTCGTTCCTCGAGGAGCGACGAAGGCTTTTATCTCGAAGATCGCCTTTCGTGTCATTGTTTGCTGCGCGGATCGACGGATCACCTTCACGGGGGAAATCACCGTAATTATCCTGGTCATGACACGACACTGAGTCTCTGCCATGCGACTTCGTGCGTCGCGCTCGTCAAACGAGGGAACGCGAGACGTTAATCGAAAGGGAAACGACTTTCGTCGGGAATTGATTGCGGGACACGTGCGTTTTCCTCTCTAGCTTGATTGGGTCTCGACATCGAGGAAACAAGATATCCAGAGGGAGGACAGCACCTCGTTGAAAGATCAATTAACGCGCGATACGGTGACGTGTTTGAGTAAACGGATAAAAATGAACTTTTATGCGCTTTAACACGTTGACTGTTGGATAAGTATCCTCGAAAATTTCTGCTAGGATTAAATATTATTTAGACTATTGGAGACTACGGAATAAAAAATTTAGAGGGTATCTCGAGGCGTACACTTTAAAGAAACTTTAACTGTCAAAAGAAGCTTCAGCTGAAATTGTTCTATATACAAGTTAGGCTCGAGTTGCGATAAAAGAGAAGTTTGACACAATTACGAGGACTGCATCGCGTCCAGTTTGAGCGTCCTTCTCGAGACGGTCCTCGTTAAGCTCAGAAATAGACGCCCGTGCGAGGGCTTATGAACGGCTCAATCCTTTTGCCTTTATTTTCTCTCTTTCCTCTTGTCGCTCTTTTGTTTCGCCTATCCGCTCGCAGCGAGGTCCGCGGAATGAAGATCGCGCCTCGCTCTGACGTGCGAATCTCCGCGGGTTACAGCCGTGACCGAATCCTCGTCCTTCATTCCGTCTCGAAAACCGTCGCGAGAGTGCCACCGTCTCGAAACCGCCGTGAATGGAGGAAAAAGGGCTGGTGGGACGAGTGGATCACGATTCGGTGCACGAACCACCGACCTTGCCGCGTTCGAAGTGTGTCAGTGGAACACGCCGCGCTGGAACGGGGCACAGAGATGGGCAGACTTCTTATCTGGATGAAGATGCTTTGAATAACGAGTGGAAGCCACGGAAATTTAAGAGGTTCTTTTAGTAAATTATGTCGTGAACTATTTGCAGAAATTGCGGTAGGCAACTCTGGATGATCGTGTTGACACTGATTAAGAAATCGCGCCATTAATGTGCCCTGTTTGTTGAGTATAGAAATATTTTTGTTTTTATTGGAAGTCGATTTTTATTCATAGTGTTTATCTTTTTTAGAGAGGAGTCTTTCCATAATCACTGTCTTCATTCCCTTGAATTCAATATTTACAAGAAGATATTTTGAAAATAATCATTATTTGAGTATCTATTTGATAATTTTATGTTTAGTTTTTCATGAATCACTAACATTAATCCAAATAAACCACGATACACAATTTCTACTCGTCGTCTATAATTCGATCCAAGTTCTATCCATCTCGACTTTCTGGCAGACTTTCCCTCGTGATGAATCGATAGAGGAAATAGCTCTTTGATCATCGCTGGTGCAAATTCAATGTGCACATATTTATATAGAATAAGTGCCCTGTATATTTGAAGCAAGAAACTTGACTTCCGTCTAATCTAGATATCTGCATCGATTCGATAGTTTCGCTGATCTATAGAGAGGAAATGGACGATCTAGTCGAGCAGTTCTTCAGGCATTAGCCTCGTTGCTTCTGGTTTTTTCCAAGGTGTCAATTGCACCGAGGACTATTGCAGTTTTCTTGCCATTTTACCGCTCGTTGTTACCATTTCCGCCTCTCCAAGTCAATAAGTTGACAAGGTTGAAAAAGAAAGAATTTGGTCGAAGGAAATGAGATCCTGCTATGAATATTATTATTATTTTCATCTTGAAACAGACTGGAGTAATTTTTAATTAACACCAAAGGACAATATGCTTAGTACAACATACGTTCGAATACCAGAAAATGTTTAATTGAAGAGTAAAAAAGTGCTTAATGTTAAATTCATGATGTGCGAATAATTTCACGACTAATGACGTACTTAATGTGAATCACTGTTAGAATTACCCACGTTGTGTCAGCTTTTAAAATATCTTAATTATTTTATTAGTGTACGTTATCATCGGAGCTACGTAATTCTTGGTTGTATAACATGTTGCACTTTTTATTCCACACTCTTCTGTTTACGTCGGTAAAGGTGATAATAGTTGACAGTGCAGAATCAATTATCGTGACTTTTAGACGCACCTTTTTCAGCTTGGAATCATGATTATCATAAAAACAGAGTGTTACGTTGGAAAGAACGATTTCTGTATTTATCTTCGATGTATAAGATCAAGTCATTAAATAAACGTAAATAAAATAGAGATTCGTAACTCGAAATTATAGGAACATTTTTCAACCCATGTCGCTATTTTCAAAAACTAACTCAGATGTATTCGTTGAAATTGGTCTGTAAAAGAAGCTTCACAAGCTGGAAAGAGAATTTACGAACAGAGCAAGTGTAGGATAGTAACTGGAAGTCTCCAGTCGCAGAAACACACCCCGAAGGTGTTTTATGGCGAAACAGTAAAACCTCTCGAAAAGGCAGCTCGATTCAACTGGTCCCATTCAGTCCTACGGATCGGTTCTCGTATTTCTGTCCGTGCAATTTCAGCAACATTGTCGCGACCACGCCGTAAACATCCTCGATGCAGCCACGGTTTCTGAAGGAATTTCGATTGCCGCGATGGCCGCGATCCGAACACCGAAACTCGTCAATTGCACTTCCAACGACGTGTTTTCGTCGGTGTAACGATCAGTATTCGGGAACAGCAGCCGCGACATTTGCGTAAATTTAACAGGGCGGATGGTGACTGTAGAGTGGGAATGAACCCTGAACAATAACGAAGGTGGAACAATAACAAGTCATCGATTCCTGTCTTAGTGGTCGAAGTAGCCGAATAGTCGTTTTACTCCTCTTGAAAACGAGTCGAGTTCGCGTCGAGTGCTTTCATTAGCAAATGGTCGAGAATGAGAGCCAAATTGACTTGAAGTGGTGGCAGGAAGAAATATTTTCTGTCAATAGGTAGACTCGTGTAGAAATAAGGTTCCGTGCAGGGTCGAAACGAGCTCGTGATGTGCAAGTTCCAAGTTCGAATCATCTTCGAAAGAATACAAAGTTTACGTTAAAATTTGAAAATGATTAATTTTTGAAAATTTATGTGCATTAGCCTCACTTACAAAAGAATAAAGTTTATATCGAACAAATATCGTATATATGTCGAAGCACGTTGATTTATGGAATTCCAAGTCGCGAGGCTGCGGTTTGTGTTACTTTTGGAAAATAAATAATCACCGCGATGCAGCATCGACTAGCCATGAGCCTCCCCCCACCGATTGTACGTCATTTTTCCTCAACGATATTAAAGAACGAGCCGACACGGGGCACTGTCGTTGCTTCAGGCGCGAACCTTCGATTTTATCATTGAATCATTGAATGGACGGGCCGCGGAGGTCGGCGAACAATAAAACACAGGCAGGGGAAGGCGCTAAATATTTACGGGGGACACGTGACTGTTTATTGCGTCGAAGTTGTGGCCGAAGTACGCTAGAGAATCATATTGTACTTTCCTGTAACGGCGGCTTTATTGCCGTTGTTCTTGATTACCAGGCAGCCGCGAAAGGGTTGGCTCAAGGTTGCACATGTCGCGGAATCAATTGGCGTCGATCACGGTGCTCTTCTAAAAAATTCGAGGACATGTATTTTTATTATCTTCTTCCTTGTTAACACCTCTCCGTTGCCTCGTTGCGGACGCGATTTGATTGTTATTGTTTTGAAGTTACATACACCCGGTATGTGGACTAATGCTAATTGGTTTGTGGACGATATTGAAAATATATATGAAAATTAATATCCACCTAACTCATTCATGTAAACGTCCGAATGAATGAGAAGTGGAATACTATAAAATACTATTATACTATAAAATTTATATTACACAAATACATTTTTCTTTTTACTGAAATAAAATAAATCTGCTTGTTGATATTAATTTTCTAATATGTGTGATATTCTTATTCATATCAGTGCTTTATTAGTCAGTGACCTTGAATGACCTTGAATCGTAGATGGTTGACCTTGACGTTGACATATCTTCTTAACACCCTGAAGTTAGATTTTTAATAAACTTCAACACACGTATGATATTTAATCAACTTGTCAAGTTCTCGTGGAAATGATATTAGTAAATCTTATTTTTGGAAAAGACTTTTGATTTTAACTGCATTATAGGCTTATTAAACAAGTCGTATTATCTGTAATAATGCAATTTACGAGCGGTATGTAGACTTTTGTGACTGACTGTAAACGTCGTCGTAAAATTTCAAGGCTTACCTTTTGCATTCGTAACATTTACCAGGGTACTTTAGACACAGTCTTCTCCGTAATATGTCAGACACCAGAACTGGATTTAGCAGTCGAAAACAATCGAATAAACCTGGATAAACAAATGTCTCGTTTGACCTTGTCGAGCTACGAATTTTGCATTCCGTATGGTTACCTGGGTCTCCTTACCTTCGCGGAAGATGGACGTTCGGTCGTCTGGAGCTGAGAAACATTCAAATTTTATAGAATCAACATGTAATTTGCCTTTCATAATATTGTCATTCTATAATTCAGCGTAATAATCATGTCGTGAAATAATAACGATTCGTTCGTAGCGTTGTATAAATTATTCTTCGGGGAACGAACGTTACGAACGAATTCTTTCTTATCAAAGTAGTAACAAATAGTTTTACTACTCTTACGATGAATTTCATTCTCACAGGTCCTCTTCCGAAAAACAAGCACAATATTTTTCTAAATTCCAGTGTGCTCATTACGAGCACATTAATGTCGATGACAAGCAAAAACATGTCAAAATCCAAAGAGAACATTTATTTTCGCACCGTGGTAGAGTCGTAAACTCGGCTCTTCTCGATTTCTTCTCATCGTATTAGAATGTCGCTTTTATTACCTCCGTTCCTGACATCAGCAACGGAAACGCCTTTGACGTCAGAAAATAGCACCTCTTTCCTTTAAACAATGACGCACCCAGAAATTTAGCGAGGGGCGTGCAAAGATGAACGTTAACAGGAACTATGCTTTAAACGATTCTAATAGAGACCGTGTGTAGAAAGAAATTTATTTCGAATATTCATATTTATTCTTGAGCTGTGTTAACAATAACGCCCCATGTAATTGTAAAAAGATCAGGATTGATTCGTATTCCATTAATAAATTCCCGAAGATGCGCTGGAGAGATGTCTGACGCGTGGTCTTATACTACTGCCAACGTCGCGCGCGCGCTCCCGCAGTAGTATAAGACCACGCGTCAGACATTTCAAGCGCACCTTTGGGAATTAATTACTCGAATACGCAGCCACCAACGCAATTTTATCATTCTCGATTATCGTCTTATTTTAACGCGTAGAATAGGAATATTATTTTTAATAATAGTAATGATAACAATAATAGTCTTCCACAGTAAATTTCTGTCTCATAGTCAATATTTCGCAGAAACAACTTTTTTTTTCTAAATTATAGTCCTGCTAGATAAATAATATCTCTGATATTTAATTTTTATTCAATTCTAACTGTACGTGCTTCAGTTTTGAACCCCATGCGAGATTTTTCATCCTCCTTACATCCCATAAATCCTACTGCTCACTGGTACCCGCAAACGTTAAACTTTCCAATTCCCAACTTTGAGGACGTGCGAATCGTGTCGTAGGGGTGGGACAAGTTGACATTTCCCCGTCACATAAAGTTGCGAATCCCTTAAGGAGGGAAAAGGGACGAGGTCGGTTTTATGGCGACGAGAAGCAACACTCCGCGTTCGTGGACCACTGGCGGCGAAGACGACGCCGTGGCCTCCTCCGAGGGGGCCCCCTGCGTCTCCAAATATGGCTCCCGGGCCTCTGTCCCGGTGTATCTTAATCTCCTGATCGCGGTCATGCGAATTGTCTCATTTAAAGCTGGCCATGCGTACCCGTCCCTTCCGCGAGGGGCTAATAAAGTCGTTGAGCGACAGGGCCTAACCCCCGGCTACGTGCTCGAAGCGGACGTGTCGCGATTAGATGGCCTTGAGAGATGAAGGAGAGACGAGGTCACCTCTGCGCGCTCGAAGGGCGACCAAGATCCCTCGCGGATAGACGAAAACGCGCGGTGAATCTGAAATCGCGCGCGACGGGCCCCTGTGTGTCCCTCTGTACCCTCTCTCCACCTTTCGTGAGGCCAGAGGCCCCGCTCCCCTCTGGGAGGAAAGCGAAGGTGATTCCGCGGAAAGGATCGAGAGGCGGCGACGCTGATAATCGGAAGTCGGCCGTGTATTTCATTAGCCGCGCCGCGGATCGACATCACCGCGTATTTTTAGAAGCGTTTTCAATGCAATCGCGCCGTGGGACGATTCAACGCGTAATTACGGTTTCGTGGAAACGAATGCGAACGCGCAGATTTGCTTTTACTCTCCAAAGTACCTATCGAGATAGATTGCTTGCGGATTTTTTGTTTCTTTTGGAACAGTTTGATTAGGAGGTTTTAGTAGGGAAAAAACAGTAACTGCTCCTACCTCATCTTCATCTTTTCTAGCTGGCATTTCGTTCTCGTAACTTGCATATGTCACAGACTGTTTCACTTCCTCGATTTTTTTTCTTCATCCTCGTTTACTCCTTTCTGTATCAAGATATCGCGCCGTTTCCTGTTTTCCTCTATAATAAGAGTCATAAAAGAGACGAAAAGTGTCCACTTAATTGCCACCCTCTGGCCCATTAGTGCGATTGATGTAATTGCGTTTATTCGTGGAGCGTGAGACACGAAAGATCTGCGCTGGTTACGTCAGACTCTCTTATTATCTTTTGTACTTCTGAATCCGCAATTCTACGTTGTCATAATTAAACAGCAGCGTTCAAGTCGCTAACACGAACGATGCTAACTTGGAGGGAAGGAAGCGATTTACGCGTTCTACTGAAATTAGTGCAAGTCGCGTTTATTTATAAATAGACGCTCAAATATATATTTAGTATATATTATACGAATATCATATATTTACTTATATACAGTTATATATTACGATCACCATTAATCAAATTTGTTTCTTTGACAAGCATTTTTCATTCTACTCAAATAACTCTTCCATCTGCCTCACGTGTCATTTTTATTTTATTATTTTATTAACTATATTGTCTCTATATATAAGGCTCTATATATCCCCTATCGAAAAATGTAAGATGACCGTATCATTGCTCGTGAAAAGTACCTGAACCGAGATAGGGATGAGTCAGGATTAAAACGTCGATAAGAAACCGATAAGAGCGTCATGGCTAGGAAACCGAGATCGTAGCTTTGCATGACGCTTTACGAAAGATGGGGTAAAATAAGAAACAACGTGGTAGCTTATCGCACGATCGCGAAGTCATTGTCGGTGTTCCGCATCGTCATCGTCATCCTCGCGACTGTCAATAGACCGTTTGCACGTATCTCGAATGTCTCATCGGATTGCATGACGACAATGGAGACCATTATCACCCGTCGCGTTCTCATCGCGATCATCGTCGGTGCACACGCGCATGCGCGGACGCGAGCGAGGCACAACGGCCGCCTTTGTCGCCGCGCACCAACGCGAAACGGTCTCATCGGGGCGATCGTTCCTGCTGCGATCGGAGAAAAAATCGAATTCATTAGCGGTCGCGGGACAGATTCAAAGAGAGCCCTGCACCGCCAGATGGAAAGTAAAAGTGGCCTGGATTTATCGGAGAATGTTAACGAGAACTGCGCGCCGCTTCTCGAGAAATTTTATCGAAAATTACGGATAATTGTCAATTATTTGCAGGGAGAAGCAGGGAAAAGTTTCTTAAATAAACCCGAATAAAATTCCGGCGTAAAGATTCGCGGTGGATCGATTTGCCAGCAAACCGTAATCGTTTTCTAGAAAAAATGTTCCTTAAGAACGCGTCGCCGGACACCGACGAACAAGCAAGAAGCCGATCGTCACCGATCACCGCCTCGGTGGAACGTATTCCGATGGCTCTTAGGACATTCTTTCTACGGAAAATTGCTGTTCCGACAAACCCCTTGGTCGTGGCAAAACGCGAAACGAAGCTTCGTCTTGTGCGACTTGCGCCCGTACTTTTACTTACGACCGCAAGTGGCATTATCCCGGTTCGACTTTAAATCGCCAATAGAACCGATTTCTCTAACCGCAGTAAGGACGACCGCAAATAGACCAACGCTCGCCCACTGACGCTCCCGTTCACTTGTCTGTACATATATAGCGTACGACAGGGCTTCTCAAACTTCGAACACAATGGAATTAAATTGGCATCATTTTCGGGTACTAAATATATTTTAGAACTTTCTTTGAGAGAGTCCTGTTCTTCTTCAGGAATTTTTATTCAGTCCGAATGGTTCGATATTCTTGAATGTTTATATCTTATGTATTGTTCGGTAAAGGAACGTTTGAAAATATATACGACGAATGACTTCTGTTTAGTTAAAAATTCCATCGAATAAATATATTCAACATGGTCAGAGTTATCTTTTATCCCGAAGGTTCATGGTGAAGTTTGAGAGCCCCTGGATCGAGTATACACGCTTACAAGCTTCCCGCAACGAACGGAGAAAAACGTCTCCGCGGCCGCGACAAAAAGAAACCGTCGTTCCTATAGCGGGAAGACGGAAAGAACGACATCATAAATCTCAATCTCGATGAGGAGGTGTTATTGAGATACTAAGAGCACAGCTTTGCTTGGCTTACAGGTCGGTGATCGGGGTCTAGCGGTGTGATCGGGAAGAGAGAAGGGGAGATTGAGAGGGTGAAGCATTTAGTGGCCAGGGTTGAATGGCTCTCGGGTAGGGGGTAGCGAGGTAAGAGGAAAAACGAGGATAAAAAAATAAAAAAAGGTGGGGAAAAACGGTGGTGCTCCGGCTGTGTGTTATGGTTGGGAGGAAAAGGCTGGGAAGATGCTCGAGGTTCAACGCTCGGAGTTTTTAAGAGAGGGAGAAGCCTGCCACCCTCCTACCGACGATTTACTACTACCCCCCGATTCGTCAGGGGCTTCTATCTCCGGGTGGAAGCCCGCAGAGAGAACCGTCTCCTTCAATCGAGACGTCCACGTCAAGAGGATCGGTGAGTCCAGGCAATCACACCATATCAATGAAACAATACCTAAGAAACGGTAGAGCGCGCACGCGATCGAGCTGATGACCATTGCTTGACCATCGCGGTTCGATTCTGTCAAATACACGAATTATTTTAACAAAACTTCGCTCGTTTCGTGAGAAACGATACCAAAGTTTTGTAATTTTTAACACAGACTCTTATGGAACACACAGATTTTCATGAGAATTTTTCAATTTAAATCAAAATACAATTTAGGAGATTGCAATTGCAAAAAAATAATAATAATTATTGATCATAACGTAACTGAAATACGATTCATTCAAATGTGAAACTGTACCGTATTTAATAAAAATTGCATACAGGGCATTGTGTATTGACGTATAACAATTTGAAAATACAAATGTACAATAACGATGATAATAGTTTGCCAAGAATTCAGCTAGAACAAAGGCAACGTCGCGTTATACTTCAGTCGAACCGTGGCGACCTCGAGCGCGGAGAAAATGCGAGATTACGAGAACGATTGCAACGAGGACACCGGCGTGTTGCGTTTCAGAAAAAATACGGTCCAGGTCCTAGAGCGATCTCAGATTATGGAAATTATTTGCGCGGGGTCGCTAGTTTCGCACTGGGGATCTCGTCCTGTCAGACGTTTCCGAGAAACGCTCCACTCCAGAAAAATAATCAGTGCCCTCCGCGCGAAAGGATGTTAAGAATGCACGGCTTGCATCTAGTCGGATCAGGTTTGCAACTTCGCAGACCAGGATCTCTTGATCTGTTTTCATATTCTGAAGGATTCGCGGCAAACATTCTAGACATTTTTGTTGGGCTACATAGTGAAATAAATAAGTAAAATTATTTCTAATTAGGGGAAAATGGAATAAAATTTTTGAAATGTTCGACACTATTTTGATCTGGTAGTCTATCGTCTCAAATTTGATGTATTATTTATGAATTACATTGTTCTGGAGTGGACACGTCTCGCGTGTCCTGTAATTTATTTCCTTCGAATTTAAAAAGTTTTAGATCGATTATTAAAAGAATAATTCATGCTCCCGGCATGAAATTATTTTAGTGTATTGGCACACGAAATTATTTATTTATTTATTATTAAAGCGAAAAGTCAAGCAATGGTATATCAGCTCGGAACGTGTTCCGCTTAACTTTTGTCTAACTGTTCCAAGCTCGAGCTCTCGATATCGATATGTAACACATTTAATCAAAACCCTGCCGCTGACTAACGGCACGAATATAATCGTTGCGTCCCGCGATCTTCTCCTCTTGTGTGTTTAATCATTAATAATATGTCAGTAATATCATTAATCGTGGCTCGTTTAACCCTAGGATGACTTCTGAATATTAATTCGGTGACTCCTCAAATAGAAATATGTTTCTAAGAAAGAAAAATTAATAACTAAAGAAACAAACAATTCCTTCTTCTCTATTGTACAATCTTTCAAAAGTATATGTATTTTTATATTAGAATCATTCGAGTAGATACGTGATACTCTGTAAAATTTCAATGTTCGTCTGTAAGTATATCAGTAAGTATAAACAATATTAAGCTTTGATCCATTACTCCTCCGAACAAATAATAAACAAATACAGTAGGTTTCTTTCTATAAATGTTCTTCACCTCAGTTCTGATCCTGGAAGTCATCTTAGATTTAACATCCGCTGATCTCGTAACCATAACTCGTGTACGGCTCGAGACGACAGTATCGACGACCTCGACTACTCGAGGTCTCGAAACCCTCAAATCGTTCTCGAGCCGCCGGACGATTTTGTCGCATTTTTAATCTGATATGTGGGCTCGTTAACGGTATTGGTGTGTGCGTGCTGGACTCAACCATTCCTCTGTTACCTTAATTATTAATTACATTAATGATCCTCTTTTTGAGCGTGTCCGATTCGCGCTCTCCAAAGGCCTGTGTGTGTGTTCCGCCGCGACGGCGGTTGATTGCTTGGTGTATCATAATCTAACACGCGTGTTCTAGCGTTTAACATGTTTGACTAACGAGGAATCGCGAACAACACGAAAGATTCGAATTATTTTGAAACTCTGCTGATTTTTGAAAAAATGTTATTATAATTAATAATTAAAAGATCTTCTACCACAGACCAGTAGCTGGGTTTCAGAGTTGTTGAATTTTCGAAACGTCCGTGTACCCTTGTGCATTGCGCGTGATCTGCGAGCAGCTTTGCGAATATTAACGCGATAGCTAACTACGTTTGTACAATTTCAGTCGAAGCCGCAGCCGCACTGCACGGATAGTAAACGTGCGCCGCGTGGGAAAGTGAAAACTTTTAGGAAATTCGCAGACGTGAACGACCGGTAGTTTGTCGTGCACAGCGTCTGTGCAGTCGCTAATTTTACATACTTTTCATTCTTTAGAAGCATTAGAGTACATTCATTCAAAAACCTATTTCAGAATATATATCCATCTAATACCCAATTTTAAAATAGATTTAATTGTTAACCTGTTTTAAAATATATTCATTCAAAAACCAACTATGAAATTCATTCATTTAAAATTCAATTTCAAAATATATTCATGTAAGAATCAGTTTTAAAATAAATTCATGTAAGAATCAGTTTCCAAATCCATTGAATTATAAACCTATTTAAAAATACATTCGTTCAAAAGCCGATTATAAAATACAATTATTTAATAATCACTTAAAAATCTACACATTTTATTTAACGAAAAGGAATCAACCCCTCCGTGCAAAATGTTCCAAAGTATAAATTCCACGTCTAACGTTTCAATCCCTAAAATCATCGAATCTCGAGCATCCTTGTTATTTCTAAAACAAACCTAATTTCAACTCGCACGCGTTATGACGTGCACCAGGTTCCGCGTAGCCCGCGACGGAGGCCGAAAGGTAGTTTCGAATCGATTAGCCGGTACAGTGGTATCGCCAGCAGAGAAAGTCAGCGACACTGCCAGTCGGTGATACAGTGATACAATAATATCCTGCGAATACCGGCGTAGGAAAATTAATGGCCACTAAACAGAGGTAACTATCTTAAGGCCCGACCGGCGTTTGTATTACTTTATAGTTGGCGTCCGCTGGGTTTACGAGCGTCAGCCCGTGTACTGGATGCGATTGTAGTTTCTCCGGCAAGGCGAGCCCGCGAGGCGTAGGCAACAGCGAAGGCAGAAGCAAAGACAAGGGATATAACCCGAGGGGCGGTCGGGCGGTGCAAATAGCCATCGTGTCTCTACGGTTAGGCCTCTAATGGCATTGGCTAATAACGCCGCGAGAATCGTTCCCAAACGAGTCCAGAGACCATCTACGCGATCGTCACGGGTGTCCAGGGCTCTTCAAACACGAGGAATATTCTTATCTAGATAACGAACGATGGATAAATTATGGTTGACTAAAATAACGACGTCTGGGACACATTTTTTTTGAGCCCATAATTTTTCGAAGCAAGAAATAGACACTAAGCACAAAGTAACATAACACAGAAGCGATACTTGAAGCAATCGAACTTACAAAGAACACAACTGCTCTCAATAACCAAGAAAGATAAAGATATTTCGAAATTTCTCATTTTAATGAATTGACCAAACAAAGAAAAATCATTTGTACGATCAATGCCTGTTCGTTAAGAGTCTTACGAGACTTAGTTGGGAATCCTCGATCCAGTGCCGCCAACTCGACGTCTGCGTTTTCGCTGGGTGGTGTCCATTGGCGCGAGGCCGTCGATTTTTTTTTTCATTATCGCGGCGAGGGGATTGTCAAGGTCGAATGTCAACATCGCAAACGAACGGTCAACGAACCCATCACCCATTCACTTTTTGCTCGCGCCTCCGCTCCGCGGCACCGATCCAGCCGCGTCGATTCACCTCGAACGCCAGTCGAGGTAAAAAAAAAGGAGAAAAAAAATGAAGGGAAGAAGAACACGGCGGCTCCGTCGGGAGAGAAACAGTCTGAAACGAGGATAATCGAACCAGTAATTAAATTCGCTGATACGTGATCGATTTAACGACACCAGGTTAGGCGGCGGCCCTAACTGCTCGAATCCACACTAATTCGATCGATCTTTCGGATTTTACGAGCTGAGACTAACTCGGACAAATTGAATTCTTCGAATTTAAATGCTAAATGCTTGCCCTTGGAAGGAAAATCTGTTGTACGCTAACAACTATGTTACGAGTGATATCAAGACAATCGTTATGCACGGTCACGCATCCTCCCGCCTGTCCTTCATGTCCGAGTTCTTCCTCTTTCTGAATGAACGACGCTGAGAATTCCCAAGTCAGTACAGAATCTCCGCGATGAGAGGCGAAAGTTGCGAGGCGGACGATGTACGACGTTATCAAGGTGGGAATCTAAATGCTGCGAATCTAATTCAGAGTCCGATTTCGAGGTTCACAACTCCGGAGCTTCAAGCCTGGTTTATTCAAACTGTTCTCGATATTTTACGCTCGATGGACGTTCTTCTAATTTTCCCAATTCTCAAACTTTCGATAATATGTCACCATTAGTGGTTTTTTTTCTATCTCTTATTTATTTATTTGACATATTCCTGACGCGATCGTCTGTCTTATGAAGATTTTCCATTAATTCTCTATCCACTACAAACTACCGAGTCGAACAAAGTATTGGGTTGTCCGGAAAGTCTACGCTGATTTTTGATAGGTGGTGCAGGTCTGAATATGTCGAAATGGCTGAAAACAAATAACATATATACGTACATCCCTTAAAAGGTGGAAAGGTTGTGGAACAAAATGGTACCAATGTAATTCAATAAATATACATATAAATAAATGTATATTACAATTAAAATGTGCCTTTGAAGTTTTCGCGAAAATTGGCACAAACTTTCTGGACAATCTAATAAATTCTGAACTAAGATTCGAAAACAAGTGAAACGACCTCGGCGAACGATATACCCCGTCAACGAATTTAGGTTACCACGCCGCCCCATTGCGAGACATTCCGCCCGGATGTACCCGAGGCGTCGTAAAACGCGGGCTTCGAAAGGTTCGCAACAAGCATGTTTACACCGCGAGACGCTTGCGCCATAATCATTCGTAGAATCCGATTACGAAACTCGTCCGCGTTCACCGTCGCGTTACATATCGGGTGCACCGGTTCCCGGGGCCCCTCCGGGTGGGGATTCATTCCACGGAGCGCAGGAGTATGGTGTTCCAGGCGCGGTAAGGCGCGCGGGATAAAGAGAGGTGCGTCTTTTACGAAGCGACTTTGCGCCGCGGTAAAAACCCTCGGCTCGGACCGGTGCATTAGCGGCTGCACCGTATTTCTTATTATCCCGGGCGCGAGGTGTACGCTCCCTAGAGCTGCTCTCCCTTTCTCTCAGGCCCTCTCCCATCTCCCTCGTGTGCGTCTCGGCCTCTCGTTTGCTCCCAGGCGTCGTCAATGCGGGCGGTCCTGAGGAGTCAGCCTAGTTGGCCGGTGCAGCATTGCGTTCGTGCATGCACCTCGTCCAAGCTTGTTAAGGGCCCCTTGTGTCGTCCGCATTATCCCGCCTGGCGGCGTTTCCTGGATCGTCGCGTGCTCTGCCCGTGGATCGGCCTTAAACCCCGCCGTTGGCGCGCATAACGGGGTGTAATACGCTCCCGGGATCGTGCACGGGGTGTTCGTTACTTTGCTAATGAATGGCGGGCTCGAACTGTTACGACTGTGCTGTTAATATGCCGTTGGGAGTAGTTGGGAACGATAGAGGTTCAGGGGTGGTGTTCAAAGGGCTGCGTGGATTCTCTTGAATTTAATTTTTATTTATTTGTGCCTCAGACGGTGTGTCTACGAAGGAATTAATTTTGTATGGAGCATACGTGTCCAAAGTGAGATCTAAGGATA
This sequence comes from Hylaeus anthracinus, assembly GCF_026225885.1. Taxonomy (NCBI): domain Eukaryota; kingdom Metazoa; phylum Arthropoda; class Insecta; order Hymenoptera; family Colletidae; genus Hylaeus; species Hylaeus anthracinus. The sequence continues at coordinate 5,762,834 of NW_026534347.1, forward strand.
TCACCTGGTGGGGATAGCAGCAGATCTCAACGTGCATGCGCGAGAATACTACTCTGTTAGGTTGCATGGTAACTTGGCTTGAATTCAGACTTCTAGGTACATTATACATAGAAATCTAGTTCTAAATCCGATAGAACGAAGCAGTGCGATGTGTTCTCGTTCAGGTTAATAATGGAAAAGTGAATGCACTTGACATTAGACAGCACTTGAGCGTTGCATGTAAAAGTTTGTAAACATATTGCCTCGGTGTGTACACTTCCTCTAGGTAGTACTGTAAAATTGTTAGAATGCATTAGCCGTTCTATTCTGGTCGACTGGCGCGATTGCTGAACAAATCCTATATAATACCAGGTTCTCATGAACCGAACTGGCCAAGTGATAACTGTGAAAAACGTACAAGGAAGTACTTCTGTACTGTACGGTTCGATATCGTGAAGATCGCGTATCGAATAAACGGTGGTCATTTATGTTCGGCCAATGCTTCGGCTGCTTCTCGAGTAGAAAAGAAATTCAAACCTGGATCGGTTTTACTAGCTATTTGGGTTTTAAAGCTGCCATACGTTCAGTTTTACGCAAGCCTACCAGCCCATAAACATATTCTCATTTACAATGTAAGAATGGTCTCTGTGGTGGCTTCGACGAGAATTCTGATCAGCAATATAACGTTATCGTATCGAATCGGAGCCGATATCTAGTGGCAAGCATCGAAACGAGTAAAACTCAGATCTGAGGACTGTGGGATCAATTACAGTCAGTCCAATAAGTATTCGTAGCCCTCTACATTTATTGAAGAACTCTGTCTAAATTAAATTAATTAAATTCGTATACAAATAGACTTTACACGTTTATATACACTCACAATATTAATTTGTTTGGAAACATTGAACCTATCATTTAATTTAAACAGAGTTCTTCAATAAACGTAGAGAATGAGAATATCTATGAATCTGACTGTATATAACAGAAAGTTCATGTAATTCTTTTTCCATTGCTCTTTTAAAATTAATTTTAACACGTTGAAGCTTTTTACTAAGAAAGTAAATAAATCTGAATAGAATTTAACCGAGTCGTAAAAATAAGTACAAGTTTAAATTCGATAAATTAAGTCTCAGTTGTATACAAACGAACTCATATACTTCTGTGACGTTCAAGATATTTTAACTGTTACAAAAGACATTTTTTCACCCACGACGCATAAATTCTGGACAAATCGAAAAACCAGGGTTGAAAAACACCTCGACTATTTCCTCCCTCTCACCCCCTGGAACATTCTTTCCACTGTGGGAACAACTTTATCAAAATCCTCCAATCGACATCGGCGCCCTGTCGCCGTGTATCTTTAATTACGCATCTCCGCTGGTAAGGCTCGATTTATCGGCAATTTTTCGCTTCTAATGGCCACCCTGTTCCATGGCTGATCAGCTTAGATCGACATCCTCGGTTGCGTGCCAAGGGGTCTTAAGGTAGACCGCGGTCAGCTGAAACGAGGAAGTGGCGAGTATCCGATGGACCGGTATCGTTCGAGGAACGTGGAGGTCGCGCGAGCTTTACCGCGCTCGTTCGAAGAACCATCGCGAAAGAAAGGAAGGGACGAGCAGGAAAGCCAGAGGGGTGCGAGAGGTCGGTGTAAATGAGACGAATCACGAGAATAGGATTAGCGATCCCATCGGCGTGGCGTCGCGCAACCCCGCGGTATAATACCGGCGACACGGTGAAATGAAAAAGGACACGGTCGCGATTCGCCGTCGCAGAAAACCCGTTCCGCGAACCGGACAGTGGACCCGCTCGTAAGAGTGTTGGACCTCACCAAACGCCGCGCGGTGGCTTTTTCGTTCGGATCGCATTTCGAAGTTGCGTTACCGGTTAATTTATCACGTGGCCCCCGCTGTCTATGCTTTCGTCGGGATTTATTGTGCGCGCATTATATTTATCGCAACGAATGCGCGCGAATCGGTGCACGATTTATAGTTACATAATCGCTATTTCGGCGATGATTTATCTCGAGCAAATTGGGTTACCGAGCGCGCTTGCGGATCGAGTATTCCGCTTGCATCGTTGCGAGATCAAGGCGTATAGAGTTGACTGAATATCGAATGCGTTTTCTGTCTGCGGTTTTTCGGGGGCTGGCGACTATTATCGTGTCGCAACGCGCTTGCAAACATTGGAGAGAGACTATTCCACTGTTCTCCAGTAAAGTGCTGATTCTGGTAGACTCAAGACACAAAATATCAATGCCAAAATTTCAAAGCAGACTTACAGATTTCGAAACTCGCTTTCGTCCGCAGTTTTCACTCGTTTATCAATTATCGAGAAACCTGTTGTTCCCTCTGTGCCCCTAATGATTCGATCAACGACTGAATAATCGGCCGATCTGTTTCGCAATCGCGACTACCGTTCATAGAAACAGTCACTTCACGGTCGTAAATCAAGAGAGCCTTTTTCCGCTATGCGTACCCAATTATCCTCATTGGCCAGTCGAGTACTGCGCGTGCAAGAATGCGTTCGCCGCGCTCTTTCTCGCGTGTCAGGCTCGCGAACGTAGGACCGCAAGGACGTTTAATCGCGCGAGTTTCTATTTTTAAACGAACTATCTCGAGAGTGAAACCTATCGAACGAGGAAATATTATCGTGCGATATAGAATATCGGCCATCCAGGGGATGATACGGTGGACGGATGCGAAACGGGGTGCAGCAATTTTTTTTTTTTTTTTTAATTACTTTATTTAAGGTCACATCAAGTACGAGATTATTAGTCACCACGTTAATGATTAAAATTTAATTATAATTTATTTAACATATTACACTTCTTTAATATCTTGACTAATTTGAAGTGCATACTATTTACTACTACTTTTTTAGTACTACTAATTGACTGCATACTATTTGAAAGTTTAAACTCTATTATATCGTGTTGTATTCCCTGACGTTCTTCGATTAAATATTTTACTGTAAAGGGCTCGTCACAAAGGTTGCATAACGGCGACTGTGATTTAGTTACTTTGTAGCAATGAGTCAGATTTGTGTGGCCAGTTCACAATCTTGATAGCGTCACTTGCAATCCTAGTCATTTTTCGAATATTTTCTTTCTTGTTTTGAACCGGAGGTATCCTTTAATCCTTTAACCTCGGGAAATTCAAAGGTGGCTGTCCACTCGAATCTGAAAACACTGGCAACGAAACAGGTCCTCGCTAAGATAGCAGTGGCGCGAAGCAGCGGCGCGAAGCAGCGTCAGCTATCGCTGGCAAAGTAATGTTTTCGACGTTGTCCGCGACGAAAGAATATCGTTTACGATTGTGCTCGACACCTTTCGCACTTGTAACTGGAGATTGTACCTGTATGCGAAACCCTCATAGGTCCCCCCGAACGCGAATGATTCCGGCTGAAAAGAATCGGAGAATGCAGCTGGGATGAATTCTAGATGGCTAGACGAGTCTTTTGAAGTCGCGCGTTTAAGTGTGCGTGTTTGATTAAAACGAATTGGTAGTGCTGTAAACGTTGCGGGAAATTATCGCTGTTATCGCGCTGCAACATTGTGCCGCATCCTGTTGCATTCCGGTCTGTTGCTCTCGAGGAAGACGCCTTTAATGAAGTATAAATCACATTTTATCCTTTTTCGAGAGGGGGGAATAATTACCTTAAAGATTGAGCCTATATGTCTCATCGAATTAAATTCTTTTGAAACCATCAATCTTTACCTGTGTTCACATACGCTCGAATCGCACTGAAAATATACATCGCTATAATCGTTCAACACCGAGCCTACTACAACCAGTAAAATGACCATTTTTAAACTTCTGTATGCAGTTTTTATTGTTCTTGTCTTTATTATCCTGTTGCAGTTTTCATTTATACATAATATAAATATATAAATGTATATATTGTCTTTAGATATAGGTCTGAACGAAACATTGGTAGGTTTAGTGTCGAATGCCTCTCTGAAACTGGTATCTAAATTAAACCAGCGATACCTCGAAGACTCCACAACCACCGTTACGTGTAATGAGACTTTCCATCCGTTTTCGTGGACGAATCCCTATTATAATAAAGCTGATAGCCTCTGCGATCTACGCTTCGGAATTTATATTCATACTTATCGTAACAGTTATCGATCGGATCTGATCGAGAGGAGGGAGGGAGGGAGGGAGGGAGGGAGGGAGGGATGGTTAAATTCATACGTGACCAGGCTCGCAGTAACGATCAGATAACCGTGATATTAATTTATGCTCGTGATCGTCGGTAAAATTACCGTTGCCTCGGTTCGCGCGATGATCCGTACCATCGAGCCGTGGAAGCGTTTACAGCGTTTACAGCCCTCGAAGCAGTGGGTCAGCACCGCTGCGCGATCTTTGACCCGCCACGGCAAGACGCCACTTGCACTTCCGGCAATTCGTCCCTCCCCACTGGGCCCCGTATCCCCACCACCGCGGCCAGAAGGCCCCGTGGGTCCTTGAAGCACCTGCTGTCAAGCCTCGTGGCTCGATCCTCCGCTTCGGAGGGACCATCTCGTGCCACGACTGAAAAACATCGATCAAATTATAACCTGGTTTAATTACCCCTCTAAATAATTACCTCTGAAAACTTAAATGATAACGAAGCAATGAAACTTACGAAGAGGGATACAGAGCTCTTCATACTAGATGAATATTATTATCTAGAAGTCTGGGACATTTTTTACGTGGGGATCAAGATTGAATGTAATTTCTCCGGAGGTTCAATGAAACGATTACTTTATGGAGTAAGGAATATAATGTTAAGTAGAAAGATAAATGACAGTGTGAACATTTTTCACCAGGTCTTCAGCCACCACTTCGTCAAAAAGTTTCTTCTACTTATCACTTACTATCTTATCAGAAATGTGTTTTCGTCTCCAGTTGCAATTACTTCGTACCCTTGACAAGTAACTGGCCACCAAACATTTGCAAATTTTGTTAGATAAGTCACCATATTATCAGAAGCTCTACATTTCCACCAGTTTTCCATTCATCTCTTCGTCAAAAGGCTTCATTCTCCCAATAAAATACCCAACCAAAGGCGAAAACATTCCAAACACGCCGCAATCAAGCTCACCTGCACCGCGAACTCCATTACGGTCTACATCTTATTAAGCGCGAACGATATCGTGGTACAAAAAAAAAAAAAGGAAAGAAACGCCTCGAAAACAATCAGCATTCCACTGGAACACAGCCCCACCGCCCTCAGCGTCGGCGCGTTCCGCGTAAAAAGTGGTACGGGCAGATATCGAGGTTAAATAATCGCGCTATGTAAGAACCGTGGAACGTGGTAAACGAGTAACACTAGAAATACGGGCCCGAGTGAGAGAAATCAATAGAACCACGGTGGACTCGTAGCTGATGCCGCGATCCAGAAGACTAATTATCTGCAGGATACGCCGCGAGGAGAAACGCTCGTGGAGCACGGTTCGCGCCTGTTAGGCTTGGAGAAAAAGAGATACAGAGATGCTCCCGGTGTTTTAGCATGTGGTGCACGTATGCCAAGGCGGGAATTGATGTTCCTACAAGTGCCGATCGTGAGCCTCGATCGATGCTTGGTCGATAGCCTATCGTCGTGGCGGCAATAGTGCTCACCCGAGTATTTTTCTCTCCATTATCGTTGAACGAGTTTAAACTGCTTCAGGGCTTGGGAAAAATGGAAATGAACGGGAGGGTACCTGTCCCATGGATTCAGTCGATTCCGTGCTCTTCGACGCTGACACTTAGAATATTCGACCCATTTCGGTTTCAATGTTACTCCATGTCTCAATCACTTCACCCCTATGGGCGTGAGTACACGTCCAGCGGATTACATACTTACGGTACTATTACGGCGACGCGTGCATGCTGAAATATTGACTATGAAAGTCGTGGCTGTGCTTGGTATCCAGGGCTCTAGGTAGTTTGTTCTTTGATTGTATCAAGTCCTATTTTGGGAGTACCAAATAAATAATTTTTTAAATTCCAATTGGAAATTTGGTTTATATTTATAATGATACAGTTTCTGGAACACTAGTCCCAAAATGATGTTCTTCTGTGACTTTTGGACTTTATATACAAATGTCTACAAATTAATTTCCTTATCCTTCAACCTTCCTGTATCACGTAGCCCTAACCTGAAGATGTCCTCGTTGAAAATGGAACAAGCCTTCCAAACTAAAAGCCTCAAGTCCAACAACGAAACCTGTGGTGGCCTCGATTACTATGCTTCAGGAACGATTGGTATGCAGGCGTCTCGTGAAACGATCGTGGATTTAATTATCGAGCGATTATTGCAGAGCCGGAAGGTATGTTGCGCGCGCGTCCGATGAATTCGTGATGCGAAACAACATGATTCGCGGTATTTACACGCGACGCGACGCTTCCATGAAACGCGCCATTACGTAGCCGTCGACGTACTGGCCGATCGGAACTATTCTAGATAGCTGCGTAAAGTGCGAATAATCCCGACTAATTGGAATCAATTACGATCGTTCATCTTTTTTACCTCGGTTTCCGTAATTCCCCTTGGCAGGCTACGCGTTGCTGCTAACTAGGTCCCTGATCGCAGTGTTTGTTGCATGTTTGCACAATTCATAACTCACTCCAGTATAAATGTACGAATTTAATGTACATTTATGTATTTATGTATGATTTTTTGTTATAGGCACCTTATCGTTTCCAGTAGTTTTATCAGTACGCAATAAAATCTGTTCCTATTTAATTTGTAAAATTTTCGAGTGCTTGGTAGCCAGTAATAAAAAAAGAAAGCACGTTTCTGATAAGATACGTAAGTCGTTGGAAATTGGAAGTATATCACACGCGTAACTTGTTTAGCATTCAGTACCGGTCTCATAGCCCTAGCACGAAGATTAGAACATTAGCACCCATTGTAGTCTCATGATTCTTCCCATGTTGCAAGCATGATACACTTATCACGCTTCCCACAAACGATTTCTTTAAGAATCTTTTTCCACGTAAACATATGATTGTATTTAGAGAATATTCCCTGGTTCTGACACGATTACATCGTCGATCTTCCTTCCATTCCAGGTCATCCTCTGATAGATTTGCTTTCTACGATCTTGCGTGTGTTTCTTCTATAGCAAGACAGTAATTATACAGGCCTTACAAGAAATACCGATTAAGTAATTCGTTTCGAATTTTCCAAGTGTAGTCCTTTCTAAGTATGTCCATTAGCTCACTTCTGCTGGAACCCTTTGAAAACATAACCCCAATTAAATTCATCATCCACATAAAGAGTACAAGAGATACTATCGAAGCACTTCATTTTTGATCTTCCAAGTGTAATCATCAATATTTGCTCACTTCTGCGTAACTTCTTGGAACCCTAGACCAATTAAAAGACGTTCCAGCATCGGTACCGATGGCTTACTGCAACTTCCGCCACTTTCCAAGCCTCTAAATTATCTCCTTTCCATGGATGAGCGATGGAAAGAAGAAAAAAAAGAGAAGTAAATATAGAAAATGGCAGGGGCGGTCGTTTCTTCGGCAACGCGTTCTAAATGCGCGGCTATTAGTCGCTGAATGCGAGGAAGAACGAGCGAATGGAGGTTGTTAGCGTAAACAGAAGCTCATAAAAGTTGGCAAAGAACGACCGCGGAGTGGATTCAGTCTCCATTTAACAACGATTTCCCACGAGAGACGAGCCCGGTGGAAATGGTGCACGGCATTATAGGTACTATAAGTGGTACGGCGGTTTAGTAGGCGAACAGAAACGCTAATCCCGACTGCGACCTCGTTCCCGGGGTCCTCGTCGATGACCTCGACAAGATGTTCGCCGATGAGGTCGCTCGTAGGTGCTCCAGGCTCGTGGAACCGCGACAATGACGCTGTAAATCCGTCAACGGTCTCGCAGGAGGGATCATTAGCTCGTTCAACTTTGGTCATGGAGGACGCGAACGTTCTCCTAATTACGGTGAATTTGCATGCGCATAATTGCTCCGATTGAGTGCGTGCTCGTATGTTACAGTACGCGTCGATATCGGTTTATTAATTCAGAGCAGGGGATAACTTCTAGGCTGTTATTTTGTTACGTTAAGGATATCTCAGCTGTTATTGACTTTATCGAAAATTTGCGTGGAACAAAAAGGATCAGAAATTTAATTTCCACTAACTTTTGTTATATACACATTTCCTGTGAAAGCAAAGCCTAAAGAGTTATCGATAATAATCTAGATTTAGACGGAATCCTTTTCGTAGCTCGTGTGTTGAATGCTAAAAGAATTACATCGTTATCATCTCCTTTACTATCAACTGTACCTAATATTTGCATATGACAAAAAGAACTCTAAATTCAATTTCCACTAACTTTTCTTATATTTTGTTTGCCGCGAAAGCAACGGTAGGAGAGGTATCGTGAATTCGCCCTGACCCCGCACGAAAGGGTTAACCGCTCACCGAAAATTGCTCGCCGAAACACGAGCCCCGCTCGAACGCATGGCTTCAATTACCCGACGTGCAGAACGGATCTGGTAAAAATGGTTCCCGTCGTTGGCACGTCAATTAATTTCTGCCGAGAAACGTGCACGCCGGGGCTGTGGTTGTGGAAGGTACACGGTTATGGAAAGGTCACTGGTACATGATATTTGTTGAGAGCATCGAGTGATTACCAGCGTTCACTCTGGAAGCGAAGACGTAATATGAAGCGGAGATTAAATCAAACACGGTCTTTCCTCTGTTTAATTATCCCAGCGGAAAATTCGAAAGGACTCGGTAGAATCTAACGCGGAGACAACTTTTCTTTCCCACAGTATATATCAGCACAGGAAAAATTACGACAGCACGTACGAAGCTTACGAACTCTTGGCGTACCAACGAAAGCATTGGGAAAAGTTTCCATTGTTACGTTCCTTTCAATTTATATTCTCCCTTTCACTACGGATTTTACGAGTCTCCCAAACTCATTCGACGTGGACCGATTCAACCGCTGGACAAATTTAGAATAGCAATTACAAGAAGCGAGCCGATACAACGAGCAGCGTAATTACGATACGACTTCGTCCTCTGTAAAAGGTTTCGCAACGGAACATGTCATTAATTATCTAACGAGTCGTACGTCGGTCGAAGGAAATCGCGGCTGGAAATGGTACGATGATTGTACCGCAGAAATACGATCCACGGGTGAATCAAAGAGGCCTTAACGTGGCACACGTTTCATCGTGTACACACACCCGTTGAACTTAGAACCGCGGTTTAGGACCGATTTCCTGTGTTCGGCAACGATTCGCGCTCGCTCGAACCGAGTTTGCGAGGCGTGCGCGCGTCGAAAAGGTCAAATTGCGTATTACGTCGGTGCACGAGCATACGAGTTGAATTTTAAATTGAACCACGATTTCCATTATCCGTCCCAAAGAAAATAACAGGCGAGGAGTCGTAACCCATATTGGACTGGACGTTTAATGGCTGTTCTGAATTGTATCGAAGGGGAAATTCTACTTTCGATTTCTAATGGGAGGACGTGTTAGTCGTAGAAGCTTACATTTAGGAGACTTTTTTTGTAGATCTGGTTATCAGATGGAGTTACTTTGGATGTGTATGACGCAGTTCAGATGAGATCATCTGGTAACTTCTTTGATCGTGGTTCTGGTTTGATAAACATCTTTTTCTGTATAAATTGATTAAATTATAAATAGAAATTGGCTTATTATAGAATTGTATGTGGAATCATTCATTGAGAAAATATAAAAGATAAAAAAGGATCAAATCTGTTCGCATGCTTACACTCGAATGATTACGTTCAAGATTAAAAACATTACCACGATGACTCGCTGCAGAGAAGTAATAGTTTCACTTTCTGTGGGAAAGGATCGTTCGATCTCATCAACAAAAAAAAGTCGTTTGGTGGGATTTATATCTATGATAGCAACGATTACGGTTGATTATATTGGACAGTAATTAAACAATGCGGACGAGATGATATTTGTTTCGGTTTAACGATCAATTGGCCCGAGAGAGGAGGAGCGGTTTCTTGTTGCTGGTGAATTATAAAGATGATTGGACCCTCGTGTCCGAGGTCTAGTAGCTACTAGCATCTGATTAAACATGGTGATTAACCGGTAACGACCAGGCCGGCTCTGCTTAACATAAATCGCTAATTTACAAATCCAATAATGCGCCTCATCGCCTGGATCCATTATCTGCGATGGAATCACAGTCGTGGCCACATTAATGCGATACCACGAGAAAAATCACGTTTGTTTGGATGGGGTGGTCCTCTATTTCATAAATGTACCGTATAATAATCTCGTTAACGTTGCGAATCCTCGCCCTTAATCTAAATCGAGCATTTTATGCGTATTGGTAATACATTATCAGTGATACAGATACGATTTTAATATCATTATATGGTAGACGTCATCGTGTATACTTTCACTTAAAATAAAAGACCAGGATATATTCCACACCACTCTAATTTGTACGTCATCTCTTTCGTATCCTAATGATCGTTTCCAGACGATCTCCGTTCCAATTAAAATCCCGTGATTTTCGATTCCTTCGTTAGACAGCGATGACGCAGAGTCGAGGCATGTTCCGTGTTTGTCGCGGTTTTTGTCGCGACGGTGGAAAAAAAGGGATCGTCGTCGGATGGTTGTTCCGACTTTGCGATTAAAATGACTTCTGGGCGGATTTTTTTTTTGTTTCGTTGTTCTTAATTAGCTTCCCGAGCGAGATTAAACTCTCGCGTTTTTTTGGCCGCTTCTTGAGGAACGGGAGCGCTCGGCGCTCCAGTTAATTTCGAATAACGATCTCCTGAATAAGCCAGATCGAAATTCGAGCGACGTTGGATCGACAGAGTTGAGTGGAACGGACAATAATTGCTTCGTTCCATCTCCTGCTGTGATTATTTAGCAATTAGGAGCCGAGCAAGGCCTCGCTGTAACAGAGACAACTAACAGTAATACTATAGATGATTTATCGAGGATACGAGGGAGAATGAACAGAGAAAAATAAGAAAAAACACGCAAGCGTTTTCGTTTTGAACTTAAAATGGATCCTGAGATTTATTCTCTCGTACCAGTTTTATTATCCATACGATCGTTGTGAAAGATACGATCTTAAGTTGTACTAATATAATGCAAGTGGTGAGATTCTTTCTAACAAATTTATCTGCACTATCTAAATAATTAATTCTTCGCTCAATAATGTACTCGTGTCCCAAGTACCAATCTCATACAATCAAAATAATTGTTTAAAAAATGGGTGCTGCTTTAAATCTCTGCGCTTTAAAGAAATATTTATTGGACTGATTGTACTTACCAATCTACCAAGGTACTGTCCCGAGTAGAATTTAATCGAGACGATGGGTGGTGATGTTGCAGGACGTGGAGCACCCCGCGTGACCGCGGCACTCGCAGGAGATGGCGAAGGCAGGTTGATCGCCACCCCCGTCCACAAAGAGAGCATAGCGTCGAGAAGCAAAGAGGACCTAGCTCAGGAGGCGGCGCTGGTGCTTCAGCAAGCGGGCAGCCTTCAGTGCGTCGCCCACGACAATAGACGATTGCCCGGTCGGTTCAGCACACTCCCGGCGCGTCGTAACAAGAAGAGGCCGGAGCTGCCGCTCGATGTGAGACGCAGAAGCGAGGAAATCGGCGCAACGACCAGCGCGGACCTCGTCGGTACACCGAGACCGAAGAAGAAAGCACTGGAGAGGAGCGGGAGCGATGCCAGCGCGAAGAAGCTGAGGGGCACCCTAGCCAAGTTCTTCTCGCCGAAGTTGGAACGAAAGAGGAAACCAGTGGGGCGTAGCGCGAGCGACGCCGGCACATCGACGCGATCGCACCGCAAGAGAAGCGGCAGTGAGAGCGAGGGATCCCACCTGAGCAGCGTCCGCGCCAAGAAACAACTGTCCCCTATAATCGAGGCGTCGCCGCACGTCGATCAGCAGCCGTTCCACTTCGGTAGGATCGACGCGGGCGAGGGCACTAGTCGACCAGAGGCGAAGAAGTCGAAGCAGGAGGACACCGATGCCGAAACGGTAACGCGGGAGGAGCGCGTAGAGACGGAAGTGACTGTATCGAAGCCGCCGATATCGCCTACGAGGGAGAACAAAGCGACCGTGCGACGCATACCTATCGAGCTAGAGGACGATAACAAGATCAACGAGGAAGGAGAAGGGAGGAGGGAGAAGGTAACCAGGACCCCTTCACCGGCAAAGGACACCGGGCTCGACGAAGTAGACAAGGTCGGCGCGAGTAGCATGCTGCACAGCAGTCGATACGATCTTCAGCAACGCGACGAAGAGTCAACGATACACAAGATGATTCACCGATTGTCCACCGATCGGTCGCCACCGCCCCAGCTGACGCGAACGATGGTCTCGCCTGGGCCTGGATTCGGTCACAACAACAACCGGCCGTTCTCTTATACCAGACCAAACGAGTCGTGCAGCCCGCCGCCCCCGCAGACAAACGTGATTTACGCTCAGGTGCAGACCGATAAGAAGAAGGCGCAGAGGAGTCACTCGGACAGCGACGAGGGCCTAGGTCTCGAGAGGAAGGACTCCTCGAGAGAAAACAGTCCCGCGGAGAAGGAGTACCGCAGGACGGATTACTCGTACAGCAGCGACCTGAGGCGCAACAATGAGATCAACGCGTTCAAGTCGAGATACGAGGAAGATCGAAAAACCAGCACCGCTCACTTCCCTGGTCATTACGCCGGCACGCAAGACTACGCTACCAGAAGCACCGACGCGAAACGGCGCCACGAATTCGACGAGATCGATCGACGCCTCTACGACAAACCGGACAAGTACACGTCGACGGTGTTCGTCGACACCTCGGGACGAGGCAGAGCCGACGGAACGGACGCGAGGCAAAGGGTGAACGAGTACCAAGCCAGGCAGACGCAAGGAATATCGAACAAGACGTCCGAGTTGAGCGCCAGACGCGATCTGCTAGAGTCCAGGATCAAGTCGCGGCTCCTGGCGGACGAGATGTTCGCCGCGAAGAACACCGCTAACGTTCCGATTAAGAAGTCGGAACACGAGATCATCGATAAGCCGATCGTGCCGTCCCCGGTTACGCCGAATCGCGTCGCCTCGCCGAAACGTTACATGGATACCTACATAACGGAAACACGCACGAACAGCAACGGCGAGAAGTACATATTCGAGAAGGAGATACACGAGGATAACGGCAAGGTGTACGGCTACGAGAAGAAGATCACGAATAAAATACCGACGGACGGGTACATAGACACGAAACCGCGGGACGGGTACAAGGTTGAGACCAGGACGGATAAATACGGGGATAAGTACATAGTGGAAACGAGAACGCATAAAGGGTACGCGGACGATTTTAAGCCTTTTCTCAGCGACAAGAGCAGGACCAGCCCTGAAGAAAGATTCCAGCCTGTGAGGAATACTAGCAGTCCCTACAAGGTGCCCAATTTTCATCCCGTGGAGACTCCTCATCACTATCGCGAGAGTAAGGAGAATGTTAACGTTCTCTCGTCGCCTATCATTGCTAAGAAGTTCACGTCCACCGAGAGGAAGTTTTCTAAAAGCGACGATTTTCTAGATCGCGACGCTAGACCCAGGGAAGCCTATCCGTCCCAGAAGAAGAAGAACTTTGAGTCCATACGCGGCATGAGCAAGTCCACGCAGCGTTTGGATGAGATAGGCGAGAACGCGAGAGTGAGGGCGCTGAGGAGCGAGTACACGACCAGATCCCACGAGAATCTCACCAGCCACGCGGATTACGTAAACGCCAGGGACATGCGTCGACCTCTGATGAACAGTCCCACGATGAACGGTAGGAAGGAGAGGTCGCCGTTTACCAAACGTCACCTGGACAGCCTCCGGGAGGGGCCCAACGATGACTACGACACGGACATCTCCCAGCTGACCAGTAGTCAGCTCGAATCGAAAAAGTACTACAAAGAGACGCGCACCACTCAGCGATACACCAGCAGCAAACACCCGGTACACGACGATTACGACAGTTCTCCGCCAAGGATACGCACCGATCGAGGCGGTTACAACTCCAGCCGTTACGACTCCGACACGACAGCACGAGACTCGATCCGTTGCGAGACTCGATACGACGAGACCTCGCGTACTTTGAGAAAGGAGCATCGAAAATTGGACGAGGACCCGAAGAAGCCGTTACGAAGGTCGAGGAATCGGTTGGATTATTTCGACGACTCGGACGCGAGGGACAGCCCGCGAGCGAAGGCTTCCGTTGGACGTTTGGAGCCTTTCGACGAGAGCCCGACTAGGCCGCCCAGGGCCTTCCACGAGGGCGGCAAGTCCAGGCACACCAGGCAGGAAATTCGAGCGCACACCGAGCGCCGTCACCGCGAGACACGGCTCAGCGATTCCGATCGGAAGGATCGTCTGGCCGATTCCGGGATCGAGAACGATTACAGGCGCGATTCACAGGAAGTGGATCGGCGGGAGCAGATCGAGTCGGAGGACGAGGGTTTCGTCACGCGGCAGTTCATCAAGCATGAGAGACGGCACACGGACCGGAACATGAACCTCACGTCCTCCGAGCAACGGAAGTACGACAAGTATACGAACGACGCGGCGAAGTCGTCGCCGGTCACCGCGAAACCGCCGTCAGGCGCTGACAAAAAGTACGAGAAGAAGGCTGCGAAGAAGAGCGGCACCATGAGCAAAGTAAAGCAGCTGTTTAGTAAGAAAGAGAAGAAGGCGAAGGAGGAGAAGAGCAAGAAGAACGCGAGAAGCAACAGCAGCGGCGCGCTGACGGACGACGAAGTAACGATGAGGTACAGGGAGTACCGCGGCGATCAGCTGAGGAGCGCGAAGAGCGCCAGGGACCTGGGCAGCGACATCAATCAGGTAAGGAACTCTTTGTGGTCCGACTTTGGGGTCGAAGGGAAGGGAACCGTAGCGGTTATCTCCTTATGTTTGCGTTTTGAAAGACGTGGAATCACCGCGGATCGGCCGAGACGGATGGCCTGTGACGGTCGTATAATCCGAAGCGTTATAAAGTTCTTTTACAACCGCGGACCTCGGGGCTTATCCGATCGTCGTGGATCACCGCGGATGGCTTCTTACGGTCCTCGAAGACCACTTCCGCGATAACGCGGGGAATGTCTTTGATGGACAGGACTGCGGTTCCAGTCCTTATGGCGGTGCAACACTGAACAATTCTTTTTTAAAATTCGAGCTCTTTAAAATACTACTTTAAAATTACATTAAAAAAATTCCGCAGTCGAACAGGAAACTTTGAGGAAGTACTCTTTTTAGCTTGGGTTAAAAAATACGTTTCTCTTTATACTCTGTTTGCTCGAGGTTCTTGAAATATTCTTTCTAAATTACGTTAAAAAAATTCTCTAGTTGAAGAGAAAACCTTAAGGAGGTACTCTTTTATCCTGGGTTCAAAAATATATTTCTGTTCACATTCTTGTATCTCGAAAATATTTCTACCTAGGACTGACTGTAGCCACAAGACAATTAATAAACTGGTAACAAATAAAAGGGAAACTGCTCCTGCAAACATTTATGTATTAGCAGCTTGATAAATGCTCCGAAAAACGTTTCCACTGCGTGGGCGTGATCGCGAGTCCACCGTTGCGAGTACTTTCCGCCGGCTGGTATACAGTTAGGCGTGACGCAACCGCGCACTCGGGAACGGTATGAGATCCCAATTATCGAATGCTTCCGGTTTCTAAGGGTCTTGCGTTTACTTGGAACAACGCCTAGCCGAGCTGAAACGGCGATGAGACACCGTTGCGTGGCATGAAAAGTTGATTTGCGGTCGTCGTGTGCTCGGATCGGAATTACCTTCCTAATTGAAAGATACGCATTTGGCTAACGGCAGTCGCTGGAAATTTCATCGCGCAATAGGAAAATCCAATTAGATTGAACCGCGCTGAGTGTATTTAGAAATCCCCGTTTGCGAAACGGTTTCAATTCTCTGGATGATAAATGACCTATCGGTTTGGCATTGCTTCGTGTCTCCTGGTTCCGCGTTCCGATTAATTAAACCAATTGCAGGTTCCTTGGAATCAGGTGTCGAGGTATTTCTTCCTTGTCAGTGGAGGGGGGACTAATTGTTTCCGTGGTTTATGGTGAACGTCACCAAACAAAGAAAATGTTCCGCATTCGTGAATAATTTTTGAACGAAATTCTCTTAGATCCAGATTTTCCTAATTACCTAAGGAACGTCACGTGCACGTGTCCGTATACTTGCATGTGTACGTTGCCTTAGGTAACGGAGCTCTCTCGGTGTCCAGGCTTCCGTGCCAAGAATAATGATATAGTGCTCGAACGATCATCGATGTAAAAGTCAGCTGCATTCTCTCGGAAAGTGTGCCTACGCCGGTAGATTTATCGGACGTAACATTTAACTCGTATGATAAATAATTCCCCCGTGGTATAACCGTACCGAGGGAACATCCGTCTTCTCGGATGGAAGTTCGTCGCGCTTATTCGGCTGCGATCCCTCCCGTTAGGTGAAGACGAAAGTTCATCAAGGTCGGATGTCTTGACGCGTATACGGAATGAGTCGCTGGAAAGTGCTATCTACAATCGCTTCTGATTCGTTTATTTTAGAGAAAGATGCGCCGTGTGATACGCAAGTTGGTCGAGTAACCGTTAGTAGCCCTAACCGATGCTTTTGGGGTTACAAGGACTTTTAGTTGCGAATTCAGCCATCGACGTTAGTTATTACTACATAAGGATATTCCAGACAAATATTCTTGAAAATTTTTGTTAGGATTAAATATTATTTAGACTATTTGTAACTACGTAATCGAACATTTATCGTGATAATTCACCAGAATTCCAAATTTTGACTTTCACAATTAATTCGTTGGAAAGCACTTCCATTCATATATGGGCGATCAACGTATTAAAATATGAACAATAGCGAAAGGTGTTCGACTGTATACTTCCCCCCTTCGAGTACAGCTACCAGTCACCCAGCAATCCTTTCCGCGAGAGAAAACAGGGTGTCCATAAAGTCTTCGACTCGACACGGCTATCTAATCAGTCGGAGACGTCGGTAACTTGCAACGGTAATTGTTTCGCGCCGTTTTACAAGTCCCCTGAACGGTTTCACCGTTCGGCTCGCGCTTACAGCGAACGCGGCGGCCATTGGCATCGAGGAATCGCTTTCCTGGGCGCGATTTCGCAAACCAGGATACGTATCGACGTTCCCTGGCAGAAGGGAAAGATTAATGGCTCGGACGCAGCGGACGGCCATACCAGTCGAGGTCGAAAAGTGGTAACAATGGTCTGGAAGCGGGTGAAAGACGCTCATAAAATCCCATTTGCATGGTCCCACGGTGGGTGGAGGGATCGTTGCGAAACGTTTCATTCCACCGATCGCGGACAGGTGGTTCACGTAGCAAATTGGAGGTCCGTTCGAGTTACCTTCGGTCCACGACTAACCGACAATTAATGATCTTGTTTTACAGCGAGGCTCGAGCGGCCAGGCCTCGCTGGCTACCTTGAGATTTTTATCGAAACGTTTACTCGGCCGCGTAATGCGTTTTTCGTGTTCGACGGTAATCTACGGTTGGACTGGATCCATTATGTCTTTTATTATGCATTGTATCGGCTCGGGTGGAGCCCTAACGCGCTTGCGTAACAGCTAATAACCGCGATGGTTAAGCCCCGCGGAGATTTTATGGAACAATCGTCTGGCTCCTTCCTCGATAATGACTCCTCCAATGTTTCTTGATGACACCCTCCGTGTGTTGTTTATTTTGCAAACAGGAACGGCTCTGCGTGGCACACGGTCGTAAACTAGATTCGGTTTTACCACGTAACGTTGATGGTTTCTGTTTAAGTTGGCGTGTTTGTTGTTCGCGTTTTCCTGATACTTTTATTAGAAATTAAATACTTTCCTTTCCTTTCTGATTCTATTTAAACTTGTATTTAGACGATCGAATGTTATAGCATCGTGGATCGCTGCTTAGCCCGCGTGCCATAGGTCACCGACCCCCTGCTCTATTGCATAAGGCGCCCCCATCGCCTAATAAAATAAATCCTTGTCGAGTTTGTACAGGAAATTACACGCAACTAGAACACGATATTTGTTATAGAAAAATCGAAAAGCTGCAATAGCATTACTTAGTTTCAGGATTCTCACGTTGATCGTCATGTCATCCATATACAATGCTTTTTATTCGATAACTAAAAACTCGAGTTTAAAATTCCACTAGCCGTTAATCGAAATGGAGCATAGGCGATGCTGGTGGTCCCTCGAGAGTACTCAAGAAGCGTAGGTTAGCACCAGCACCCCAGCAGGTGACTATATCGCGCGACGAATTGATCAAGTAGTACTTAAGTTTAATGTAGCTCGCTAGGCACCGACGGAGTCCCGCGTTTCCTTACCAGCAAAACACCCACACGCGAACGCCAATAATATCCCAGTCGATTCACGCCCAGGTGCGAAAGACGCGCACGCTCACGCTTCCTTGGATAGGTTTCACGTGTTCGCGAAGGCGAGGGTGATTTCGCAACGTGTTCCTAAGGAGAAAGAGGGTGGCAGAAGGGGTGGTTGTAAAAAAAGGGCCTCGTAAACCTAGTTTCGCACTTCTGTTCCCTGTAAGAAATTATAAAATCGATAGACTGCAATGCTTCGCCGTCGTGTCAAAGGAATCTCTGTTGAGCCTGAGAACAGCTAGTCGTGTTGTTGTCATGTTATTTTAAGGAAAAAATGCTCTAAATCCTCTAGACGCGGATTGGTCTACAAATCATAAAATCGTCGAAAGGTCGATTCTAACGACCGTGGTATCAGGAGTACCTCCGTTAGTTCTGAGATATTTCGTTGCTCCATTTTCACGACTCCTCGCTGATACTTACACAACTCGTAAAATCGCATACGTTCAAGTTATCAGGTTGAAGCCATCGTCAAAGGTAGAGCAGGAATGTAAATTTCGATATTGCATTCGTACAATGTTGCTAGCTTTCGAGAAACTGGTTTGGCCTCATTAGTTTTTAGACAGAACTCGTAACGTGTGGAAATTAGGATGACGTTCTCGGGAGACCCACCGAGAGCAACGTTAATGAGCCGTGCGAGATTTCAAAGCAGTCTATTGACAGTGGTTCCCATCTGGTTAGGAAATTCGACGTACTTTCGACCTAACGTGTCGTGGCTAATTCACAATGGCTAATTTGGCCAATTTTTGTGTAAAAACCCAAGCCAATATAAGCTGAAGGTACATAAATTGAGACTGGATGTGTTATTACGAGGCTGTCCTCGGTAGCCGCTAACACTTTTTCTGTCCTGTTCTGACCCACATGTTGCATCATCGAGTAAACAAGGTGTTGCATGACTCATAGCTTCAGGCTAGTTTAGAATGTGTTAATGTGGACGTCTATAGACAGAAGGGAATAAACTAATGAAGTGAATATGGGTCGTTTCAGCTTATAATAGCGTCCGACTCTACTGTTTAACCCATTCACTCCCAGCTACGAGATGCCTCGCAGTTCAAATTTATTGCAATTACTTATGGGATAAGTTTATAGCTTTTTAGTCACGAATTATTGCAAAAGATGATCGTAAATTTTCTTTTCAAAACAACAAATTTAATATCACTTTTGTATCACATCTGTAATAAATCTTGGCGCCCAAGGCAAAACGCCTTAAATTTGTCTAGTCTGTCTTAATCGAGGTGTGTCTTAAATAGTTGTGATTCCTCAGTACTGAGTGCAAACAGAAAGCAAAAGCTTTTTACTAAGAAAACCTTACCCTAGGGTACCTAAAGCTCACTCTATAAAACAGCAGTTCAACTGCTTCATCTTCGAAGTCACGATAGATTCTGTATCCTCAGCTATCCACGAGCTAGAAACAATCCGAACCCTGACATATGCAGATCTCCAGGTCCTTCTTCTGCTCGAATTCGTCCCGCAACACCCAGTATATCCTTTCCAGCGCATTTCCATAAGCTCATGCGAAAACCGTCCCCGGGCAGGCGTGACATTTAAGCGACATTTGCATTTTTGAAAGTTCTTCGGCGCCGCTCGCTAAACAACCGTCCACTTCGGGCGGACTAATAAAATTCTACGGTATCGCGATATACATATTAACCTTTCGAGAGACCAGTCGACCGAGGAGATCCCCCGGTTCGATAGCTGAAAATACATCCGGGGTGCGCCGGCGTCGATGAATCTCGAAACAGCCCGGGATAGACGCGCGTGCCGTCGCCATTTAGTCAATAGCTTGGGCAGACATTGACATTCGAGGCGTTACGCGATCTCCTGTGAACACACGACGTTCGATTGTCCACGAAGACAGGATGTTTCTCTGCAACTAGCCTTCCTTCCTTGGTCCACCTTGTGCATCTCACAGAAACTTCGGAAACAGTTCGAACGCAGCAAACAAATAAAGAAAAGCAAGAAACGGCTACCGGGAATCCGGGCAGCCGGAGCGAAATCACTCAACGGTGGTGACCCGCGGGCACAGGCATTCCTCGGCGAGCGGATTCCATGAAAACGCTCGAGCACGGCGCTCAGCATCCGCGTGTGCGCATGCATATGCAGGGCGTGTCTAATGCGCCACGACTGTTCCAGGTTGTGAGATTCCTTGTTGAAAAATTATCGCTGCCGTGCGATCGCAACAACAATTCCTCCAGGCTGATGTGTGCTGTGTTCGCGGCACCGCCGCGGGAATTAACCTTGCCCGGCGCTCGCGTAACCGGCTGGATTCGAAAGCGATGCCGATCAGCTGCTGCGGACGAGCTGAAAAAGACGTAATAGGACTGCAGCCGCGGAATAGGAAGCGATTTCGCGCAGGGTCACGCGAATTAAGGTCTAATAAGCCACTGTGCGCCGTGATAAATCAATTCCTCGGCTTGTGTAACGCGACCTCGTGTTACCTGCCAGATAAACACGTACGAGACTTGTCACTTTTAGTGCTACGGCTATCAACAATGGTTGAATAACCGTTTCCTAATTTTTGCGTAGAGTTTGTTAGATACTCTGTTATCGCATCTCCATTTAACGCTAGGTTTACAGAGATTTTTCATCAAATTTCTATTTTTGAAGTAACGTTTAGATGTCTAATCTTCTCCTAATAATTAATACATCTATTTGATAAGATATTCTCCAATTAAGGAAAAGAATCAGTTGACGAGCATTGTATGCAAACAGTGTAGCAGAATCAGTTACTTAGTTCAATAGTGCTAATTGCAGTACGGCTCGATCACGAGGAACCTTTGTTCACTCGAAACCTTTATTCCCTCTTCGAGTTTCGCGCGGAATCGTTCCTCTGCGCTCTCTTCCGAGCGTGCACGTCTAAAACTAACGGCACATCGCGCAAGTAATACGAAACCATTAGGCTTCAGTTCCTATTACATTAGTGGACACTGGTTTATTCATAATTAATTGCCTCCTACAATTGCCGTATCGCTGTCAGCGAAGAAGACATCTTAAAGGAACTCGGAAAGGGGGACGAGGCTCGTGAATCGCTTTCGACGATTAGCTTGAAGGATCCCAAGGATTCCCAGATTTATTCACGGCCACTATGAATAGAACGCTAATCTATAGTGCACAGTTATAGGCGCAATTTTTATTTGCGGAAACTCCGAATTAAAATACTTCTGACCAGGCTATTACATTACTGTCTGTTGTCTAGTCCCGAGTCCTCGAAATTTAATTACTAAACTTCGAAGTGCGTTCATACACGTATTTTGACCATTAAGATAGGAGTGAATTTTAAGTGAGATTAAATTGAAAATAATTACTTATTTTTAGACATGAGGTCTTCCTTAAAATGAATATTCCCAAGTGAGACTTTTTTATGCGGTCCCTCTCCACCGCATGAAAAAAATTGTCTTCGATATGATACGAACAATTATTCGTTATAGCTATTTATGAAGTTTCTAAATATTTTCTTTCGTGCGTATTTTTAATGCGGTCCCTATCTGCCGCAGAAACAGGTTTGCCTGTTGTTTAATGTTGAGCCCTGAAAATTTAATTATTGGTTTAGGATAGATAGTCTTGTTAGTGCAAACTACTTAAATCCTAGTGACCAAGCAAGAATCCGCACGAACAGAGGACTTGATCAAAGCCCTTCGGTGCCCATAGACCTGCTACCTTCCAGATCACCCGTCACCAAGCATCTTCCATAACGCTAAGCCAAGTTTACCGCTACCTCACGACCCGAAGAGAGCACTTTATTCCTAGATCGCAGTAGGAGCTTTGTGCAACGAATCCCGGTATGTGGAGCAAGTGCGCTGCGTCCGACACACCCTTCGCAACACGTGTGATCGTGCACGCTACTCGCACGCTGAAAGGATCAGTCTGTTCGAGGGAGATCGCCGGTATGCAGGGCCCACACCTCCTCAGCATTGCACCCACAGGCTGACCTACACACGAACGTACACCCAGGCCGCGCCGTGTGCACCGCCACGAGCCCGTATCCCGTTTCCATCGAAAGTTCACACTAATGGCATTTGCTCTACGCCGCGCCGACGTACCAACGTCGGGATTATTACGATTTATTAGCTCACCTATCACGGCCCTGTTCGCGGTTCTGTATCACGATCCGATTAGGGATTGATTTCGGCGGTTACGCCGAACCCGAGGAAACGTGATTCGACGTTCTTTGTAAACGATCCACGAGGAGTAGTCGCTTTAAATCTTTGCCTAGGCGGGATTGTGTCCTCCGTGCGACTCCCGGTCGAGGAATCGAAGATTTACTGTTGGCAGATGCAACATTCTTGCCGGGTATTGCGAAGTAAATTGCGCCGAACGCTTGCAGATATCCTTTAGAGGTTTTGTTACGAGGTTTTAAGGAGTCTTTGGGTGGATGAAGAGTTGGAACCTTGACTTCTCTGAGTTTTATCATTCCTCGAGTTTTTGTTCTAGGTGTGTTTAAAATAGAACAATTATTGCACAGCGTCAAACGTTCCCCGTTACTTCCTGTTACCATTTACTATCGGACGTTACACTCTTACAGTCCTTTTGCTGAATTTTTACTGTCAAACTGTTATTGACGAGAAGTGAAATCGTCTTCCGTTCTCGGTGCATATGTCGAGAGGACGTCTGGAGCGTGGTTGTGCATCGAACGCGCGCTTTGGGAGTTAGATGGAGTCTGCTTTATGGTAGGCGGATCATTCACACCTCCACTCGCGGAGGCCAAGCCGATTGTGGCCTGGGTTAAAGGAAAGGAGTCAGGACTAGCACGTAAGAATTGGATCGCATTCCCCGCTCCACGGGGCATAAAACCGTTGAGATAATATTGCCAGATAGGTTATTTATTGATATCTCGAGCTTAGGCTGCCTTCTTAGCCACGATGCGCTATGCCCGGTGTGCCATCACGGAAACCTTCCGCGAGATCGCATAATGATCTGCTGGCGGCTCGGCCATCTCCCTTCCTCTCATTTCTGTACGAAACCACCCGTGTAACATCCTGCTGGGGAGCCGCGGTGTACCGTTGATAGCCCTAAGAGATGCGAGCGAGATTCGTCTCGCTCTGGCCTCGTCAAGAACTCTTGTAACGCTCTCTTGGGCAGATTCTCGACGGAGCCTGGGAAACTCGACCGGGCGATTTGGTGCGCCCCTTTGATCTCTCTTTGCCCTTCCGTCTGAACTGACGCGCATCGTCGCTGGACCTGGCGCGGATAATTGGATGGATTAATTAACTTGGAGTTCTAGCAGTGATACGGCGTTTTATTATTGGTTGGACCTACAGGCAATTCTGGACTTGGAATCGTATTAGTAGACTGCCAACTGGCATTCTTTTCAATAGCTTATCGCTGTTCTCATTCCTGACCTCAGATTCTAACAGTTATACATACATTTCCATAAATACTCGTACTCTCTGTGTTTAATGAAGAAATTTATCCAAATTAAATGATAGATTTGCTGTTTCCATATCTATTTTTCCATGTACATATTTATAATGAAACATTTATTGGAAAATATAGAATCTATTATTTAATTTAGACAAACTTCTTTAATTGACATAGAAGGTACGAATATTTACGAGACTGACTGTACATGCATACAGTTAGTTCTACGTAATTTCGAGCACGATCCCTGATGAATTATCAAAACTCGGAGCCATATTCTTGTATCAAACAGATGACTGTTCACTTACCACCAAATGGTTCTATCACACCGACTCATCTTCCCCTATCGATGGAGTGACCTGCGTTGCCGACTCTTGCCGACAAGGGCTCCCTACAGCACCAACAGACCAATCTCGCCGACAAGGGCTCCCTATCTTACCAATCGAGCAATTTTATCGACAGAGTTCCCTGTACAAGTCCCAACCTCACATTCTCCCAGTCTCCATCGAACCTCAATCGCGAGTACACTCGATCCGCGATCTCGATCGCCAGGAAACATCAAAATTCAGGAATGCATTTTTCCCCGCGGCCCTACGCGGTGTTCCGTATCTTATCCGCGGTGTCCTAAGCGAGATAAGCTAGACAAGAGGCGTTCCGCTGGAACGTGAGCGGCTTTACTTGGAAGCTGTCGTCCTATCGGCACTCGGATATTCCGGGAGTAAAATTCCTCCGCGCGCAGATAATTTCCCCCGCGTCGCGGCGATCCAGCGTCCAGCCGTTTGTCCGTGTGTAGGCTTTCGGGTGTAGGTGTAGCACGTAGGCGCGATATATCTCTTCTCACGCGGAATCGTATCTCCGCGGATCTGTTACCAGCGAGAGCACGGCACGAGAGTGTATCTGGAAGCGTGCGCCGCGCGAATATTCAAGCTGGCGCTTTCCAATTTCTGTGTTTGGTCCTTCTCGCTTCGTTTTAAGCGGGTTTCCGTCGTATCCCGATCGATTTGCATATTCGAACGCGCGTGGCTCGATGACTTTCCACGCCTTCGAGCTTTATTCTTACAGATCGGCTTCCTCGCGGATCCTCGCTAGTAAACTCGACGAACTTACCGACGGTCAACGCCGTCTACCGTTACCAGCCACGAGTAGCGTCGTTCGACTTGCCGATTGAGCCGTTTCTTATCCGAATAGGGCACGAACAAATGTTTTCATGGCTTTTTTTTCAGTTTGCTTACGATCGTGTCGAGAGAACTAAATGGACGTCTTGGAAGTGGTAATTATGTCTTGTTGGAGTGTCTATTAGGACACTTCGAACAGCGTGGAATTGCAGTCTTAATCGGAATTCTATCGTAGTTAGCTTTATGATTTATCACCAGTGTCCTACCTCACCGACAGAGCGACATTTTGTCCGTTATCGACAAAATGTCCTGCATTGCCCACAAAGCTCTCCACCGTACCGATCGAGCACTCTACCTTACTACCTCATTCTTTCTCGGTTTTAAACCACTCTCCCCTTAAAAATAATGAATACCAATACCCATACAATTACATTCACATATAAATATCCATATTATTTATTCCAGGTCTTTTACTCGTTCACTTAACCGCGATGAGTCGCAGGCGCAACAAAAACCACCTCGTTAAGTAGAGTGGCTGACAAAGTAACATTTCCCCGGCGGTAATCGATATATTTTCAACGAGGCCACTCGCTGGACGCGTTTCTCGCGGAGTCACGGCTCCGTAAATTACACGGGGGAAGGATTACGAGAAATCCGCTTGGAAGAGACAGCGACGTGTGCGCAGAGATTTCCCTCCGCGGGGCGTACGCAGCGCGGTCCCATGCTGATCGGTGCGCTGGTTAGAAGCAATTAATTACGAGAACGAGCGATTAATGATCTTAAACCTTCGTTCGACCGGGCTCAGAGCATGACTGGTGAAAAAGTCTTTAAAAAGTCTTCTCTACTCCGGCTGCCTAGCGCCGACTGATCGAACCCACTTTCGCGAGCGGATTTTTCTCGGCGAGGCGTTCGATTATAACCGGTACCTTCGTCCGTGTATACCTCGCATAACATTTGAAAATTGGGACTGCCATTTAATTACGAAAGAGGGAACTTCCAGGAGGGCCAAATGTTTCCAGATATCGTACGATTGTATTCCTTAAAAAATTTTAAGAATTTAGGAGAAGCAATAGTTGAAGAAATTACTACTTACAAACAATTTTTCCTCTTTATACTATTAGTATAGATTCAGAAGGGAAAAGCAGCCAATCGAAGGTAAACTATATCTTTTGCATTCGAGGTCAAGAGGTTCCACTTGGTCGTTCGATCGATCAGGAATAAATGATATCAGTCCGACTGACCCACATCGGACTCAACGCGTTCTCGACTCAAGAATTCGCTACGTGTGCCGTAAATATCGTATTGACCTAAAAATCCTTTTACATCCAAGTATAACCGGTACCTTCATCTACATCACCTTATGTCTAACATTCGAGAAAAGGACCCCGCTATGAAAAGATTGTCCTTCTCGGGGCGTGTCCCATAAATTCCTGCGACTGCGTTGCCATTTCTGAAAAAGGAGGATTGTGGAGCAAGCCTCGCGACAGAAACGCAGAGTACTCTTAAAAGGTATAAAGCCTGAACTGCGTATGGTATTGATATTGGTTCGTATACAATTGACCCTAACTAGAGAGCATCGCAAGCGCCGGCAACGAAGAAAGGAGCAATTAAGCGCGCCGCGTAACACACTTTCCGAATACGGCGCCGAAGGCCTCGTGCTCGGGATTGTTTACGCGGCTCTAGCACCGACAAGGTTCCTGCCCATCTCGAGGCGCGTTGCATCAATGGACAAGTATTTTATTTAGTACAAGATCCGAGGCGGCGAGGTCGCGAGTTGAGAAACGCGTGACCTCCATTTACGCTTGATCGTCGTTCTATATTCTACGTTTACGATAGTCGACGTTTGAAAACTATTGTTTTCCTTGGTGTGCTATACCGATTTGGACCTCAGTCTAGCCCTGAGACACGCGACAGTTTTTAATCCACAAAACCCTTATGAATCAAGAATCGAGGATACACTGAAACGACGTCTGACGTGAGGGGTTAATACTACTGCTAGCGCGCGAACGCTGCTCGGCAGTAGTATAAGACGCTTAGCCAGACATCTCCCGGACGAATCTATGACAATTAATTACTTGAATACAAAGCCTCAAACTAAATTTTATCATTCTTGATTTTCGTCTTTTTTTGGCATGCAGAACAACCCCAAAAAGTTTCAGATGTCTGACACAACAGAACACAAGACATTCTCACGTTTAAATTAAATATAAATTATTATTGTTTGCTGTGTTTTCAGTGTTCATTCCATTTTCTGCCATTATCTTTCCATGCCAGATTGCTCGATCCTTCAATGTTCTCCTATTTTGGAAATACACGGTGTAAAAATTCAGACTAGTCACCGGTTAGAGCATCAACGGAAGACCTTGCAGGAACTCTAATTACAGTTTGCCTGACCTCGCAAGAAATAGTCTTGTCGAAACAGGCGACCATGTTAGGCTAGAAACCGCGTAGCGAATGTCACAGTAAATATTAATGGCATCGTTTACATTCTGAATAACAGGTAGCAGAGTCTCATGTCACTCGTGTCGAATTGAATCTCATTATTAGACTGCGTATTTTATGCACTCGTACTGTGATATATTATAAAAAAACATGCAAAAAGTATACATAATCCATGTAGAATATATTCTAATTTAATACATATACCTTTTGGTTTTGCTTAGCATACATTTGCCATATTTGTGGCACGAATGCATGAAATCCACAATTTACTTATTATTGAATGTACCTATTCAAAACGAAATATTAGTATTATGTCATTAATTAACAAAATATATTCGATGCGTACTATGTATACTATTTGCATGTTATATTAGCATCCAAACAATCTTCATAAGGTTGTTACAATAATATCCACCAAAATATTTTCACGATAGTTGTGAACCGAACCGTCAATAACATCAGCCATTCGTTCCTGGCCTTTCCCTTTTCTATCGTATTAGACATTCAGATTTAGCGCGCAATTACGATAATCAGAGTCGTGTTGGGTAATCGCCTCATCTGTAAACGATCATCGTCTTTGGAAATGAACCAATGATGGAAACGATGGAACCGTCTTAACAAACGGGTTTATTCTTCCTTGGATGCCAGGTCTATTTGAAGTTGAGAAGGTCGAGTCTGGTTATGTAATTAGCCAGGAGAACGCTGTTACGAGAACGCCCTGGTACCGTGTGGGTGGTCCACGACCACTGCTGCCAAACGGTGGCACAATACCAGTCGTATACATTACACGTCGATACTGCGATCGACGGTAACCTATTACTCACCGGTTCCTCGCATGCCTGTTGTCTGCGTTTTCTGAGCGGCATTCTATACGTATCGCAAACCACACGAAAGAAGTATCGTTGCTGAAACCCGCAGAAGAATCCAAACAAAGGAATATGGTTCAATATTTTGAATTGCAGCTTTGTGATGAAGGGATTGATATCCTTAATTCAGTCTTTGAAGTATTTAAAGATTATTTAGCTTTAATTTCTTAGTATAAGCATAGTGTTACACATATAAGAAAATTAATACAATCTCGAAATTACTTTTTTTTTAATTCATACCAGCTTTGACTCTTCAAGTCTGTTCCGTTCGGAATCACTAAGAGTAATACTGTGTAAAGTCTTTCTCTTCTCAGGCAGAAGTGTCTTCGACCGTTCGAGCTACAGATTCGACCCACTTCTTCCTGATTCCCTCTTCCTTCGTTAACAAAGGGGACACCGGGATTAAAATTCATAAACCTCTCCGTATAAAAGTCCCGCGTCGCAGACTCTTGGGAAATACAATGAACAACGGTAGGTTACGAGTCTCCTGGATACTTGATCCCACGACCTTGCGAAGTGGGTCGCGCAACGGGGTAGGAGACGATTATGTTGAGTCAAACATGCGCGGGCATAATCTACGTGTAACACACTTAACATGTACGGAACAAAACGGCGCTCGGTCCGTATCTCCGCGATCTCGTGGAACCCTGGCGACAAACCATAAACCACCGACACGACATACTCTTCGACAAGCGTAAATTGTTCATCGAGGACTCGCTCGCGAGTACTTTTTGCCGTGGCTTCGATTCACGCCGTTGATTGGATGAAAGTCTCGTCGAGAAAGTAATTGAATCGTCGACGTTCCAGGCTCGTCGCAGAATCCATCAGCAATTAAGATTTGTAAATTCTAATACACGGCGAATGCTATTTTGCAGTATTGAAAGTTTGCAACGATCAACGTGACTTGGAATTCTTCTCCTAACAAACACTGTCAAAGAGTATTGAATTAGGAATACCGAGAAACACTGAGTTATCTAAACAATTCTGTTTGGCATGGGGGTGGAGGAGAGTTCCTGGATTACGAAGAATTCCTCTGACTCTATGTAAATACGACGTAGAGTCTCCATTAACGTTTGAATAGGACTGTTTGCAGCCTGCACACCCTTTAGGATCTTCCCAGTGACCAAAGAACGAATGCACTTTTGGTACACAGACCTTGGTATAAAAATCTTCAGAGGACACAGACGTTCAATTTTGTGTTCCTCGTCTTCTACGAAACATTAACGGATAATTTAACAAATTTTCTAAGAAGAATACATATAATTTTCTCCGAGGTTCCACGCTCAGGCGCGCGTGCGATCGTTGAAAAACCGCGGCCTCGGTCTTTCCGCGAGAACGCTCGCACGCGGTTCTCGGTTGAGCGACATAAGTGATCTATTTGCGGACTACTGAACGCGAAACGAACGAACGTGTACCCGAGATTACGTTGTCAGGCGGAGTAACAAAGTACGGGGCGCGAAAGACCGGCGAGCGAGTTAATAAACTCGCGGACCACGTCCCCGAGGATAAGTCCGCGGCGGCCTTGCTGCGGGACACGCTTTAAGCACCTGATCGTTATAATCGATAGCGTGGTCAGAAGTATGCAAAATACGCGGATAATCTCTTCGGCGAAACCGGGGAGCCGGTGGCAAATGGAACAGCAGAGGTAAACGAGTCGCGGTCGTCGTTGCTCGAGTGTGCGCTCAACAATTTTCCCTTTCCGATGATTCCATATGGCGCTGGCAAGTTTGACCTTTTAAGCGCGCTGGGGTATGCTGCAGCAGAGATAACACTGTTATTAGGATCGATTTAAAAGGAGAGTGTAGCGGTGGAGGCGCGATGAAAAAACATTGCATTCGCGGTCTATTCTGGGAGTTGTTTCCTTTGTTTAATTTTTATTTGAGTGTTGGGGAAAAAGAAATGTAAAACTGAAGAGACTGTATATGCTTAGAAGAGTGAAAATAAGAGTAAAAATAAATATCACTATAAATGGTTGATTATGCAGTTTCCAATAGCCTGTCTGAAGAGCTCTTCGTGGAGCATGTGGACTATTTAGGAGGACGTTGCTCTCACGCGTAATGATACGCTCCGCGCACGAAACAATAATTATTCGTTGCGATATGGCGCGCGAGTCCGTTCCGCGTGACAAAGCAACGCGATATTCCCGCGATCGGTGTTCCCCAGGCCGAGAATAGCCGCGTGTGCAACAGAAATTCTGCAACGGCGCGCAAGGACACCGATGAGGACCACTCGAACGGGACAAGTACGGTTATTGCGCCACTCGTAGCTCTCCATATTGGAAGTGGACTGAATAACTTTCAGGAGCCGGACGATTGCGAAAGGCAAACAATCGCGGCGCGAGGAGGGACCTGGCCGCCACGATTGGCCGCGCAAGGTGTCTGTGTACAGGGAAAATACGCCTGGGTCGTGTTTACTCGAGGAAAATAAAGGTTTCAAGCCGCGGATCGCTTCCTACTTTCAACCGGGCCGGAACAATGACGAGGAATCGACGAGGGGAGTCTGGACGCTAGCTAAATTCGAGGTTGGTCGTGCGAGACGAGTTATTGGATTTCTTCTTTGAATTGTTGTAGGGTACCCTTTTTGGGGAAAATTAATAGTTGCTTTCTATATTGCAACTTTGTTAGAAACTCGATGCCATGGAAGCTGAAAGAGGTCCTCTTTCGTGAATTTTTTTCTCGAACACTATCGACGGGAGTTGTCCTAAATTTCGCAGATTTCTTCATAGACGATTCTAGAAGACATGTAATTTTTTATAACGACTCAAATTCAATCTTAACCATCCTCGTCTCAAATTTCTTCAAACTATCAAGCTCACCATTCGCAATCAACTCTACGAAAGTACCTACGCGAATCCAAGGTTGACTCTCGCATCGGCTGAAGCCCGATCAAACGCATTCAATCCAACGTCACATGCGCTCGGTCCCGATAAAAGTGAAGAACAAGTGGCAGGAGTAAAGACCATGATCGCGAGCCGTGCTTCCCTTAGATATACAAAGCAGCAAAGTGCCGGCACACCTTCTCATTTTTCCATCTCGTTAGACCTAACGCGATGGAATGAGGGGTTGCACCGTGCACGGGCAACGATGCCCGGTGCGTCTACGAATGAGAGCTATTTCCAGCTCTCCGATAACCCATTGAGGAGTCTCGGAGACGGAATCGTCGAACCGTTTGGCGGCGTTCGAGAGGAGAACCGATTACGTGGCACGGTACCGACGAGAACAAAACGACTCGATCGGCAGATTGAAATGGAACCTCCGCGAAGGGCAATTAAGCTCCTCTCTTTGCATTGCTACCCCCGATTACCATAACCAGAATGTCGCAACCGCGTAAAGGGTATTATTATGATACGTGGAAGCGTACGATGCGAGGGTTCATCGAGTTTCTTGTCGGTCAATCAGACGGCCGGTGTTCAACACCGGTCTACAGCGAGAGAGAGGCCGGGGCTTTTTCATCGGGGCCGCGGTTTGCAAATTGCAACACTGCCACGACGGTAATTCCCCGTCTCGGGATGCCGGGGCCTGCAATTATTTGCATAGCGTCAACGATTCCAGCCCCAGGAATACCGGTGGCGCTGATGGCTGGCCATTTTCATACATTTAACAGTTCCCCGTATCAATCGGTGCCGGACGTCTGGTTGCTCGGTCATTTTCGCTCCTGAATCGCAACTGGGGAACGTGTCATTATAACATGGCGTTTTATTGTCGAATACTCGCGCGCTTTCGTTCGAATTCCGTTGCAATTCGGTCCTGTGACTCGAGACGAGACCTCGAAGGTCTTTTATATTTTTATACTTTTATATACAGTTCTTTTTCAAAAGCAGTCCCAAACGAAAGGAACAGTATTTGGAAAAGTAATTTCCACGTTGTTGTTGTTGTGCAAACAGGGTGCAGAATTTATTCTTTGATTTCACTTTTCTCATCGGGTTCCCGAGCAAAGTACAGGACACCGCTCGGTTACGTAACGATATTGTGCAAATACGCTTTATTAAATTCATCGACGAATATGTCGAAAGAATGCGGATCGGCGTGTCTGGTAAAACGCAGGTTGTTTTTCAGCCGCCATCGATAAATTACAATGTTGCTCGGTGCGCGGCACTTATCACGCACACGTTCCAAGACGCGCACTTATCCCGTAAGCGACGGTCAACGATTTCCTCAAACGTACGAATTACTCCGATAAATCTTTATCACTGTTGATTATGTTTTCTAACGATTCATGATCTACACATGCGCTTGGTTCCAATTGAATATAAAATTTTGAAATTGAAAAAAGGAGATCCTGCAGTAGATAAACGTATATACATAATGTGTCATAGTAAGGATAGCAGAACATGTAAATTTATTTATATGAATATTTTGATTCGTTTATAGAAACTACTTCTACCGCGTCTACCTCGTCGTGCTTAATTTATAGTCGACCAATATTTTTTTAAAAGTCCCTACTAGCGTCGACTCGCAAAATAATTAAAATACATATTTAATATTACTCGCGAGTAGAAAATTTCTGCTTCGAATCCGTGCAAACATCTACTGGTGCGCCCTCGCTGACGGTTTTCTTCGTATGCGATTGCATTACCCTTCTTTTCCGTCCAATTATCGTAACTGGACGGTGCCTTTCCTCTTCCTGTGTCGTGGCTTATTACAATATTATGCAAACACGTTGCCGCGGTGTCTCATTAGATGGCCACGATGATCAGCCTAATGGCACGCCTTTGAACGTCGTTCTTTCTACCGTAGGAGGGAGCAAATACATTTTCCGCGGCTTTGTGATCCCAGACTCCTCTCCTCTTCGTCGCTCCGGTCTGCTCGAAGCCTGCCTCGGTCCCATTTAATCAGCATAACCGAGAGGCATCGTTCCATTCATGATCTCCGCGGCCATCTCCACGTTCTGATAAGATCATCTCCGTTTCTGCGTTTCCAGCGGACTCGCCAGCCTCCATCTTGCGCAAAACAAATGCATCGAAGAAAACTGGTAATGTTGGTTGCTGGATTTCCTTGATACTGGCTTGTTTTCATTCATTTCCTACCTGTCTAAAGCTCAACAAATTTCCTCGCTTTTAATTGCCGAACATACCATTTCGTTCAATTAATTTTCGACGTATAAATTCCAAAACAAAATACGATAAGATCATCGCTTTCTGTATCGATATTTTCCTTTAGCAATTTTTGTCTCATATTTTCAATTACTTCAATGGCTCGTTATACAAAATGTAGATGCCTTGGCCTTGTTTGAAACAAAATATAACGCTCCCTGTGTCAATATCTTCTCACCCCTTATTAATTTTTCTTTCGAATTTTGAATGACTTCAATGGCTCGTCATGTAGACTGGACTAGCTTCCTGGATCACCGACTCGTGAAGTCTCTGAATTCTGGGATTGTCGAATTCTGAGATCCCAGCTACTTGAATCCGCGATTCCCCCCTTCCACCCTCAAAAAATGAAACATTGAAGTAATCAACCAAGAGACACCCCGAACAGTACTCGTACTCTCTCCAAGTATCCATCACCGAAAACACGACCTATTCTCCATAAAATTTCCTTAACCGCGCAATGGTCTCTAACGCATCGGTAGAAAGGGAACGAGAACGAACGAGACGTCTATCGCGCGAGGAGGAGGTGGAGGAGGAAGAAAAAGGTCGGTCAGAGGGAGAACGAAACGGAAAGTGAACCGCCACGTCTGGCCTGGTGTGGGTGTACACATCTCCGTGTGTACCTGGGACTCGCACTGTGTACCTGGTGCGCGTACTCTCGACTCCGTGTTCGTGTCCGTGTACTCCCTCGTTCGCTTCCTCCCCCGTGCTCCCCTGGTCCCTTTCTCCGTTCCCTGTGTTCGCGGCCTGCCAGCAGAGACGCTGGCGCCTGCGGCGATTGCACACGGCACAGGTGTCCGTCCGCATTATGCCTCGCGTACGGTACAGTGACGTCGCCGCCGCGAACACCGAGCGACATTGTAATTTGTAAATTACATCTCTCGCGGGCCGAGAGGAGTGGGGGAGATCCCAGGACTGTTCCACGAGAACCCCCTCGACCCCTGCAGCCCCCGACGCGGCTAACTTAATGAACCACCGCGCCGCGTGTTTGCATAACGTTGTAATAACACGTGACGCCCGCTGCCTTCCGGTTATGATAATGGCCAGCGAGGACGGGGGCGAGGGAACGAGCCGGACGACTGACAGATCGGGTGGAAACGCAGAAACCGAGGTGATATTATCGGGGAGGGAATGCGAAGATGGTCGAAGGCATCGTGAACGGGACGGTTGCTTTGAGCTGATCTGACGTGGTATGGGGGTTGAGTTTGACGTGGAACTCGGGGTGAGATACTTTAGGGGATGAAGGATTTTTTAAAATTAAAGTTGGGGTATAGGATGCTTTCATGTTGCCTTAATTTTTTTGAAGAATGCCTGGGAAGTTCCTAATGGTTCGATCATCTGGTCGACAAATGTCACAGGACACAGAAATCTTCGGGAATCCAAAGATTTCAGATTTCACGTGTTTTTGATCTGAGGATTCCAAGACTAATACGAATACTATCCATATCAAGAAATATTCTTCGTTCTACTCTATTCATCTGAATCAACAACGAAAGTTCGCGCGAAATTAGTCCACCACGGTTGAACCTATCGACAAAAAAAAATGCAGCTTCGAATCGGACGGGCGTGCGGCCGCGATCTCGAGCGCTGCCACGATGAAAATGAATTATGCGCACTGCCAGGTTATCGGCGTTTATGTCGCGCCGTAAATCGGTCCTGACACCTCGCGGAATGAAATCAGTGGTTGTCAGAGCGGAGCGCGTTGCCTCGGCCCCGAGCCGATACTTTCCGCGGCGCGATTTCGCAAACCGCGGCCCGTTCGGGGCTGACAGGTGTCTCTTACTTAATAATCATCGTGACTCCGTCGATGTATCCGCAATTATGCCTACGCGCGATCGTTGCGAATTTACCGCCGACGTGATACCCGCCCCTGCCATGCCGCAAAAATACACGGCGTAAATCACGCCGGGACCGAATTATTACCTGCTGAACGACAGGGGGGGGGGGAGGATTGGAGAGGGTAGATCGAAACTTGGAAAGGTTTTACATTTGTGAACACTGGGTGTGTAGATATATCGGGTTGGATGTAAGCAAAAGTTCGGTATTTTGTCTGGGACGCTCTACTGGCGATGTCTGACCAGTGACGGTTCCGTTGACCTATTCTACTTGCGCGACTGATCTTCTCCTGGCTCCCGACGGCTCCCGACTCTGGGATCTCCGGAGTCTGGAATTTGTAGATCCTCTTAGGTATGAAAATACACGCTAATTGATAAAGAGTGTGACGTCAGAGATGACTTGGAAGTTCCAAGGAAAAGTAGACTCGCCAGAAGTGACCTCATAACGCAAAGGGTTAAAGGATCGATAAAAATCAATTTTTCTGTTAACTAACTGCCTTTCATACGTTCGAATTCCTACACACACGGGATAAAGAAACACTACATTGACAAACTACAATCCAGATTACCCCCCGCGCGTACAGTGCGTTCGCATTCCACGCAATGCGAAATGATTTAGCGGTCGTCGAACGGAAAGCGGCACAGTCACCGAGGTGTAATTGAAATGTTATTAAATGTTAACTGTCCCTTCGGGTGCGCAACGACTCGGTCGTAACGCCGGCTGGTGCCGGTTATAAATAATCATTACCGCGAAAATTTACGACTATCTCTCGCCTCGATGGAATTTTTCTCTCCTCTCTGCTGTTTAATATCGCAACCATCGTATTTGCACATAAACGCGGAGAACAATGCAACTCTCAAGGGTTAGCTGCCGTGGAAAGGTGGGCCCTGATCTCTACCACGCCTAGGTGGGAGTCGACCTTATCCCAGGCGAGAAAAACCTCGTTTCGAATCGCCTGGGCGCGGGAGCCGCGGCGTTACACTTCAGGAGCGCGTTCTATCACTAACGAACGTCGAGAAATTGTGAAACGGGTGCAGCCAGGTCACTGAAACTCCTAATTTACTGTTCGGGAATAAGTAGAGCCTGAGTTTAGAGTAGTATGTACTAAAAAATGCTTCTGAACATCCCAAAAGCTAGGCTATTATCTACATCGTATTCTTCAACTAGCAAGAGCTACCAAAAGCTTAGAAGCAATCGCGCTAAGAAACTTCCTACGTTCCTTCCCAACTTGCACACGCATTTTCCCAGAGTTCAACGCATGAGCAAACGTCCAAGGCCTCTCGCTACGAGCGCCCGCGAGTCGACAAACACAGAGACCAGTCTGCAGACATCCCAGCCTGGCTGGTTTCCCAATTTCACTTCGCCCCCGCAACGATGAACCTGTTCCTCGCCTTGAAACGACTCGTTTCAGGAAAGTCCACGCCGTGGCGACCCGGTTTCGCTGCGCCCTAGGTTATTATTCAACAAATTATCGCTCCCTCGTCCTTCGAGGATGTTTCGAAACGTATCCACTCGGCTTATCTCTCATCGAGGACTTTCTTCGAGGTGGATCGCAATCTCGCCCCGTGGTACACAGATACCCCTGCTAGACGCCTTCAGAATCTCGGCGCGGCTCGTATCAGCAACGTTCATCTGGCAACAGAGCCTAGGTATCGCTAATACACAGGCTCATTTAGATTTATGCACCGGGAGCGCGACACATTCCGCACCGACGCGGACGGGAACGAATCCTTCACGTACATCGCGAGAATACGTCTAGCGGTCCTCTACAGGGTGTACTGGAAAACGTTGATCCTCGGACATGGACGGTGTCTCGTCGAGGTACACGTCTCGCTGGCGATAACTAAGGGTGTCGCAGCGACGGAACGTTCGGGAGACAAATTTATCTTCCACCTGAACGCGCCGGTGCTAGATAAGTCGGTCTGTGGTACACCTGCGTGTATTAGTGAGTCATTGGTGGCAGGAGGTAATGCAAACGAGGGAATGCATGGACTCCTCGGTGTCGGAGACCCGGGCGAAATTCTTAAGTATAGTCTTGCTGCGAGAGGGTCGCCTCAGGGGACGCCCGAAAATGCGTCACTCGATGAAAATTAAAGGCTGGCGGACCGGACTTGCTTCATTGATCCTAAAGAGGCCATGGGCTGAGGTAATGAGGTAGGTAGCGAGATAGAATGGCTGTCTGGCCTGCAATTTTAAAAGGGTGACGTTTTCTGAGAAAGTGATGTATTTTTATTCTTTTAAGGTCCTTGACACTTGAGTTTGAAGTAACCGATTCGAACAAGTTCAGACTAGGAAGTATGAATAATAAGGTGCTACCAAGAAATTCTCGAAGTAGAACCTCTACAGTTGCACGTAAACACTTTCAAACGAAAGCTCCGCTAAGCAATCACCCGTCCATTTATGGACACAGTGCAGAGGACAAAGCTCGCCTGCAAGCATCGAGGTTCTACTTCAGTAAACAAATTTCGGATAACTCGATGCAAAATTGATGAATATACAACTTTGATACGAGACAAAGCACCTAGTCGATCGATCGATAGTTTGGCCTCAAAGACAAGTGCCCTTTGTTCCAGAGCCAAAATGTAGTCAAAGTCAACTTTCCCATTATAACTTCCCTATCGATAATTCATCCACGACCAGTGGTTTAACGACTGTGTATATCGATTGTTCCTTTACTGAATTAAAATCTTTTTTAAATAACACACTTTCCTGTTGCATCTCTTCGTAGCTTTGAATAAGGCGTACAGGTTAATAGCTTCGGACAGTTATTCCAGGTATCTCAGGATCTCGGTTCAAGGGTGTTTGAAAGAAGAAACTTTAAATTGAACGCTCCTAAGAATAATATCTAAGATGAAGCCTGATCTGATTGAAACTTGGAATACCTACAGCTTCAAGCAAAATATGACTATCTCCTATCAATTCACCTGAAATATCCAAATTCCCTGGTCACCCGAAGCACCAATTATCCAGAACCCTCGCATGTCCTATCCAAGTAGGAACATCCGTTCCACCGTGTCAAGAGTTTCAGCTCACCCTGTACGTCTCTGGAGAGCGACACAACGAACAATGCGAGTTTCAGAGGATTTGTTGTCGCCAGCATGGTGAGTTACATCGGTCGGATGTACCACGCCTAGGCATATAAACTGGCCCCTTATCCGGAGCGAGAAAAAGGATGTTTTAAGTCGTTCGTTCGCTCGCTCGCTTGTTCGCGGCGCGGACCGAGCGAATCGCGTCGCTTTAAGCAGATTTATAATCCGTGGAGGTGACGCATGCTTCATCGACGGAGATGGAAAGAGGTCCCCTCTATTGTATGCAATGTCACGCGAGCGCGTTATCGTCGGATAGGAAATAATCGCACCGTTCCTCGAAATCCTTAAAGAATTAGTTATTATCATGTATACCTAAGAACTAATTCTGAAACCTCAGGATCGTCTGAGACCTCCTGGTCCTGGTACCTCTGAATTCGAATTCCCAATCGTTGTATCATCGTTAGAAAATATGGATATAATCGAGAAGGATCTTGGAGGTTGAGCGACAGAGGCTGCGCGATGTCGGTAAAACGGATAAAGAAGACGAAAGGAAGGAAAGAGGAGGAACACGAGTGGAAGTCGAGGACGCATCGACACGTCCTGCAACGAGTTTCGAAGCTAATAGTCAGCGAGTAGATCGCGATCCCTCTTCGCGGGCCGACGTCGAATTACTGACCGAACCTCG
Source organism: Hylaeus anthracinus (assembly GCF_026225885.1). NCBI lineage: Eukaryota > Metazoa > Arthropoda > Insecta > Hymenoptera > Colletidae > Hylaeus > Hylaeus anthracinus. The sequence goes on from NW_026534347.1 coordinate 5,801,605, forward strand.
CGGCATCGCGCATCCGACTGTACTTTAATTGGACGATCGTAATCAGATAATGGCGGAGAATTAATAATTCCGTGGAAGAAGGGCCGGCTGGGGGGAGCAAAAAACAACCACGATGATTTCCGAGAAACACTCCGCGCGTACGCTATCAGTTGTCGGCGATTCTCTAATTCTAGGACCGATCTAACGTTCGATGCAGGGGTTCTCAAGCCTCTCTACCTCGTGGTCCACTCCTAATTATTATTTGTTTGTGTACACATTCACACTACCAACATTTAGTAATTTGTTTTTAATTTAAAAGTTTGATTAATAGCGTCTCATCATAATTTCCTCTTCATATTTAAAAGAAACTCCCTCCAAAATAATCCGTAAACTTCTTCCTCAAAAAAATCAGAACATCAACAAAATCCAGAGCTTTCTAAAGATTCCTGGATCGCCAAGAATGCACAATTCATTACGTACCAAAAATTCTCCATCGCAGATAGCGAGGCACTTAACACGTCGCGCACGACGAGCCATTTATAATCGTAATCGCGGCATTACGCGTTAATCTGTGATAAATCTGCTCGGCCCGCGTACCGAACCGATCCGGGGTACGTCGCGGGGAAATGATCGACGACGTCCCCCTCGTATTTCCTTTTGTCAGAATCGTTTACGGATGATCCGAGCCCGTTCCTCGTCGCCGGCGTTCTTCTCTCTTTGCGTTTACGTTCTTATGGATCATTAAGATCGATCGATGAACATTTTCTGCGTATATTTCACGTCTGGTGTACGATGATACAGCGACAGGCGCGGCAATCCGCGACACACGCGACGCGTTCCACGCAACGATGACGCTCGTACGCGTACGTCAAGTTGGCACGACGGAACGGGAAGATACATGGAAGCCAGGAGATAGCACACGAGAAAAATAGAGAAAACGGACACCGCGGACATGCGTGTACGCGCGACTACAGCGATATCGATGACTCCACGCCCGAGACACGTTTGAAAATTAACGTGACGCTAAAGAGGAAAATATCACTGACGGGGTGATCGATTCCGATTTACACGCGATGGACGAGCGTTCCCTGTTTCAACGTTTTACCCTGACTGGTCTTTAATGGGCGAGGAGAGCGAGGGGAGAGTTACTCGGGATGATCCAATATGTAGGAAGTTATTAATCAGGCCTATCGTGCATTCTTAGAAACTGTTACTTTTTTTGGATTGCATTCCTCTCAGTGTCGTATTATTTTCATCGATACGGACCCGAAAGGTACAATTCGATTATTAAGTTATCATATTTATACAGTTATAAATAGACACGTGCACTTGTTATTAAATATTATAGAATTTAATATTATAGAATTTTCTATGTATACATCACTTTCGTTTTCATATATAGTTAGCGTTCCAGGTTTTCGATTGGAATAATTAATCGTTGGAAATGCGCGTACGAGACGTCTGACGTCTGACGTCTTATACTACTGCCAACGCGCGAGCAGTGATCCCTGTATCGTGCGTCAACCGATGTCCGCGCGCCAGCAGTAGTATAAGTCCCTCGTGTCAGACGCCTCTTAAGCGTATCTTCGATAATTAACCCTTAACCCTTTAGGGTCATCTGGGTTTAAACTGCCCCACCTTTTGCTTAGCTTTACATGCAGGATAATTTTTAACCCACCTCAGTATGCTGAAATTAATATATTGTTTTAAGATTTTCGTTTAATTGCTACGAATTAAAAATATTAAATAAGTGAAAATAGAAAAGTATTTCGATCAAAACTCGTTAGGGAGTTATCGAGCAGAGCCGACAAAATCGAAAACGACTCCCTTTCTTTCTCGGCTCGAAATCCACGAGCGTGCCAAGCGACCCAGATGCGGGACGCCCGCGAAAAAAAAAATAAGATAAAGGAAGGGAAAGAGAGAGCTCACGCAAACGAAGGGGAATTGTCTGGATAATGCGTACGTGCAGGTACTCGAAGCATCGGGGAGAAACGGCTCTCACTTTCACGGAGTCGCCGTGACCGAGATAAAGATGGTGGTACCGCTTTACCATCACCATACGCCGGACTGACCACTAGCGTCTCTGCACCATATATGGCTACCGTGTACACAGCAGCGCGCACGTAACGCGCGCATGAGCGCGTGTGCGTGTCCATCCGAGTGTACGTGCTCCGTCTGGCACAGGTAGCCGTCTCGCATGTCGACAGATCCGAAAGGATCGATAGATCAGTCCTTTAATTACGACCCGTATACTGCTTTACCTGGGACTCGACTCCGAGACTCGCTAGATCCAATCGTGGCGGTGTCCTACTGGCATATGTGTCGCACCGACTATCGCGCCGGCTGTGTTTGATGTTAATCGACCCTCTTCGTCACTCGTTCGCCGATGCCCTAATTGCATATTATTTCCCATCTTCGCGACGGCGCCATTGAAACCTTTGCGTCGTCGACTAGCCGATCCTGAGGAATCTGGAAGTCGAAGAAGAAACTTTGTACTCGAAGTAGGGAACATTCGAGAATCGTAGGTGGGCACTTTTTGGGTCTATTCTTAATGATACATCGGGAGATAATGGGGGCGAAAACGAAAATGGGGTCGAAATGTCGTGGTTGTAGATACTGAGAAATGAAGAATCGAAGAAGGTTATTAATAGAAGATTTAATAATAATAGAAAATATAGATTTGTTGAATAGTAAGCTGGTGGTGCACCAACTTTCAACACAAGAAACCCTTTTAGCAGGAGAAATTTTCAGAGTAGAAAAGAAATTGGCCAAAGTTGACTACGTTATTTCAGAAAGGAGAATTTCGTAATATCTCATCGAGGAGGGTCCTAAGCCACCGACACAAAGAAACGACGCTTAGGGAGCCGAGGTGTGCGGACCGTACAGTTCTCAGACCGTGCCCGAGTCCATATAGAAATCGAAAGTGGATTCTTAAGATTCGCCATACTCGAAACACTGATCATTCCTACGTGGACCTGCTCCCGACCCTATATGGGCTCGTCATGGATCCGCGAATCTATTCTACGCTCCGTGCTTATGATTCATCTTATCCGTGCGAACTTGATCTGATCTCGAACAAAGAAAACTGAGATCATTTTTATATCTAAATCAGGAGGTTGTGTTTGGAATAATGTGTGCTTCGAACACTGGAGTGCTTCTAAGTTTGTTGATTTATATCAATGCGAATGCGAAGCGAATTAGGATATTATATTCATAATATTCCTATTCCTTCAAAGGAGTGGAAAGAAAAATAATATACGTAAATAAAATTTTTCTACCATGTCTTGATTATTCAGCAATTATTATTAGCGATTATTCAGCAAAAATTTATTACGTAATAAATAATTTAACCTAATACGCGTTTACCAATCCAATTTCGTTTTCCATTTTCCCAGTCGTCTTTATTCGCAGTTCTCCTTACCAACGTCAGAGAAATGAAATACCGTCCCAGAATTAAAAACCTGCCGCGGCCATTACTGGAAAGAAACGCACGGTGTATTTTTCAGACGTCGTAAATAAGGATCCGTGGCAAAAATTTGAAACAAACTCGTTTAACCACGTGAAATATTGCCCCGTTGTAGATTCGAGTCTTCGGAGACGTCACCCTATCGAAAGTAGTCGTGTCCGTTCGAGGTCAGACACGGGCGAAAAGAATTAACACTTAAAACGCCCGTTCCCGCGAGTCATTTGTCACACGTCCTCGGTGGACGCTCCAGGGACACCACGACTTTGTATACTCGGAGTTTCCTTTGTTATTAGCCTTTCATTCCCTTCGACGTCGCTGAAATAGATTTCACGGGGAGTCTATCCGATTCTTACCGAGCGTATTCCTTTCTCATATGTAATGGAAATTACAGTCACGTGATTTACGAGCTTCCTTCTTCGTTCACGACTCATTTCGCGTATTGTTTTGCTGGCTTCTTTGCTGTTGGCAATTGGAAACGGGAGAACGAAACTAACGTAGGAATGACTTCAAAGCCAACATTACGGTTGTTGGTAAATCCATCGATCCGAGGAGGATTGTTTAAATTGGACCACTTAGTTAAGTTTCTAAAATTGTAATATTCTTAACAGAGAAAGCTTGAAAGATCAAAATTACGATAGTTGACTTATGAAGTACTCGTAAGTTTAAATGGAATATCATTTAAATTAGACCACCATGGTAATTTTCTTAAATTATCTTCGGAAGACGACTCAAAGCACATAATAAATGTTTTTTAATGCTTAAATAATCACCTCCGATGAATAACAACCTCGTTCGAGTTTACTTTGCCACTCGGCTTATGCTTGGTGGCACAGAAAACTGGATTCTCTGGTACTCAAGCAAGTTGCTACCGAGTTCGAATCAATAACACTGTCCCGATAACGTACATGCAATCTACCAACATTTACAAAGTAAAAGTGACTGTGCAGGCTCAGCGGATGCCAACAGGAGGCTTACGTGTAGCATCTCCAGATCCACTCTAAGCTACTTAATAAAGGATTAAGTGTGCTTAGCTCAACCCAAGCGTAGACAAGTGACACGGGATTAATTCAGTAACAGGTTGCTATTTCCAACTGTCCTTAGTTGACCAAGACATCCTTGCCTCGTTCGTCGATGAAACGAAAGGCAAGGGGTCGACGGAAAAATCGCCGTTGGACGCGAGATTTCAATTTACCAACGCGAACGAACGATCTAAGAAAAATCCGCGACATCGCGCGATTACTCATCCCCCCGGATAGGGTAGTTGCTCGAACTTACACCATATTTAGATGTAAATTAATGAAGGTGAATCACGAATGGAGCGGAGCCTCATCGTTTCGCGCGATATAGCGCTGCATGAATTTGTTTAAGTAATTAATTAGTCTGAATAAGATTTCTTACGTAATTTATCGCTCGCATAACCCATGCATCACGCGCTTCTGAAAAAACCGAGTGAATTAATTTCAGTTAATTAACCGACGTCGTACGCGAACAGTGCGGCAGGGCAGCGTTTTCGTGTTCATTCCCGTTCACCTACATTCAGCGTTGCGAGAGGCTCGCTGCCTCAACGAGAGGGCCGTTCCATTTTTAGTACACGGGTAACATCGCGAAACGCGCGCGTTGCCCGCATTATGCATGAATAGACATTATCCCTCGTTTCCAGCGAAATAAACGAATACGCGGAACCTTGAGCTTGACGCGGATTTATACGGTGCAAAAACCGCGCGAGTTATTAAGCATTATTCCCGAGGATAATTTACCGTGATCGCGGGCTCATCTTAACTTTATTTTCACTCTCATTTATTCCTCTAAGGAGTTCGCTTACGATGTACAATTTTTTCGAAAAGGACTTCGAAGCTGACGATGTGACAAAATAAAAGTCTCGAGAATTGATGATGTTAATGTGATAGCAGATAATAATAAAAATTAAGTGCTATTAGCGGAAATGAAAATTCCAGAATTCTTGTAACAGTTTCCACCGCGAAAACTGGTCTTTATTCATGTGCACAAATAAGAGCATTTAATTTTTAAATGTTGCGTCGTCACTTATGGACGCAAGAACTGAAAGGGTTAAGAATATGGTGCTATAGTTATGCCCATCGTTGTAGTTGCAATCCTTGCGAACCACTAATCGAGCGAGCGACGTCAGATTATTATTGAGCAACCGCACGCCTATCTTTCCGTCTCTAATTTTACCTTCACCCGCGAGTGTATCTATTCATCTCGTTGCACCTGCGCGGACCTCTGTAGATTTTCGTAACCGATCCCGCGGCACGTAGGTTTGCACCCCATGTGAAAAGTCGTTAGCGCCCGAGCCGGTACGCGGCGATCGAACCTGCATGGATCGCGAACCAAAACACTTGACTCGCCCGTTCACACGGTACAAATTCGCGGCAAACAAAACGGGACCGTACTTTCAATATTGCCTTCACCTGCGGTATAACGCCGGGCACGGCACCGCTCACTGACACCATAAACGGTGCTAGGTGTACGTGTCGGTACCGATGCATACCGTTTACCGCGTGATCCTGCCTCGTACCATACGTCTCAATGATCGCTGCGATACGCAAATGCGATGCTGGAAATACGAGTGCTGATGAGCAACTGACACTGTACGCGATACAGAGGCGGTGCACGCTTCTGGATACCTAGGGGTACGTTTGTTATACGGACGTTTAACGAGGATTTCACACGAAGGAATTTTTGGAGGATTTGATCATGCGAGATTGAATTCTGGTGCTTGGTTCTGTGGAGCTTTATCATTCTTGGGAGATGTAATGTACGTTTTTGTGAGAAGAAGAATTTTTATAATATTCTATTTTTAAAAGAAGATGCAACTGTTCGGGGAAATGGACTGAACAGAGTGACTCTGTCTAACTATTCCTCAGATCTTTACTTCAAGAATTCTTTACTCTAACTAAAATAAATCATCGGTTGTCCATCAAGAAACGAACCGAACGGCATCCATATCGAGCCGAACCCGAACCTTCCGCATCGCGAGTCTGGCGACTTTCTACGCGCAGCGCGATCCGACTGCGATCCTCCTCTAAAAAGCTAAGATAAACACGTTAAGGATTAACGCGAGCGTGGCTCGTAAATCCGCACCTTCGAGTTACACGTAATATAATCATGCTTCCACCACGAGTTACCGTACCATCATCCTCTCTAGCGAGCCGCGGAGCGAGCAAACGCGTAACGAACCCACGGACACGAATTAATCGTCGTACGTACGTGAAACCCCACACGGGCGTAAAGGCGTGTGCCCGTGGTTCGCGCCGCGTACCACTGCGTCACGGTGAAAACGAAACCGATATCTCTGCAGGATCTGCGCCGAGGTCAGAGGTCACCCGCGGAGGGAATTGCTTTATTTAATAAGCCGCGGAGGAAGGACGTTAATAAAGCGGCCAGAGATAAATAATATGGAAAGGCGAGCCGTTCACGTGTCGTTCGTTCTACGGCCCCGTTCCCCGGCTCCCTTGGCACCGCCACAGCCGCGCCACGTCCACGAGGCATCGGGTTGAGCAATCGTTCGAGTTCCCCGTGCTGTACACGACTTGGACCGAACGGATAAACGAAACGGGACACTTTTTACGATCTCGGTTGTCCGCGAACACGATTACGGGCACTCGGTTCGAGCTGTCGATAATCATCGGCCACGATGCATAATTCTCGCTGGTTTATAAGGTTACGTTTACGCTGCACTCCGCGGGTAATAAATACCGTGTTTAACACGGTGTAAACCAGGGTTCCGCCGCTACCGTTCGTCGCACGTTTCGTAATCCTCGCGATACGCCTTTCGGAAGTGTTTTACGGATAAGGGTGGGTCTGTGGAGATACTCGCGCTGACGTGTTTGATGCTTTTCGAAAAGGAAGATTTAGATCAGAGAATCACGAATTCCTTCGTCGACCTAGACAAGCGTCCTCCAAACAAGAAAATTCGAGTTCGATGGAGGGTAAAATAGTCGTTAACCCACTGAACTCGTCGCGTGTGCGCGCTATGCAGACCTGTCGTATACCTGGAAACACTCAGTGCCAAGAGAAACAACAAGGAGGAGAAGACTTTAGTTTGGAGCGACGTTGGTACTCGTCGGATACTCGCGATTCACGCGGAGGCGTGCACCAGGAGACTCAACGCGCATACACAAGACTCGCGTCTGCAAGAATACGATGCACCATCGACGTAACGACCGATCCCGCCTACTGCCCGAGAATTTGTCGTTCCCCGTACTCATGCGTGATAGCCGTACGCGATTGTCCTGGCGTGGCTGAAGTTAGGTGCACGATCCCCCGATGGAATTCTCTGCCCGACATACTGGGTGAGTCTTTCACGGGAGATTGGCATGCGGTCGCTCGAACTCACTTTTCGCATTTTGAATTTCGAAATTCTGAGGGTGGATTTGGAATCGGCGACCCCAGAAACCCCCGTATGCCAAGTTTCATCAAAATCGATATTTCTAATCAATGAGGGGAGGAGGGATGTGTTCAAGAATTCAAATAAAAATTTTACAGTTCCCATATGGTGCGGCCATGTCGAATCGAACAGCTAAATATTTGCGCGCGTTGTAGGCGGCCTGCTCCGTTGTATCGCAATTAGAAGACAGGTTCTGCATGACTCTTACCTTTACCAAAGAATGCCGTTCCCGAGACGGTTTATAAATTGAGATTATGTTCGTGCCTCTCGGTTTCGTATGAGAGCACCTTTATCTCGCATCGAGCGTTGTATGGACCGAACGACCTACCACGACCTCGCCCAACTCTGAATATTGCGTCTCAAGAGTCGAGAGCTCGTCTCGGTTATACACCCACGTGATATGTTTCTCCGCAAGGTTGCCCTGTATGGAATGAAAAGAACGCTACACCTCTGCCCTATCGTTTCTCGCGATCTACGAAATTTAATACAATTAATATAAAACAATCCAGCCTTCGACGCCATCGTTATTTATTTAACATTCACTTTGGTGTTATTTTAGTACGATGTACAATTTTTATTTTAAAAAGACAAGTGGATCTGTCTAGAATTTAGTAAAGACAATCCTGAAGCCAGAAGACCTAGGAAAATCATTCATAGGGTCTCGAAACAATAATAGGTATCGCTTTCGAAGTTTACCGATGTTGTTTTACTAGAGTCACTGTAACACATAGGATTTCCCCAGTACCCTTGCAGGAACGCGAACCAAGACCGCGGCGCTTCGAATCCAATTCGTCCTGTCTAAATAATCCCCGACTTATGCCAACCGATCGCTGTAGGGTGAAATTCCATCGCAGTCAGCGGAAGCAATTCAAACGTTCTCCCCGTCGTGAATTTTAATTCCCTCGCATCATGCGATCGCGTAACAACTGTATTTCGCTGATTTCTCTGTACGATTCCGGCCCCTGCGAGACGATAAAGCGCTTTCTTTCGTCATAGTTGTAATATCAAAGTCACCTTCGCGTCGCTTCGAGGCGAATGCTCACCGTGACACGACGCGAACTTTCTATTATTATCTACGGTTGTCTCCTGCGTCGGGATTTAAAACGGGATAATAACTGCACGCCATTGTTTACCATATATACGGCGTGCACCTACTGCAACGTGTGGACATAACTCAAACGGTGGCCTCGAGACACGGAAAGTTCAGTAGTGAAGAAAGTTCCTATAAACATGTGTTCCGTTCCGAGATCCTCGAGGCTTTCACGAGTCGAGTTATTGCAGTTCGAACTTGCCTTAAGCTTCCGGATGCGGAACGTGGCCCCTTCGGGATCGAACGGTGACCTCCGTGCTTTGCTACCAGGGAGCATTTCATTCGGAATGTCGACATGGGTAGATCGAGATGACGAATTCTTTGGAATTCTTTTTTTTTTGAGGATAACAGAGCGATGGACCGTTAGTTCGTGGGTTGAATTTTGGGGACACTTGTTAATGCACAAACACCTGTAGCCTGCTCAATCAGTGGCTGCGAATTATTTCTTCTGAATTCGTGTGTGCTACTTTAAACTCACGCTAGATTTCAAAGCGTTATTGAAGTGAAATGATGTCCAGCAACGCGATACACCGCGTATATCGATAGAAGCGCATCCGTGACGATAATTCAAAGCCAGGTGCGCGGTAGAAAGCAATTGCGACAAATTACCAATCAAGTCGCGCCGTCGCATGGAAAATGAAAAACACGAGAGGATAGGAGAGAGAAGCGAAAGCTTCTGGGGACGAATTGGATGCTCCGCGAGCATTCGTGCCAGCGGAAAGGTCAAGAAGAAGGAGAACTGCTTCTAATACAGACGAAGAGAAAGATAGAGCCTCTGCGCACACAACGATTCGTCAGACTTATTGGTTCAAATGAAATCCTAATAACGTGGAATAGAAATTTGGAGAAAGTTTGGAATTATTTATTTGATCGGGTGCACATTATTCCGTGGCCTTATTTGAGACTTCAGCTTCTGATAAATTTAAACAATTTGCAATTACTAGTATCGCCCGAAGCAGAAGAAGTTGAGGAAGGAAATGCAAGACGTATTTCCTCAGATATTTTTCACCATTCGAGGCTTGCGATTGAGAAAAAATTACTCGATGCTGTCCTCATTCCCCCTACTCGAGGTGCTACGTTCACCTTAACCTAGGACTGATCTCTTCCTCTCCCTGCAAAACATGTGTGTCAAAGCTTATATGATTTCTCTGATTCATTGACAGAAGGAAGAATATGTTTATCAGATTCCAAAAGCATCGAAACAGGATACTTTTGAATTTCCACGTCTCTTAGATAGGATTTTTATTATTCGGTGACCTAATCCTAGGCTCCTAGCAAGGTTTCCTCAATTTCGGTCAATAATCCATTAAATCTCGAACGAAACAATGGCTCGAAATCCAAGCAATCTCGATCTCAGCCCACTCCGTATGACCTTTGTTCCCCTAACGCCACTCATTTCCCGCTGAATCTTTGGATTCAGCGATCGCTATTCCATAAGTCTATATTCACGGTGGTATTTAGAAGTTTAGAAAGAAACCACTCCTCTCCGCGGATCCCCATTAATCTCCGATGGTCGGGCTGATTGAAAATAGTTTGACGTTTGAATCACGAGCAGCGGAAAGGGCCCCCGTACGAGCGGATTATCGTTCCTTTAATGAGCAACCAAGTTTATTATCCCCCAACGATTAGAGGCGCTTGATAAACCGATAGAAAATGCACCGTGGCCGGGGAGATAAGGCGTACCGCACGGTTTCCAAAGAGGGAACCATCTCCTTTGTGCCTTCGAGCAGAAACCAGGAACGGCCGGTGTTGAACGTGAACTTGTTGCCACTTCCGTATTCCTTGTATCTCTGATACCGAGTGTCTCTTAATGCAACACGCGGAAGGAGGGAATAATAATTCCACTGGGAATAACCAGTTCGTGGAAGTTCGAAACAGGTGGCTGTCATTAGTTCCACGAATATACGACGATAGGAAAAATTTATTGTTGCTAGGAAACGGTCGCCTTTCGGTCAGTGCTTCCTTCTTGGAAACTTAATTAACGAGTACTGAACTATTTACGCACAGGAGTACTTAAATTTCTCAATTTCATTTATACTTTTTCTGTTGACGGTTTACGGAGCACTCATACTGACTTTTATCCACATGAAGAGCCAAAACTAGAATTGGTTCGAAACGTTGAAACTCGAAACAGAAAGATATCGGTTCAAAAGTGTAGCGAGCCCCAGCGTTTGCGTCAAGTCCTCCCAGAGAGCGACGCCAAGATCCACGCACTAATTATGGCGCAAACGCGCATTTACTTATCGGCGTTTCGTCATTCGGACAGCACTCTGCGTTCAACTGGCGAATAATGGTTTAATTAAACACCACGTGTACAACCGCAGCCGCCTTGTAAAGCTTCTATCGACTGATTTACAGTGGCAATAGTCTGCGGGCAACTTCCAACGTGTACGCCGTGAATTAGCCCTCCGGAGAGTCCATTCTAGTAAGAACGCATACATTAGTCCGCGTACTCGCAATTAACTGTTGACATTTACTCCACCGCGCTCTCTTTTTCCGCGGCGCGAGTCCTTCGGTTCTTCTTCCCTCCTTGCGAATCCCACGTTTTCTTCGCTCCCGTTCGCCTTTTCCACGCTGTCTCGTTCCTTTTTTTTTTGCCCTGTGTGATTTTCCTTACCTTCACGTGAATCTGAATTCTTCTTTGTTGAGATTACGAAGTGGGATTACGGGGCTCTATCGTTTAGGGCGAATGTCCTTGTTTCTGCACAAATAAAAATCAAGAAAGTTTTCCTCGAAAACTACACTATTACGATTCCTTTTTCTATTCTAATTTTAATCCAAGTTAACTCTAAAAATGAAATTACATTACTACGAGACAAAAAATAATTCAGGTCTGAAGGGGTTAAATACCACCTTTGCACACCTCGTCTATCTCCCAGCATTTCTCCCTCTACTCGCCGCTGTACTCCCTTTTTATTTCCACTCCCGCTTCATTCCTGCGCTATCTGCGCGGCCGGCCCCAGAAGGCCGTTTCTGCGTTCCTACGTCCCGCGACAGGTCGGGCCCAGACACGAATTACCTGTTCCGCGCAGTCACTGGAACTCCTTGAGAAGTTCGCTCGAGTTTTCGCGTAACACGGTCCCGCGGTTCGGACGTCATCCGTCGCAAGCCAGCCGGAACGCTCGATTTACCCTGGGACAACTTTTCCTTTCGACGTGTCGACGGCGCTATCGAGACGGAAAATCAGGCCCGCGATCCTTGGCTAGAGGACGCTTGCGCAAAAGCAGCGTTAACGACGCAATTTATGCGAGCCACCGTTTTCGCACCGCGAGCCGAACCCCTGGAGGATTTCCTGGGGAAGGACGAATGACGAGAGGAGCAGCACGGGAACACCGGCTCCTCTCGATAAGAAACGATAACTCGTACGACGCCGACAGTGAATTACGGCTACACGGCCCGCAACATAGTAATTCATAGCGCGATGGCATGAGCGCGGGACGATTAATTGCCACGATTAACGGTAATTAATAGTGTTGCCTCGACGAGCGCGAGCAAGTGCTGTTCCCGTTGATTGTTCGTTGCCACGCTCGAGTTTTTCAAACGAGGCGGGGCTAGGTAGCGAGAACGGTCAGGTGTTTCGTCGAAGGACGTGTAGGCTGGGATGCGCTCGACGATTAAAAGTTCATTTTCGATGGAAGGTTAGCTTTGGAGGAACTCGCGGCGATTTCCTCGAATTTTCTTAGGATGGAGGTTAGGGACGTTGGTGGGATTGAAATATGCCGTGGTTTAGATCGTATTAGGGGAGGTTTAAGTCATCATTTGTCTCGTTTCGGATTAGTTTATAGTATACGGGACGTCAAAGTTGAGATATTTGGAGACTTTTGGAAGAATTCGTCCACGACAACTCGATGTTTTTCTAAAAGATCGGAGAATCGGATGTTAATGAAATTGCAACATGTCGTAGCCTACGTCAAATTAGGATGGGTTTAAGTCATCATTTTCCTGATTTCGAATTAGTTTGTAATATACAACACGTCAAAGTTGTAACGTTTATCTCTGCTGCAAGTATGAGCTTCACGAATGAATTTACATCGTCGGAACAATTAATCATATCAGGCTTCATTTTTCCTGTTTCAGTATTAAAATTGCGTCCAATTAAAGCTACATAGAAGCAGTAATCGATCAGATGCTGGCTCTGGTAATTGCTCTCGATAACTTGTATCGACACATTACGAATGTTGCACCTGCTAATTTTCTTCTTTTTCGTTTTAAATATATATAGTCAACTTATGATTTGTAGGAAACTCAAGTTTATTCTCGAACATAGTATTAGTTCATCACAATGACAGCTTGGCCAGTCATTACAGGAGTTTTTTCAAGATTTTTTGAAACTTATTATTCATCATTTACAATGTTGTAAAAACCTATGGATAAAGTGCATCGAACCTGAACCTCTTATAAACGATGGATTATGTTCATTGTTTAGTGACAAATATAAAATAAATTTGAATGAAAATGTAATTCACATTTAAATTGAATTGTGGTTCAATACAAATTTCTATTCATCTATGATTTAATTTTTGCATCGAGGACAAAGTTATCCTGCTCTCATTCATAGACCATGGGATTAAAAAAAAAAACAAGTGTTCATAATGGCGCGTTCGTCACGGATCGTTGCATTAGAACTCTCAGAAAATAGGCCTGTAATTACGCGATTATGCACGCGTGAATCTCCTTCAAGATGCGATCTCGACAAATTAAACACCCTTAGAGTGGTCTCATTACGTCAAGCCGCGAGTCTCGAACTTAACGATACGCGACTTAATTAAATTATATGATATAATTTCCAGCGATCTTATTATAGCCTGTTCCGATTCGATAATGGCCCACCATAAATTACACCAGTTATCATCTACATAAATTAAGCCTTTCGCCGGACAAATTTGCATTTCCATAAAAGCACCCGACGTGAGTTGACTACGACGTCAACATCGTTCTTCTCAAAAGGGAATGGCGAATCGCAAACGTGAAACTAAAATGCAATGAATCTTCAAAATTATTAAATAGTAAACTTCTGTGGATCGTTTAAAGTCAGGTTAGCTAAACTTTCGAAATTCTATAGTTGGACTCTTACAATCCACTGTTTACTATATTTTTATAATTTCAGTTTCCAAATTTTCAAAACTGTCAAATTTCTAGAACTCTAAATAGAAATTCTACTTTTCACTGCTACACGCTACAGTCTTCTGCGCATCTACTTTGCGCACAGTCGGCACTTGAGTGACCCGTTTTTCAGCTGACGGCGTTAGTGTCTCCAGAATTATTTCGTGGACCTTAAAATAGCCCTTTTGGACCATCGCTATGTCTATAATCACCACGGATTCGCGATCGACTTTCCGTCAAGCAAGACACCTTTCACGCGACAAAGACCGCACTCGCGAACCGAGGTCGTTTCAGCGACTAATTGGACACCGATGAAAAATGCGTAATTTCTTCTCATTGCTCGCGGAAACAGAACCTGACACGGCGACGGCTATGGAAATCGGACGGGTTCGTTACGTCAGCCTATAGGCGCATTGATCCGAGAATAACTAGCACGTTATTACGAGTATCCAACATCGCGTTAAACGGCACGAAACGGCTGAAATAATTGTGCCGTTTAATACTTTCCTGGATTGAAATGTCAACTTTGATCTCTTTTTATTGAGGCGAATACGATATCCTGTTCGTAATCGCCGCGCGATTCGAATGATGTAGTTGCTGAACAAAAATTCTTGATCCTTATTTACGCACTTGTATATTATATACTTGACTTAATTCTCTCGAATGGTATTTGCAGCAGTGACGCGATGAGCATGTTTTTTAATGCTATACTGATCACTGAGGAAAGATACTAGGTAACTTTACGAGATTGGTTCGGCATATCGATTTAGCAATTCGGTTCTATGAAACTAAATGAAGTAAAAGCGAAAAGTATGAAGGAGGTGAGATGAATATCAAGGGGAGGAGGAAAGATTCCAATAGGAAAGAGATTAGAATTAGACATGCACGATGCACCGAGTGACTCATTTTACCAGTAGGGTCTCCCAAAAAGGGTGGAAGTGACTCAAAATGGTGGAGTTCCTATCTTCTCCCTCTTCAAACTTGATCAAGGTCCCATGAACTCTCTACTTACACCTATCGGATTTGACGAGTTTGTAATCGTTTTTATCAGCTGCTATCGGTTCTGGGGCTGTTTTTCCCAGGCCTCATTTGTCAAGAGTCTCTATCGAATCCCAACCCATCTACGTCCTATGCTATAATTAGGTTAATATTACCTTATCGAACATTCCGAGGATCCAAAGCTGTCGAGTTCGACAGGTTATCGTACCACGGATATGTACAGATGGTATTCGCACAATTTGATAGAGAAACGCTTATAATAAGATGAACCGACAGGTGTCAAACCCTCGTTACTCTCAGCTATCCGATCTAAATTCCGATCGATATGTCGTGCAAACCAAGTAACCCTCGATGCTATCGATTCGAATGTACCGAGTATAATGAACGTAATCCAATAAGTAGACGATGAAGAACCGACGTTACCAAATAGATCTGTCACGAAAGAATAACGAGTAATATCGATGCTACGCTATTCCGCTCGTAACTGACACGCATCGATACATTCGCGCGGACGTTAAATAAGTATGGATCGTGCTCGATACATAATTGAATCGGTTTGATAAAGAAAGTTACTCCCTGGTAACCGACGTTGCTCGCACCACGGGCGCAAACGCATTTTCATCTTCGCTTTTCTCAATCCCCCGCGAGATCCCGACAAAAGATGACTCCGAGATGACTAATGTTAACGCTGCCACTAGCAACTAGTTTTTCGAGCAGATTCGTGTACGAAAGCGTGGAGTATCTCGTTCAATTATCTTCCGCGGCAAAGCTTGGAAGTAAGGAGAATAGCCAGCCATTAGGCGAAACGGGTTGCGACTCTGCAGTCGGTCAACACACCCTGGATGAAACATCGACCTTATGCCGTCTGCCGACAGTGGTATTTAATTACCCCGCGTATCCGTGCCGGCCAATCAATAATCGCTATCACGTGGTAACATCGTGCGACTAAACGATCGCAATTAACAGAGATATCGTTGCTGCACGGTTGCGAGCGAGTTTGTTTTTTTCTTTAATCGAGTTCGTTGGGAAACCCGTGCAATGTTTTGCAATTTCCCAGCGTTCACGTGTGCTCACGAATGGGATCTCACGTGCGCACTGAGAGCGGGTGCCAGGTGGAGAGAAGTCGAGGGAGTCTTCGAGTTGTAGGACAAGTTAAAAGACAGAGTTAGGTCGCATTGAAAGGAGTTTGAGAAAATGGGACTCATCAAATGTGGGTGAGTCTGAATCCAACAGAAACTTGTAACCATTGAAAACGATACAAACGAATATAAACTCATGGGATCTAATAGAAACGAAGCAGAGACAAGTTGGAAGACTCTTGGAAACAAGTTTGGATTTGTGGGACTAAAAAACTCCAAAGAACGATTCTCTACCCCATGAATTTTTAATTTTCCAGAGTAAACGGTGTTTTAATTCGACGAATTAAAAGCTATCGACGCGGAGGATCGGTAGTGGCGCGGCTCGCTTTACGATCCATCGGTAGGCGGACTCCTAACGAGGAATAATCGAAAATCGGCGTATATTCCCTATAATTTCCCACGTCCTCCCGCCTCGTTCATGACTCATCCCTATCCTCGGGACCTATCGGCGTAAACCCTTGTAATTACAGCTTGTTGCAGAATTCGCCAAGTAATTCACGCGGCGCGCTCGATTCGACGCCGATGTAAATAACCAATAACGATTACGCTGGTGTGCGCGTCGTCTATGCGTGTCACGCTTTCCGCAGGCGCACGCATAATTTCTCATTATGCAAATCGGCGGAGGACTTTCCTCCGCGGCCGAGAAACGTATCTGTCGATGGCTCGGATGGCGGATTCCTGCGCTCCGATTTTCTTGGTCATCGCATCGCCAGCCTCGATGACAAGATCCTGATACAGAGGTCGGAGCGATTCGAGGAATTCCGCGGGGAGGCCACGCCTCGATTTTCGAGCGGCCAACGTGGAATGCGGGATCACAGGAACGTGCTCTACCGTCTATAATAGAAATTTCGCTTGGCTGTCAAGAGAAAGGAAAATGGTAGGGAAAAGTCGGCTTTGGTGGTTGGTTCGGAAAGTGTTCCTGCGAAACAGGCAAGAGCAGGCCGTACCAACCCTCTACCTCTTCCGTTCCTAAACCTGACCAATCTGGGTCATCACGGATGTCATAGAATGATATAAAAATGATGTGGCATTGAAATTGAAAAAAGAGTAGCCAAAATGTCATACCAGATTAAATTGTACTATCAACGTTCACTATTACTCAAGTATCAGGACCAGGATACTCCAATCCCATCTTATTTGTTTCAACACGGATTTTCGAGCTGAAAGCCATATCTTTACATTATTTAACCAAAAAGCCCATTACTCATTGTCGACAGCTGCTCAGAACTTGAACGAATCTCGAACGTGTAACGCACAAACTTTTCACTACACGTCCCCAATGATTTCGGCCTATCCAACGTGCATGAAATATACAATGCGATTAATTGGCACGTCCACTGCTCGATAAATCATCGAGCCCACACGGCGGAGAGATTGGATAATGCAAAACCGTTGCTGCATAATGCGACGGATTATACGCCGACTGTACAAGTCGAACAAACCCGACGATTTAAAAGTAACATTCTATCGCGAATGAATTACGACGATTCCTCTGTGTGCACGCGATCGAATGTAGATCATTAACAATGAGTTTGTCGCGGTAGCTGACGCGTATAAAGTCCGTTCAATCGGATCAACGCGTCAACCAACCGGTCGTTTTGTCGTCGGATTCCATCAAGGGAGTGTGTTTACATTGATTCATGGGGGAAAACTGTACGATAAGTGTTCCGTTCTTACTTTCTAGAGAAAGTTACCATACAAATGTACGTTTCGGTGCTGGAGTAAGCGTTTCCTGGAGTTGAACAGGGTTTCTTTAATAGTATTGTTAAAGTTGGAGGTGAATATACCAGGTGAGAGAGAATCTTGTTGCTTGAGGTTAGGATTAAGGGGGTATTACTTTGAGAATAATTCGTCACAGGTACACAAATGTTTTAGACTGTCATGGCGTCAAACTGGGGTCCACGCGTGGACTAAAGAAAAATTGAACTGTATAGAAAGAACAAATAGAATTTAAAACTCGACCGTGGAAAATATATTGAAACATACATAGGAAACTGTTTTTTCTAGAGGTATACCGTTCACACTTTCCGTGTGTCGTCTTTATTATGTATGACTTAATGGAAATTTGAGAAACTGTTGGAACTGCGCATAACGCGAAACCAGCGTCTGCTCTCGTGTCTCTCTGTAGCCAGAGGGAACCGTCACGTAATAGCGATTACGCGATAACCGGAAATCGAGGGGACACGTAACGATCAATGTGACATGAAACCCAATAGACCGTCGAGAACACAATAGTTTAATAATTATTCGATTCTTTTCGGTGTCGACGTTTCTCGTGTACCACTAAACGATTTATTGACAAGGAATGTTTATTTTTTTTGTTACAGGTGAGTGAGAAAAGCTGACATTACTATTCCTGACCAAACCTGCCTTCTCTTTGAGTGAGTATCTTAAACTAACCAATAATAATATATATTATCATATAGTATCTACATATATACAAGTCATGACATATGCAAACAAAGCTCGATCAAGCGAATCATACATTTTAACTGTAAAACTAAACTTTTAACCGTGAAACTAAATAACATAATTTTGAAGATCAGATGTTATTGAAAATAAATTTGTTTAGGATTCACGAACTTCGATAACGATATAAAAATAAATACTACGACATACGTTACCCAAAAAATTCAATTTCATTTTCGTAGAAATGTTCACAAATTTCACGATGACAACGTGTTAAATACTTAAAATTAAACATCATCGATTACCTGTTCGTCTCGAGACTGATTCGTCCTCATTTCTCCTTCGTTTACGCAGATCTCGACGAGCCACCGAAACAAGCCACTGCAATTCGAGCGCACTCAGTTCCACGCGGTCCACTGAATTCATATTTCGTAAACGCCGAGGAATTACGAGAGAAAGTACCGTCAAACTACCTGTCAAACGTCGCGGATGCATGAAAAATAACGCGTTCTCTCAAGGACGGGCTCGCAGCGAACGTACAGCGAAAATTTCAAAGTAGGTCGCGTCCACGACGTCCCCCAGCCGATCCCGATCGTAACACTTCCCCAGGTTTCCCATCGGTTTCTCGTGTTTGACAGCTGTTCGTATTCGTTCGTCTGTGCGAGTACGTGGGCATCAACTTGTCTGTCGAGGCTGACCGAGGCTCCATCGCGAATGGAATGCCGTTCGCGAGCGCGCGTGGGCCCCACGAAATATATCGGTATACTTTTGCGTGCCCACGCTCCCCCTTGTCGCGGCCACGGGAGCCTTTAATGTTAAACACGTTGCGAAATCCGGTTGATTGGTTGCGCAACCAGGCGTGCTCCTCTCGTTTCCCGAAACCGTTTCACCTGGACCGGACCGGGTTGCGAAACGTACCCCTTCCCCCAAATGTCAACCTGTTCCACTGCCGCGAAAAGAAAGCTTGACGAACGAAACGATGGCACAACTGTAGCTTCTCGCGTGGGTTTTCGTTATATATTTCTGAATCGAAAACTTTGTGGGCTGTTACACACGTCTGGTTATTAAAATCGATGAAATTCGAGGTGTCTAGATGTTGGAGGTTCTCTGAAGTCCATTATATATATTAGGGGTAAGAAGGCAGAATGTGGACTGGAATTAGGTATGGAGATAGGCTTAAATTTGATACCACGTCGTATGAATAGCAACAAATATATCGAATTAATAGATAAGCAGAAGATTGGATTATTCCGAATTTGAGTAAAAGAGAATATTTTCTTAAACACTCGGGGATCCTCACCGTCCTCATCTCAGATGATACAATGTAGCTTACGCTTGTCCTCATATGCAGGATACGGGCGTGATAGAATGCATAAACGTGGTCTTATATAAGCCCGAGGCAGGTAGACACTCGAGTGGGTACACGTAGGATTTAGATACGACGTTTGCCGTCCGCTTTATTTGGAAATGAAACAATTTCGTTGTGCAATTTTCTCCCTCGGTGTGTTTGAAAAAAGTA
This sequence comes from Hylaeus anthracinus, assembly GCF_026225885.1. Classification (NCBI taxonomy): domain Eukaryota; kingdom Metazoa; phylum Arthropoda; class Insecta; order Hymenoptera; family Colletidae; genus Hylaeus; species Hylaeus anthracinus. The sequence goes on from NW_026534347.1 coordinate 5,821,717, forward strand.
TAATACGGCGAGTCGATGTAACAATTGCAACAATCTTATCGAGTTATCATAGACTCTACCGTTTTAACCAGGTAAAAACGTCACCTACGTGTTACAAATAAATGCAGATTTTACATATTTATGATTATAATAATATAAAAAAATATACATAATAGATTCTATTAATTATGACAACAATATTAATAGTTCGCTTTGTACAGGTGTGTACCTATGTCTAACATATGTTTATCATATTCGTTTCTATCATATTATAAATGCATAAAATCTGCAATTTAGTCATAAATCACGAAGCGTAAAAGATCTACCAGCCGTCGAATGGACACTTCTTCGATCCTTAATACTACCCTGTCCCATAAAAAACGCCTTTTCTTCTGCCAAATCCCATAAACACTCGACAGGGTTAAGGTCCGCTGATTGAGGCTTTTGTTTCGCTCAGGATTCCGCCCCTCGCTTTCTTTTACCTCAGAACGTTTAATATAGCAGTCACGAGAACACGATACAGAGCGTAGCGATACTTGCAACTCAAGCATTAACGAGGCATGGCCGACATAAATTTACATCTGGGTTAGAATCTACCTCTGACCGGCGCCTGGCCACGGGACCCTCGGATAATTAGGGATCGTTAGACGATGCTCGTGTGCTCGTCATTCATGGTTCACCGCGATTATCGGGGCAAATTGCGTAACCTATTGATTATGCAACGATCGATCATTATTATTGCGCCCGAGCCGGCCATTACGGTGTGCCGTATCCTACTTACGCCGCGGCCAGTTTTCCATACGCGTCGTTAGTAGCTCTCGGATTTCGCGATTTTCTTTATTCCTTTAAATTACACTCTTCCTTATTTTATGTGGCGCGTGTAATATTGTCAAGTTGGGGTCGAATGGCGCGAGATCAATCAATCCCGATGGAGAGTAGTTTGCGTCCATTGCGGGAACAATTTAACCAGATCTTGAAGAGAATTTTCATGGAACTCGATTACTTTTCCCGAGCGTTACATGTCTACAAACTTTTTCATTCTTTCGAATAGTGGTGGTCTATCATTTCGATAACTGAGAATTGAATTAGATTATTATATCGTGATGTGTCACTGTAAAACTACCATACAAGAAATTAATTTATTCCAAAATTTCTATCAAAGATTAAGAAATCGGTATGTTGTATACGAGAAACATGGCTCCGTTTAAGAAAGAACACCGTGATATCTATAAATTTATGCTGTACCAAAAATGATACCTCTACAGAGCTTCTTGTGTTAGACATCTGCTTCCAAAATAAAAAAAAAGTGATTTCGAGTGGCAGTCTCTAGTGGTTCACCCTATACATACACATTACATACATTTTCTCTACGTAAAGTGTAGCCTTGTGTATATTCACAACTTATAATGAGAATGACTATCAATTTATTAAGATTCAGAATCTAAAGACTAAACAAACACGTTGTTTTCTTTTTTGTGATTCAAGAGCAAACTGAAAGACATTAATTATTCAAACAAAACAAATATTCTCAATCATAGAGGAAGGTTCCTGAAATTGTTACGCAACGAAGTAACTCGTCAGTGTCCGCTCGAGTGTCCAAAAAAATGCCGAGTCCTTTATCTTGATCGGACGTTCCAAAAGGATTTTCTGGAGACTTGCCCATGGATCGATTAAAGGCTGACCTCGGCACGGTTTTGAAATCGCCATGAAAAGAGGCACCAACCGTGGCCAAAATGAGAGACAAAGAGCTGTACATGTCCATTTTCGGTGGTCTGAAATCGAGACAGGTGGACAGGTGAACAGGCCCCTTTCAAGGCGAACGATCCCCAGGTGAGAGTGATTTTGAAAGCGAACGCTCCGTCGCGCTTTATTACGGCTCCGCCAATAAATAATATCCTTAAGGCAGCTTTGTCATAGAAGATCACGAACCAGGAAGCTTCTAGGCCCAATAACGAAGACGACGACGAAACGATTTAGGCTCGTCAAGGGAAAGGTGGGAAGCATCGTTAAGTACTAAAACCGAAGATCATCTTCTCGAGCTCTAGACCCGCTCTATTTATTCCTATTACACGTATCATTTATTATTTTTGTTGGCCTCGAGCATAATTCACTTGTACGTTCACTTTCTCTATTTTACAAGTATAATAACATGTTTAAGTTGCAATTTATGGTTTATTAAGTTTCTTACACCTCTATGCATGAGTAATGTACAAATTACGAAGATTGTGGAATATTTATTTATCGTGGTTCTAGTCAGGCACAAATTTTTGTTGCCAATTACATTTTGAGAAAAAGAAGTGCACAGAAAGAGCACCTCGTATCATTCCATATTTCCATTGTTTATATATTTTACAAATTATTAAACATTCAATCAACTTCATTCTCCTCATATATTTTTTTTCTGCGTTTGAAGATTCACTAATAGGTAGACACGCTCAAACAGAGAACTAATAAAGATACGGACCCTACCGTCGTCCCACATTGTAAACGTTTCTTTTCTAAGTGTTATCATCCCCGATATCGGTAACATCCGCCGTCGAACAAGCTTGTAGCGTGAATGATATACGATCTTTTTTCTCCTGCACGGTATACTCGCTTGACGCGTGCCCACGGTCCAGGATCCTTGACGCAGGTCAGGGCAGGTAAAGAAGAAGATGTAAAACCTTGCATGAGTTGGTTTGGAGAGCCAATTCAATTCTGTTTTTTTATTCGAATTGCGCCGGGGAAGCTGAATATGTTGTTGGGACGAGTCCAGACGATTCTCGAACGGAACCGAGAGTCACCTATCGATAGCCTCACATGTGACTGAGACCCACCTTTCGAGCGCAAAGGGTTAAGGGGATGAAAAATTAACAAATTTCGTCGTAGGAATCAAGGGATTGAAAATCAAACTCAGTAAAAAGCTTTTCTCTGTTATCACCCTCCGTATATAACACAAACGTTAGCACCCTCCTTGTTTAAAAAATAAAATGATTTTCAATCATAAAAAATCGATTGTACGCTTCATCTCATTAGTATATCCGTTCGTATGTCCGGCTGCAGGCACGGGGTTCGCGTGTATGATATTGTTATCGGGGAGGTTACCTGTCTCCTAGCTTTCTGCAGCCCCTCGCATCCGAGCACATCTGAACGCTACACCGAGCCGTCGTCGCTAGCATGTGGGAATCCCCGCGTGCGTGCGTACGTACACGCGCGCCGACCATCGGCGGGCCGACGATTGCTAGCTTGTTATTAATCTTAATTGCCATCTAGAGGCTGCCAATTAACAACGCCTGTCACTTGTTTTTCCTCAGGTAGGCACTATCTTACCAGAGGGTCCGCATCGATGTGCCTCACCACTCGGTTACACTCCCCTTGGCGGAGCCTCCCTCGCGATATTTATCCCCCTCCCGCAGTGGCGGATCTAAGATCCGTCGAGACCCGAAGCTAATTGCTCAAGTGGATCAGAGAGATGTACATTAAATAATAAGATTGTACGTGTTTATTTATCGGTCCACGGTTGGTAAGTTGCGAATGACCGTGCTATTGGGCATTAAAGATTTGATTTATATTAAAGGAGGTATAGTTCGTGCTGTTTGGGCATTAAGGATGTGATGAGTGTTAAAGGAAATGGAAGTTATTATACTGGGACGAGTCGATGTGGTTACCAGGTTTTCAATGTACACAGAGTTTTGACATATGTAGAAGAGATATACAGATAATCTACGTAAAGAAACAAATAAAAATAATTGGCTAAAACAAAAAGGGACAAACACGTATCTAAAATAAAACCCCCTCAATGAAACTCACGAATCTCTACCAAAAAAAAAAAAATAAAACTTCATTTTGATCAGCTTTCTGTAGAATATTCTAGTATCCAATGTAAAATTACATAAATTAAAATTGCACAAACTAAAAAATGAACGAGTAGCCCTTGAGGGCAGAAGCTTCGTTAGTCTTACGCTGGATCCGCCCCTGACCTTCCTCACCCTACGCCACCGTTTCCCCTCCTACCTCTGTTTCGTTCTATCACCCAGGTGGTATTCTGTAATTATCACCGGCTATGGAAAATATAATTATTCGCGATTCCCTGCAGGGTGGTCAAGTTGGGGGATACATTATCGTCGCGCTGTAATACGCGAGAGCTGTGCGCTTAATGGTATCGATTACCGGCCGATCGCCCATGAACGATGAAAAATCCGACGACGAGACGCGAACGGTTTCACGGATAAGCGAAAACGCGTATTTCCTCACGGGACAGCGTATCGTCGCGCGAATTAAACGGATGCAATTATGATCGTGCTCTTACTTACGTCGGCGTTTATTTACTCGCTCGTCCCATGTTTTGCGCGCATGCGCTACAGATCACGGATTCTGACCGAAGCGATCCACGAGCGCAGGAGACTGGTATGCAAATAAATCGATAAGCCTTAGACAGATTTCCTGTATCGAGTCGTATATCATTTTTCTTGCGTTTGGAAGTAGTCGTATGTTGGAAGCTGAAGGATACCGTCGATAAGTATCGATAGGACGAATTCATTCAATTAATATCTGGAGATGGAACATATCGTGGTAGGAAGAGGAAGTTTGCGAGAAGAAATGTACTAGGATTTCGATATACGGGACTGATTGTGGTACTCTTGTTAATGAATTGATAATGTAGAGTAGTCTGTCGATCATGTAGAGCATCCTGTTGGCAGTGCAGGGTGTTTAATCGGTAATGCAAAAGACTCTGTTGATAAAGATAGAGATCAGATGGGTTCCTGATCCAAGCTATACAAACTCTAGCACTTGGGCAAGTGCAAGCTCAAAGCAGTAAAATTACTCCACGAAAATGACTATAATCTACGAGACTGACAAGCAAGAAAGGTGGCAATGGTATATCGACAGCAGGTTGGAGTTATAAAGCGCAACGAACTCGAACCGGTACCGAATCGCAATGCACTGGCCCAACTTTCTAAACGAACGAGGTCGCAAACAAAAATCGCCATTCGCGTTATGAATCAGCGTTAAAAAGAAACTAATTTACCGAACCGCCCGAGTTTCTTTTCTAGTTCACGCTATGCCGTCACGGGTCCGTGGCCAATAGGACTTGACATAATAATTTAGCTATTTACCGACTAGCGAAGGAAGTGAACAGACATTCCTCGAATTAAAGTTGTTACGCTGCCCGAACTCGTAACGCTGACGTGATTGATACCGTTTCGAAGAATGTTTGCCTTCAGCGGTCGAATAAGTCGCGGAAAAAGTGATTTAAACGGTGCAAGTGGTCCCCGATCAGATACGCGCGACCTTATTTCCGCTGGCGGGGAGTTAGAATCTAACAGCTAGACAGAATGCGGGATTCGTTGGACAAAACACCACGTGGAGTCGGTATGTGGCTCGTTATGGTTGCGAGTATTCACGAGGTTGCTCGCAAACTTGTCATACGCGGTTGACACATGTCGTGTACACCTTCGGGCTATTTTCCTTATGGAGTCGTGCTAAAGATGTAGCGAGAGGAATGTCGTAAGTTCGCCTATTCAGCCTAGAGAATTACCACGAAGCCGTGTCGTAAAGTTAAGATGTAAAGTTATCACAGTGTCTCGAGTAATTAAGCTTTCGACATATAATAAACAATTTTGTTTAGCCAGGTCCGCAGTAGACACTCGCTAAAGATCCAATCTGCTAAAAAATTAGAGCGCCAATAGCCGCAGAAATCGTTACCGGTTCGTATAAAGGCATAAAAAATTACGAAATAAATCACAGTTTCCTTAGCGAATACCTACGTAAGCGAAAACAAGCCCGGGGTGGCCACCGAGCGAGATTAAGAACGTCACGGTCGGCCGGGGCCGATCTGTCGATAAACAATCGTCGAAGCCGTTAATCGTTAATGCGAGCGAAATGGGAGATTTGCTGGAGTGAAATTTAAGGCCCAGCATGCAACTCGGATCGTGTATACGGTAACCAGTCTGCGGCGATCGAGCAAGGCCGTTTTGCGATCGCTCGTGCGCATCGATCGCGCGCACACGCGCACGCTCGCATCGCCCGCCAATGGAAATTCAGCACAAGTTACGTGCCATTCGCCGAGAGTGAATTCTCCTAGTAAAATCGAGAGTGGAGCGGTTCGGTGACCGTAACCGTCATAACTGTATTTAAGTATGACGGCGACGTTTTAAGGGTTGGTCATTTCTGGGAGGGGGAGGGGGGAATTAACTTCTCTTTTATAATACTAATATTTTATCGACATCGAACCGTTTCAAATGATCTCCAATAAATAATATTCTTAAGAGAAATTTTCAAGAATGTTCGTTTGGCAGTCAACGTGTTAATCAACTACAAGCATCGAACGACAACTTACACCGCCAACTCTGCCCTCTCCATCGCGGAGGAGTCAAAACAAAATATTCCTTATTATACTTGATCTCCCCCAACGCCGACGCTTCGTCAAAGAGCCTAGTCGCTGCAGGCCTACTTCATCGGGGATTTTTGTCGGAAGAAAATGGAAGACGGTTCCGTTAGGACGTAAACGAGGACAAACAGAAACATACGAAGGGGGAACCCTTGAGGAAACGGGATAAGTTACAACGTGCAAAAGAGAGGGTAGAGGGAGAGACGGCGAAACGAGCCGGGTAAAAGGAAGGCGTGGGTCGTTACGGAGCGCGCAGTCGGGCCCGCAGGCCTCGTAATTATAAATGCAGGGAAAAAAGGGTAGCTGTAAAGGCCCGATTACCGCGGTGCGCGAGAGAACGCGGATTCTAATTGACCACCTGCGATTGCACGGTGCCAGCCGCCGTTGCACACGTCTTCATCCCAACAGCGGCGGTGCCTCGATCAAAACGCGAGCCGCGAGCTCGCCGGTGGGGTTAGGGGGCCGCGGATCAGCGATGTGAGGGGGACAGAAAAGCCGCAGGGGGACGTTCCCGCGGATCAGAGCCTCAGATTCTGCGGATACCGCGCGTCATTTAACACTCTGAGGACTCCAAATGCTGATCCGCCGATAAATTCGCCTCGCGGCACTCTGTTATGTATCTTGGGAAAACGTCAGCGGACGATCCGATCGCCAACCGCCTAATCGCGCGATCGAGACGCCGCAGAGGAGACGGGTGGCCTTGAAATTGGAGGTGCGGAGATTAGATCGCTGGTGTTGCGAGAAGATCGAGGAGACCGTGTAGGAAGAGAAGTTGTTTGATAAGAACAATGAAGGGAAGTGGAAGAAACATGAAGTTCAAGTTGACCTACGCAGTTGAAAATATGGTCTTCTTGCATATAAAAATTCATTGATTATGATTTGTTTTCACTAACACCCATACGACGTGCCATTCAACGTAATGCAGTAGCTTTAAAAAGAATCAGCCATCCAAGAATTTCTTCAACGTCAGTTTCATTCTCCTGCATCCGCCTGCTTGGAACCCGAACGACGAAACGGCCAATAAACACGCGCATCGTCGGGGACTTAATCGAAATCTCATCTACGGAGAAATTGATAATTCGATCCTCTAGCAGTCTAAAATAACCCATTACATCCCCGCGACTGGGAACGTCGGGGATCATTAGTAATTCAAAGTGACCGTTCGCGTTCGTTTCATGTTTGACACGGTCGTAGGCATCGTCATCTTTTTCTAAGAACAGTTCGCTCGCGGCATCGGGCTAGCGTTCATGAGTCAATTAAACCAAGACGACGCCACGAATCGCGATCGAAGCGGATACAGCTCTGGTGCGGACGACGTAGGACGATGCGTGTAAATATCCGCGTAACGAGGATCACGCAACCGAAATTAAATATCTATCGATGTTTCGACGTGCAATCGGAGAAACGTTTCGTTGCCCGAAGAACGTTCAACGTGGCTAAACTACGCTCCCTGGATAATAAAATCGAGGAATTCCAGGAAAGGATTACGAGCCCGCGTACGCGAATAATTGCGCCGATTTAATGCGATCGAGCTGACGAAGAGCAATCGTACGCCAAGTCGAGAGTCGTTTGCGTAGGCCACTGCTTGGGATACTTGGGAAACTTCCGGTTCCAAGAATCCTCCGTGAATTTTTTCGTCTCGCTTTCGCGTTGCTTCGCTGGCTGAAGGAAACGCGAAGTTACGCTGGGAATTTATGCGTTTCATAAGATCGATCCTAACGAGACTAATAGAGGCGGTCGAATTAGTCGAGGGAATGAAATTATCCCAGGATCGCTTTGAAGATCGTTGAATGTTTTATAGGGGATGTCAGCCATTGTTAATTAAGGAGAACCTGGCGTAACTATTGAGAGCCTCTCTTTCGCGTCGTTAGTGTGGTCACCCAGGTTCTTTTAAAACGTTGACTCTCAGAATTAAAATTTCTTCTCGAGACTGTTAAAGATTAGATAATTTAATATTTCTCATCCTAATTTATTTTCATTATCGTTACACTTTACGAATTAATTTTATTAAACCCCTACTGAAAATTCCTGTCACCTATTCGTCACGATTACTATCTGTTCTATAAAAGCGTCTTCAGAAAAATAGAATGCTAATCAAAACACAAAAGTTTTCCATCTGGAAGTTTCAACCACGTACCAAAGATTCGACGGGAAAATTGTTCGCTGTAAAATATTCGTTTATCGAGACTGGTGACTGTCGGCTCTTGAAAGCGACGAAAAACGGCGTTTCAAGGAGACAGAGGGAAAAAGCCAGATTGCCCCATTTGCGGAGGAAATTAGCATGAAGAAAGAAAAGATCGAGCAGCGTAAAATTAATGCTCAACACGAAATGGAACCGTCGTGAAAGCGACCGCTTCCCGTGACGGTTTCCCAAGTTTCTGTCTGAAGAACCGCTCGAAAAACGAGAGGGTCCCGAGGGAGCGGAATTTTGTCTTTTGTGAACAGAGTAAGGGATCGCTACCGATCGCTACCTAGAGGACCGTTAATTTTGTCCAGTAACGGGTGCCTCTGGCGAATCGAATCAACGGAATTATTCAGTTTTCCTGCCACGTGCACGCGGTATTTCACGGTGCAACGCGGACATCCTTAAGCAGGAAATTAGCTCGCGTTACGAGAAGATGGATTCGAGGCGATGCCGTGAACCGAATGACCGACACGCGAACGCGGATTCCCTAGAAACTGATCGTTTCCGGTACGATCGCGTTGCGCGCCAGCTCTATTTCCTCCGCGTCTCGTGTCTTAACTAATAACACGCCAATCGCGAAAGAGATTGCTCCCGCCAAAGCGGCGGGAATTCCCGAAGAACGCATCGCTGCTATTCTCACGGGAGATGCACGCGATTCGAATTAATAACACCGGTTAGGCCAGCATTAGCGAGCTAACGGGAAGTGGCGGAGGCAGGGATTGTGCTCCGGGAATTCTCCAGATTTCTTTAACAGAACTCCGTCTACTTTATCATAGAGAATAATTCGAGAATATTTCCAGATTTATAAAGAATTTCATTGGTCCTGGAACTAATTCAAAGGAATCCAGACATTCCACAATAAAGACTGTTTAGATAGGCTCTGATGGAATAGAGTTTCAAGAAAATTCATTGTAATTTGACTGTAATTAACGATTTCATTCAAGGTGTATCGTTCCTCGATTATTTATTTTTTTTTTTTAATTTTATGGAAGTATGTATTCTTAAGAATACAGAATTTAAATTTCGTTCAAATGTTGCGATTATCTCTAAACATGATTTTACGAGGTGACGTAGCAAATATCTCGAAAACTCGAATTCCATCAAAGTCCTTTCTCCCCACTTTCTCTGCCCCATCGTCGCTATCTACCCTACCGCATCCTTTCCACCGGCCTTCCCCAAACCCAGCTGTCTACTACCTGTAATTCACCGACCCAAGAAAAGAAAGCGAAGCGAAATATCGGCCTAAGTCGAGCACGAAGCCGGAGATAGTTTATTGCTGGTACGGTGCCGGGCCGATGTACATACGGTGTGCGAGACGCTTACACGTATGACGTCCGCGGGAGCGTCGAGGGGGGTTCCCCGAACGAGGAAGAAGGAAAGAGAGAGCGCGAGATTAGCAGCTGATGAAAAGGTGGAGCCTCGCGAGATGACGTTTTAAGTGCCGATGAAATTGTACGGCGATAAGTGCAGCCTCCAATACACTACCACGGGGTTATATGTAGGGCCCCCCATTACCCGTACAAGGAGCTTACGCACACGCGTCCCCCGTCTATGCTGCCTGTCCTCTATACAGGGTGGCCCGTTACATTGATCGCTTTAATTAACCGCGGTATTTTTTGAGACACCAAAACAAATTCAGGAGGGGGGCATCAGCGATTATTTTATTGCAGGAAGGAGGAGTAAATGAAACCTCGGTAGGTTTAGCATTAAACAAATTTTCACATCGATTTCCAGACAATTAAAAGCGAACAACCTTTTCAAACCCCCTTCTCCATAGCCCTCCAAGTTGCCATCATAAACTACTCTTTTCGACAGAGAGAAATCCTTGAATGAGTAACGTATTCCATTTCCTTACAAATCGAGTCGAAACGGGTCACCTTGTATAATGCCACTCTGTTCCGTTGGCTCCGTTGGGCATGAGAACCGATTCGCCATGGGAAGTTGGTATCGCGTATCGATTGGTCGACCGCGAGCGCGAGAAAGAGAACGCGACGGGGATGGTTCCGCGGGCACGCGGGGGAAGCGGAGAAGGTGGTGGGCACTCGCGGCTAGAGGAAATCCCCGAAGGAATGGATCTCCCTCCAGGTTTTATATGGGCCCTTTACGTGGATTTATCGCCGCGCGGTAGACGCACCGTCCGTGGAGGGAGAGAAAGAGAGGAGCCAGCCACGGGGGGAATAAAAAAAAAAGAAAAGAAGTAAAAGGGTGGAAGACACGCGCGTTGTACTCTACGCGGGATAAGATACTTCACGGGACGTTAACGTAGGGCTGCCGCGGAGTGATCAAGGTGAAAAGGGTTCGGGGCAATTGTCGACTGTTACTCCGTGGTAATAGACGTTCACCGAAAGCTTTTATTCCGTTCAATAGTCTCGCGCGCTCTTTTGTCACCTGTATCGGCCACGCGTAAATCAACCGGCCCCCATTGAGATCTCTCTAATGGTCTTCGACCGCGGGCCCCCGTGATCGATGCCTCTTTCGCAGAGAAAGCTCGTCAGTTCGTTCGTAACTTTATTCCAAACGACGAATCGCGACATTTTTAATATCTTCGTGCTGTAGAACCGCGAGACACATGTCCTGGAAGTTAAGTTTTCAAGAAAACATTGTTACAAGAACGTATACGTAACCAGGTGCAATAGTTGATTATTTATGAAAACATTGTCACATGAACCGATACAGCAGCATCTTTATTCATGTCACTCGTACCTGAGGGTACACGCTACTACTATTACCAATAAAATGCTACTTTGTAACCTCTATTCAACGTTACCCACGTATTTTATCACCCACTTTCCAGCATTCCCGTAAAAACTCCTCAGAGGCCGGTTCTCAAAAGCTTGATTGCAGCAAGGAGTTTAGGGCTTAACGCGCGTTCCTGCGAGCGTCGTCCCTTATCCGCCCAGGCAGCTCAAAGGCAGTAGGCTGGAAGGTTGCTCGATAAACTACGGAGGAACGCGACGATGAACCCCCGGGGAAACATGAGCGCGAGATAAGTAATCCTCGTATCTTAAACGCGTCTTGCCAGGACGCTGTGCTACGCCTCGCGAAACTTTGTCAACCGCGGCGAGCGTAATGGGACAGTGGAAACGTCGGTACAGCGAACACCAAATCATCGGGCCCGTACGTTTGAAAGGCCAGCGCCTCGAACGACAACGTATGAATCCCGGATGCCGCGCGTGGTAGAATTACCCCAGGAGTTGGGGAATTGAATTGTGTCGGATAACTATAAATACTAGAGATAAACGTGTTATGGCGGTAATGTGTCTGTGTAACCGCGCGCCGGACCGAAACACATATTTTCCGAGCGAATGCGTGCATTATTCAGACTTGGCAAATATACCCCTCGCCGATTCTTGGATAAATGCTTCTCTTTCTTACAGGCAGGCGTACTATTATTTTAATCGTGCTGTTTTCTTATTTTCAGTTACGAAATTTTCGATGGATGAGCTACAATTCGTATGTTACGAATCTAGTTGATCCCATGAAATTCCAAAATTGATTTTAAAATAACAAGTGAGTGTTCTGCCCTGTCAATTGTCCCCTTCGAGTGGCCCAATTGAGTATTCAGTTACGGGAACCGTCGCTCATGATTTCTCATAAAAAAAAAATGTATCCAGTACCCTAACCTGCTGTTCTTAAAAGGTATCACACACTGCCCAAGAGTCCTAACAGCATCCTTACTCCGCGGGATGAAATTCTCAAGCGGACACGTAGCATTACGCGCGCAATCTCCAAGATTTTCGAAACAAATCGCTGCAAAATTCCCCATCGGAGTCGTCCCCGGCGCGAAGTGGAAGGCCCCGGGTAACGCGGAGAGTTCCGGTGAAGCGGTCCCCAGCACCTGCGGCTGGGTCTCATCGCCACGGTGGAAGCGGCAAAGCACAGCAGATAAATACGCGGGCGGGAGGGCGCACAGGGCGTAGACTCGCGCCAATAACGACGGCAGATATAAAGGTGCCGCCACCATATGGTCGCTGCAGGCCGTTGCATAATCTCTCCCGGCTGCGGCGAACGCATAGTCCCGAGACGATAGGCAGACAGGCGTGTCACGCATCTGTCTGTCCTCGCGTTCAGCGCGGATTTCGCCGCACAACGCGACGCGCGTCGAGCACGCTTTATGGAAAACGCGCGCGCATACCGCGCCATCGACATTCTCGGATGCACCGAATTCCTGCCGCGGAACGAATCGAGGGCCACTAGGATTCTAATCCTGGATGCACCTGTGCGAGGTAGCGAGGCTGCCAAGATGGTACGACCCAAGATACTTAGGGGAGAAAAATTGATGAAATTAGAAGAATAGTGATTTGGGAAGTTAGACTATGCCAATTAGATCGTCCTATGAGTTCATACCACTTATACTGCTACTCAAATTATTGGGTTGTCCGGAAAGTCCATGTCGATTTTTGGTAGATGGTACAGGTCTGAATATATCGAAGTGGTTGAAAAGACATGACACGCATACATCCCTTAAAAGGTGGAAAGGTTGTGGAACAAAATGGCACTTATGTAATTCAATAAATATATATTAAAATTCAAACGTGTTTTTGAATGTTTCTTAGAAATTGGCACGAACTTTCTGGACAACCTAATAATATATGAAACATACATGGTGTTATACGAAAATGCAATGGAAACATCTACCTGTGGAAACATCTACATGCACCTGCAAAATGTTCGACTTGTGAGAAACTTTGCAACCATTTTGCACACGCAGCCCTGGCACCTAAAGGACATTCAGATCGAAAGTTCTTGAATCGCAGCCGCCAGTATGCCAATCTGGCACGGTCCATATACGCCAAACTGGGGTCTCACTCGCGGTAACTAACAGAGACAGACCGGTGACTGTTCACCAGGGAATTCATGACTCGCCGTCGTGCCACGGAATTAGGGTAAGGTCATTATCGCTGACCTCTGCGTGCCCTCGATCGTCGAGTCGTCCAAGAACGTCCTCCGCGGCTCCCGATATGGCGTCGACATGCCCCAGTTGCATTCAGCGTTATCCTTCGCGTCCACCTTACAAGGAAAGGCTGCCGTAGCGTCCAGGCGCTATTTATACACAGCGATGAATAAGATCGAGCGAGGAAATGTACTGGAGCACCTTGAGGAAATCGCGAGCCTATCGCGAAAAATCTCTTGCTAAAAACGAGTTTTTCGACTCCGTTATATCACGCAGACCGAGGTCGCGAATTTCTGGTGTTTCTCATCTCATCGTCGGTGATTCGGTTGCTCTCTCCTTCTGTTTCTAGGTCCTCTTAAACCCATTTGCGACCACAGTTGAGCCTTATCAAGTTCCACTGGATTGATGGTTTTGATAGCCTGTCGAGATGATGGAAGTACTAGTACGGGCACTTCAAATATTGTATTTAAACGGGCTGAGTCCTGGAAGAGCGTTTTGTTTTCGCTCGAGACTGAAACAGAGATGGTATCTTCGAACAGGACGAGGGAATAAATTGCTCGGTAATTTTCATATTCTGTTCTTAAATGCTTTCGGGTGTAGTTTCGACTCTACTTGAGTTTCGAAATATACAAAAGATTCGAATGAACTGAATACTTGAAAATTAGATACAGCTCAATAAACGTTATCTTGGAGCGAAATTGCACGAAAGCTTATCGAACGAATGAACAAGACGAGGCAACAAATTCTCATAGATTTCTCATATCCTCATCTTAAACGGTTTCGAATGCTGGGACGCCGATCGAGTCTGACTTATCGGGCTGGATGAACACATCGTTCCCCTGGTTAATACGATGTCGAAGCGATGAGAGTAATCGGGTGCTTCCAGATAGAGACGGATAGAGTCCTGCGTGTAAATAGCGTCGGGACTGTTCCGCTCGAAAAGGAGAAACGGCTTTAAAAGGAGCCGTGATTCCTCGCGCGCGTCTCATTAATCAGTATCAAGTTGTCCACGTCAGTCCTCGAAGACGCGCCTCGCCAGATGGCGATCTCCGCCGTTCAGAAAGGGGGTTGGGGAGGGACGAAACCGAGGGGTTCGGGATTAGGCTCGTTTCTAAATGCAAAAGGTGTAAACGCTTCGCCGTGGGACCAGAGACGCGGCATTCCACCGGCTATGCATAAACGGTCGGCATGGTCCGCCGCTGCCCTCTGAAGAGGAGTAGTAAATTATCACCATAATAACCCCATGGAAGCGGATTGGATTTCTCACACAGTCTCTCTTTCCCTCGCTCGTCTCCCGTCTCTATTTCTCATTCGCCCTCGACCGCCTTCTCCTACGCCTCCTACCGACGGGAGGACCCTCTCTCGCCGCCACCGTTTACGCTATCCGCGGTGTTTACACGCGGCGGCGGTTTTATGGGAATGTTAATGGGTGACATTCCACCCTCCAGACGGAGGAGATGGCAAAGCCAGGCCGGCCTGTCCTCTCCCGATGCTCGTCATTTCATGGCGAGTTTATTTCACGACCGCCGCCGATTATGAGACCCCCGATGATCGCGTCTGTTTCTTAGAAATGTCTACTTCGCGGTTATTGTTCCTACGCTGGACTTTCGTCGAGGTGGCCCTTCTTTCTCGAAACTCTTAACGATACTATCGGTTGGTACGACTTGCCTGATCTCGTGCTCCGCGATACTTGTCGATTTCTAGAAGTCTGCGTGGAGTTGGTTTTGTGTGGGGGTTTGTGCCTCTCCATAACCCCTTTTTCTTTAATAACTGAATCTTTAATAATAACCCCGGTTCCTTAGGACGCACCAGCATCGAACAATTGTATTCGAATAGACCCAACCACCCCGCAATCTCGGCTCGTTCCCAACAAAGTGTGATTCCTCGTATCGCGCCCCTAATGGAGAATCCATCTCTGCACATCCCCGCATTGACCGTGAATTAGCCTGGCACACCGGACCAGGTGATAAACTTCAATTAGACGACGCTGACTCTATCTCTCTTACTGGTTCTTCGCATCTCTATCTTGGCCTCTTCACGATGCATATCGACGCTGCAACCCGCGCGCTCGCAACACGTGCTCGCGGATGCAGAACGGATTTAAGGGCCGCTCGCAGTCGGGGATCCCCTCGACTATGAAGCAATTATACGCTTCTACGAATCCTATTCACGATTGTCAACGGACCCGTAACTCCTTGTCCTGGTCGGACCTCTCTTTTAACCGCGAACCTTTCCCTCTCCGCGCTCGCTGTTCTCGCGATGACGAAATAATTTGAATTTATCACAAACAGTGGCTTGCAGTGACAAACATATTTTAGCTATCCTTTCTTATTAATTTCATATACCGTTACATAAAAGCTACATCTGAATTTATGCATTCTACAATATTTATTTTAATTTATATTATAAAGGGAATTTTAAAAACAGTGTAGATTATTTCATCTCATTTCTCAACTTTCCGTTTTATAGCGTTAATTTATTTGTGCAACGAACGGCTCGTGTATCTATCCCAATATTTACCATTGCTCCCTCAGTTTATCTCGATATGTGTCGTTCGCAGGCTTCGTCACGCGTTAGCTTTGTACATGTAACAAATTCAGAGCCACCAACGGATCTGTGAGTACTTTGTGAGCAAGGGTCTCGCCATCTTCTGAGCAAGGGACTACAGGAACCCTTCGAACTGGTCGAAAACTCGCGCCAAGGGGAATCGAATGGCCTAGCTGCCGTACCAGCTCGCGCAGCCAGGCTCGACCACGCGTATGGCTGGCGTCTGTTAGTGGCGACGCCGTATCTCCTTCCATCTCGTTTCTTCCGTCGTTGTAATTGCGAACTCTCGCGGCACTCTCGGGGCCCGCGCCGCAGATGAGTTATATCGCCGCTGCACGGACTCGCACGGTGGGCCCCGGTGATGGGCCTGGTACCGAGGTGAGACTGTTCACCGGTCCTGACACCTGACGGCCAGCGGCCAGAAAGGGGATCGAGCCGCGCTTAGGTGCACCGCATGCGGGAATAGGGGCTCTTACGAGCAGGATATTTCCCGTAGGATTTATTTAGCGCGCGTAACGCTCGCGTGTAACGTATTAGACGCTTTTAGAAAATATAACGAACGATGCACCACCAAGGATCCACCGCGGATCCAACGCGATACCGCTGGCCACGTAGGGCATAACGTTGATATCCGGGTGCAAAACGCCAAGTCTGTCCTATCTTCTAGCGATAGAAAAGATAGTATAGCGCGATGGGCCTCGAACTTATTTAGAGGCAGAGCTTTTTTAACAATTAAACTAAAAGCCATATCTAAATTTTACGTTTACTCTTGAATGAAAAACCTACTAAACCTACCAACATTCATTTGTAACTATTTCTACCCTGATGGGACAAATATCTAGTCTTAAAGATACATATTTCAATTAAATGTCGTTAATATTTTACGTGGAATTAAATTGAATAATGCATGAATCAGTTGTATATAATAACGTGCATATTGTTCATAAGAATTGTACACAAAAGCTTGAAAATAGTAATTCGACCGGTCGCGGTAGTTTTAGTGTTAATTGAAAGCACAAAGTAACTAGTAAGTCAACAGAATTCTCCAACTGTAACCCTTTCAAACCTCATCGTCCGTTATTCCCCAGCGGACCCCCGCGGAAAAATACGCCTATTCTCCGTCGTAGCCTCGCATACCATGTCGACGATTTTTACGTCGTTCCCCATTGCTGGCAACTCCCTGTCCAAAAAGAACCCCTCGAAATGCACGCGAATAAGATTTTCCTTTCAACGAGAGGCAACCGCGCGGCGTTCTATAACGATTCGCGCAGACAATCCGCGCTTGAAAAGGCTCGGGACGCCTCGTCTTTATTACGAACAATGCCTCCGCGATGGGTTTATTATCCTCGTTCGTTTGACGCGCGATACACACCAAAGGACGTGATTCGCAATGATTACTTTCGCAGAAAGTCCCGATAAGCGAATCAAGAGCAACAAAAGGTGAAACGCCCGAGCCGGATCGATAATCATTCGATTTCAATGCGGCGAGGTACCCCTTTATGCGGGGACCGCTATCAACGCCGGCATACTACTCGTCCAAGCACAACGAGAACAAAGAGGAACGTGTACTCAGGGACGAATTGTGCCCGACTTGACGCGCAGTATGTTGGTCAAGTGGGTGTTCGAGTCGTAATGATCTACCGTACACCTGAGCGTCGCTGTCTGCCTCCCTCGACCGTGCATAAATATTCATGGACGCATTTCAAGGACCCCTGTTCACCGTTCCGCGCGATAACAGGGACGGGAGACACGGAAAACGTCGAAATTTGGAAATGAGCCAGGAACGAGTAAGGGAAAATATTTACTATGAGTCTGCAACAACGCATTTGTCCTGTCCTCTAGAGTCTACAGTACGTTTATCCTCGGACTAGTTTTCAAACCTTTTTGGATCACTTTCTCCTTCGCGTCGGTTATCGAGACTTTCAAATATTTCTCAGCATTTATACCGGATAGTGAACGGAAACCTTCCTGGCAGATCTCGCAGCCTGCTTCGCGATTTCCAAGGACCCAAGATTCCCCCTTCGATGCTATTAATTACGATTTATCGTAACTAGGATGCACCCAGGTGATAAGAAAATCTTGTGGGTGTCGAGTTGACTAGCCAGGTGTCAACAATAACGAGAGGAGTAACGGGAATGCGGTACCGATCGAAATCCGTGACAGGCTCGTAAAACTCTAGCCAAGCGACGAGCAGGTAATTACGACTTTCACCAAAAGCCAAGGGTACCAATTAATCCTTCCTAGGTAGAATGTAGATGCGCAAGAACGGGCTACATATCATCTGATTTATAATGCCGCGCAGTAAAAGGCATTCGCCCTAGGAAGCGCGTTCTAATTGGAGGTATGTTTTTCCCGATCGGGGTCGCCGATGTATCGTGCACGCGTGCGTACATGTGCACCGGAATTTATGCCCGGTTATGTCGTGTGTTTTAAGGGATCGTCGCTCGAGCGTAATAATTTACGAGCGCCAAACCGGAAAAGATGGAATAACGCGCGTGTAACGCCGACGTCAGCGTCAGTCGATGGTTTCCTGATTAACTGAGTCGCTGAACCCCCCCCCCTGAACGCCTAAAGCAAGCGTGTCACTGAACCCTTTCAGAGCAGCTCGCGGAATTCAATGAAACAACGTTGAAAATGAAAGTTTGCCTATAGGTCCTCTGTAACGGAATATCTATACCTCGTCCACGATATAAGCTAACGTCTATACAGTCAGTCCTGTAAGTATTCGTGCCCTCTATATTTATCGAAGAAATTTGTCTAATTTAAATCTCAAGTTTGACGTTCACAAATAAATTTGTATTATAAATATATACACGTGTAAATCCTGTTCACGTACATATCCATAATGGAACATTTATTTGAAAACATCGAATCTATCATTTAATTTAAGCAGACTGTAAATAAAAATGTAAGTGTTCGTTCGTTGAAAATCTTGAATCTCCGAAAGTATCGGTTTAATTATTTCGTATAACATTGCGTTTCTTGAAAAAGTTCACTCTTCAAAAATAGAATGCAAATCATTTCCACGCCAGGCAATCTCGACAACACATTCCTTTACAGAAAACTGTTCCTGTCGAAAGTAAAGTGCGAGAATTTTCGGGCAGCGTGAGCGTTCTCGCGGCATTTTTCCTTCCACCTCGTTGATCCAGTCGGCTCGATCCAGTTACCTTTTCCAATCGAGATGGAATTCGATCCTTGGTTATAAATAGGACGACCGAGAGTGAAGGTACACCGTGCACTACCACCGGCACGCACCAACGTCGACCCGCGGATAACCGATACAACTCACACGCAGCGGTTTAACAACCGGGTCAGTGTTTTTCGCTCTAGTTGTGTTGATATGTATAATCTTAGTAATTATATACCACCACCGTGAAGATTTACCCGACGTCGGCAAAGGGTTTACCGGAGGAGTTACTGGAGAACGAGGCGCATCCACAGTTTTATTCCGGTGCGCCAATCACAGCTGATTGGCACCGACTGTTACCAACGCCGAAGCAAGAAGAAAAAAAAGAATGTTACGTTCGATAGTTTACTCTTACGTGTCCGTGGCTAAAGAGATACCTGTATATTGTTAAGAGCAAAAATTACAGACGGCTGGCCGACGGAGCTCTACCGAAATAATTATTCGGCCAATCGAGATCGATTATCGGACTCGTTAACCGACAACCGAGTATCATTACGGGAATTATCCCCCACCACGGCTGGTATTACTAAATTGTAGTTGTTAATGGTTTCGTTGTAACTGGTTTCCAACAATTGTGCCTTCGAGCTTCGCCAGTCGCAAATGGCTTACTACGATTCTATCGAACGAGACAACGTGGAAACAAAGAGAGAATTGTACATCGGATAGTTCTAATCTTTACATTTGAACCACCCATGTCATAGACAGATGGACCTAGAACTCATAATGGTTTCTGTGTACAAAGTGGTGTGAGCACATTATGGCACTTTTTTCACCTTTGGTCTCCTTGAATTTTAAACATTTTTATATAAAAGAGGCTAGAATTAATACCAAATTTCTTAGTAAAGTCGTTATTTTTCTATTATATATCGTCCACAGAAACTCCATCTTTCAAACGCCAAGCTTTACTAGAAACGAAAACTCATGCAAAACGCGGCTGTTTCGCAAGAAAAGTTGCAGCGAACGCTCCCTTCTATCGCACAGGTTCGACACGCTCGTAGCCACGTGACCAATCCCGTGGACAACTTCGTCAGAGAGCAGAAGAGACGAACCAAAGAAACGGATCGACGCGCATTCCAACATCGAAAAGAAAGATACGCGCGCGAGCGTGCCGCGAGAAGGAAGGGATCCTCCGGAGCGAATGCAGAAGGACGTTATATAACCTGCGTACGCTAGTTAGGTCTGATTTTATATGACCAGTGCCGCGAGTGAAAGTCGGGCGGGTCGAAGAACGGAGCCAAAAAAGGGGGGCGATTTCACGTGACGCGAAAACCAGACGCGCGTAATTATCGTGGGACGCGATCTCCAGGAAATCTGGGTAACAGAAACGAATTCTGTCTCTAAACTAAATTCTGTCTATTGACTAAATTAGATAATACTTTTAATATTACCAAATCAATTTTTATATCACGTATATCGCGATAAACGAACGTTCGCGAAACAAAATTAAGAAGTTTTTCTTGGAAAAATTCTGAAAGATACGCGTGTTTCGAATTCTCCTGGTACACACCCTTAAGGCCGCGGCTCGCTCGTTCCTTCTATCGGAAATATAATTGGCGCTTTGCAAATCCATTAACCGGCCCCGTGTGGCAGGTGGTGTTGCCGCGGTATTACCGCCGCTGGGCCTCCTCGCTACTAATTCATAGTTTCATGCTTTCCACTGCTTAAAGACTTAATGGAGGCCGCGCACGCATGTGTTGCAAGCGGCGCTGGACTACCGACGTGTTACGCGACCGTAGAAAAATGACCCGCGCCGCTTCCGTTCGAAAGACATCGGAAAGCGTTACAACGTTTGCGTGTCGACCAGGCCCGCAACTCGTCGAGATAATCCATTCCATATATGCGACTGGAATTGTTCTTCAGGGACACCTTACCGTTACGCGGTGCTTGTAACCACTTTTAACGCGTCGGTCTGGGGCTGAACTTATAGGCGGCACGAACAGCGATTCAAATAGTGTGAAAGAAAGACAAAAAACAGGTCCTTTTTAAAATGATAGCTCTCGAACTAATAGAATAGCCTCTGGGAACTTATGTATAAGATAACGAAGTGCCAACTTGTCGACACTGTTCTTCCATGCACCTCGAGTTTCATTTCCCTTTCGAATCGTGCGTTATCGACGCGTTGTTTGAACAACGAGCAGCGTCCTTTCTCCGTGAGGTTGGCGTCGAGATACGAGGTGGATAACGTTAAAACTATAATAATGTTTACGCGGACCCGTGGAACTCGCGGATCGCGCGTAAGACGGCGAATAGCACGGCGCAGTAGATCCGTTGGCTCGCAATGCGATACAAAACCATGGGTTGGGTTAGATAGTGGATGCATTTGAAGCTACCATTAAGCCAGTGATTGATAATGCCCGCAGACCCGTTCTGCGCCATCGCGTCCGTCCGATCAAGGTCTCCCTGGGTATACCGATCACGCAAAAAACGAAAAACACGTGGCGGCTGTGGCGCGCAACCACGCAAAATCGTCGCAAAAAGCGAAAGAAGTGACATCCAGTCCACTCCCACCGACATTCCTCCTACGACTGTGTGCCCTGCCTATATGCGAGTAAAAAACGGTGATTAGCGACGAAATTTTTGTTTGGACATTGAACTAGGAAGGATACAAATTATTTAAATTTGCTCCAATTGAATAAATTTTTAGGTCAATGGCAGTTGATTTTCTCAGGAATTAACAATCAATTTTCTTTCTGGTAATTTTCAAAAGGGGGGAAATGAAAAGTGTGATATTTAATGTTATATGATATAAAATGTTAAACAATTGAAGGAACTGGCAACTAATTTAATGCAATACTTTGATATCTCTTGCTTAAAAATTGAAAATTGGAAAAAGAACGAAGCAACTTGCTAAAAAGGTGGACGCAGATACTGCAACGTACATCGCCCTTCGAAGGGGCTGAAGAGGCAGCCTTCGCGTAACAGTCAGTTCATCGATGTACGATGACAGCGCAAGTACTAACTAACAGAATGCTATTATTAATTTAATCTTGAGGGTGGAATAGAACGGACGATTATAGTCGAAGCTAAAATGTAGCAGATACGGAGGACAAAAGAACCAGCGGAAAAAGCGAGAATGACGGGGTACGGTCTCTATGAGAACCATTTTTCGTCGGCGAAGATCAGAGAGTATGATCTTGCCTGCTCGGTAGATAGTTGAGAAAAACATTAAACGGAGTACCTGCGCGATGACTCGGCCAATTCTATCCACAACCCACCCTTCTTCCCGTTTAGAAAAACGTGGTACCAGGACGAGCTGCGTCGATTGTTTATCCTATTACACGTTTCGAGGCGAGCATTCCATTCGTCGAGTTCCATTTTATCCTTCGAGTTCCTTTCTTCGTGTATCCCCAAATATTGAAATTTCAAAGCTAGGTTGGTAAAACAAATTGAGAGGAAAGCTTTTGAAACGATCTTTCTTTGTTTCAAAGGATCCTGAATCCGCTATAACAAACTTCATTTCCCTCGCGATTGGAACTGATCATTTTATAAAATCAAAGCTATAAAAGTATACGGTGGAACCACCTGTCGTATCGTCACGCCGATATCAGCAAGATGGTTGACAGGTGTGAAATGACCCGAGTTACCAGCGCCTTCATACCAATTTTTTCCTGCCAGGTTTTGCCATAACGGGACGAGGTAGCTTCGTTCCAGAATAAGCCATCAGAAACTGCGCGAGAGGCATTATGATCGGTGCCAAGTTTCGTGTGGCACGCGAGAGATTACTTTCTAGAGCTCCGGCATACATTCTACATAGTTGGAAGGTTTCCTCGGGTCTAGGAAACGTCCGGATATGATAATAAGTGATGCTCGCGCCAACGTTTCTACGTCGAGCACGATTCGAACCCTCGAGGCTACGTACCAGGGTTCGCATCAACAGCTCCGAGAACCAATCCTCTTCCCTGAAGTCGCTGTCACGACCACCGGGAACGTCTCTGTTCTCTGGAACGTCTTTTAAATCGCCAGCGCCTTTCCAACAGTCACGCCTCTCCGACTCTTCTTTTCTTTCGGCAAACGCGAACGTTCGCACGTATCATAGTATTTACAGTAACAGGCTGCTTCTCGACACCGGTACTTCAGTTTTGCGATAACAGATACTACTTTATTAATCGTAATACAGATTTTTGGCGAACTGTAAAGTTCCGATGGGGCTGGTACTCTAGATGGAAGCTGCAGAACAATGTAACATTTTAAATTCTAGAACGATAGAAATGTTTACTGTAAACTATTGGTGTGTAACGTCGAGTATTAAAACGTAGCACGTTCGTCGATCGTCTAACGTTCATCGATTTTCAGCTCGAATTCTATTTCGTAAAGTAAACTGAACTCTGCTTGCTGGTATAATTAAAAAAAAAAAATCTGCGACACAGAGGGGAGACGGTCACGAGCGCGTCTTCACGTAGCGAGCTCTTCAATTGCGCAAATATCTCGGAGCCCCGATGGAAGAAATTAGCATAATGCCGGGAAGCATTAGGCTCGTGAGCGCAAATTGTGCGGCGGGCATCGGCTCAAAGAAACACACAGGGGAATAGGTGAAGAAGGACAGAACGAGAAAGAGGGTGGTAGAACTAGCGACAGAAGTAGGTACAACGAAACGGAGGCAAGAGCCTCTTCTTCTGCGAAATATGAAAAGTCGGATAAGTCGGCGAAACGAAGACAGTGGAAAGGAAATCCGATTCGCGCAATTCCTATGTAAATGGTCATTAATCGCTACCATCGACGCGCGAAACGTGTTGTTCGCGCTTCTCGTTTCGTTGCCGCCATCGAACGAAACTCGCATGCGCTGTTTTCCAAGGAGTTTATCCGTTCCAATTGCAATTACGTTCTAGGAATCGATGAACTGAAGTTATGGGAACGACAGGTATACTTTCGAATCTGAAGATTATTTTAATGCATTCAACATTGTGGAAAGTTGATATTTAATTGCAAGGTAGTTTTTTTGAAACCATAAATAACAGTCCATTGGCAATTTTGAAGGATAAACAAATTATAAAAGAAATACCTCGAGCAATCAAAGCGTTTTCTTTTTCAACTGTAACGATGCGAAGCATCCTCCCAACTTGGTACATTATCCACCACAGCCAAATTTTATGTAACAAGCAGGATTGTATCCCAGGCATTCAGTAGAATAGGATCGTCTATGTTGGCCAACAGGGGGTTATCTGCTTAAATAAGACGTAGGTCTGTTTGTTACCGCATCATGGGAAACCGGTTGGAGCAATTGTGATGAAATTCAAAGCGTATCTACAGAGTACCCCGATTTCAAATCTAATCGCAACATTCTTGTCGGAAGGAGGAATTGCGAGGTGTGGCAACCGCAAAATGCACGATACCCCTCTCATTATGGTACTTGCAACTAAAACATCCATAACGAGAGGTGTAGCCAATGAAATTTACAGAAAATCGACTTGAAAGAATTCGTTAACAAATAACTAATCCTCTCCAAAAGTGAGTTTTCGATCCTAAAATCCCCCATTTGAAAACTGCGGCAAATATAATCCTCGCCCTGGAACGCCGGCATTCAATAACACCAAAGTCGATTGAAAAGCGTTGTTCCGGTACGTTTCCCTCGGCGCATCGCTGCGATTCCGTTACAAGGGTGCAGCACGACGTGAAAATGATTCCACTTATTTTAATAACGCTGCTCGATCGGCTCGGGTCGTACAATCGAAAGGGAGCGAGTGGAAGCTGGGCTCGTTACGCGATGACGACACATCGGAGATCCATCGAAAGTCCATCCCATCCGAACGTGAAAGTGTTGCAAGAAAAGCAGGTTATTACAGGTAGTTACAGGTGGTTACAGGTAGTTGAGGGCACCGTCGGCTCTCCTTCGCACTTCCTAAAGGCCGTTCCCCGGCCTACAAGCACGACCGCGCACTCGTGTGCCTCCTTCCTTTCCCGTGACGCAATATATCGTGTCTCTTTCGATCCAATTCCTGTGGCTCGGGGGGAGGGGGTGGGGGGCCAATATCAACGGAGCTGGTGTACGTTTTCGTGGTGTAACTGACCTGTCTCGATGGTACATTAGTTGCGCCGCGGCGACCGCAGAGACCTGTCCGTTTCGTTCCTTTTTTCGCTTTCTTTCTCTCGTTTCGTTTGCCCTCCCCTCGCGATCGGAATGCCAGCCGGCCAGCTGCGACGAAAGCAAATGCGCCGGTGTAGACATTGAATTAGCGCGATATATCGCACAGAGTTTATCTCGCGGCCCTCGACCGTCAGACAAATTCTTTGATAGATGCTGTGCCGCGACTAGATATCGCGGATTTAATTCTTCTTGGATCCCTTCAAACTTTTTGTTTAAGGTTGGTTAATTGATTTCAATACCTGCCCTAGAACACTTCGCAATACACGTCTATTTCATACTCGAATAATCAAAAGATATATAAATCTGTCATTCATACTACGAATGGTTTATTGACAACGTTTTATTTTTGTTACAGGTGAGTGACAAACCACTGGCTTTATTGTACCTGAATAATTCTATCGTCTCGGTAAGTGAATACTTGAAATGAATCAAGGAAACATTAAGATCCTTCGTTTGGAAATGTAAAGACTACATAGGAATCCCTTGTCTAAAGACTACATAGGAATCCCTTGTCTAAATTAGATGGTGTCAATTTCTACTGTTTCTACTGTTCCCAATTGAATCGTGACATTTATTCACGAGTTTCCCCAAACGAGGCGATCCCTGGAGATTTCCAGTCGGCACTTCAACTGCAATTATCTTACGATATCCAATGGAAGAAACTCAACCGCGGATAATTAACATAGACGGCGCTGATTCTTCGTAGCCGACACCAACGATCGCTCCGACCGGATGGATCGCGTTACGCTCTATCGAGATCGACCAACCTCGGGAATAGGAGATTTTCATTTCGTTCCTTCTTGCCGTGGGAGAAAGTGTTGCTGAATGAAAGACAGGTTGCCTCGGCCAGCGAGGCCGATTCGCAACAGTTCTCGTGTTACCGTTGCTATACGATCAACTCCTCGGGTACCGAGATTTGAACGTACGTGCGGAAATACTCTAGTTAAGTTCATCTCCAGTGATCACTGGACGCCTATGGGCGTTCGTCGGAAACGAAAGGGATCGATGCGTGTTAAATAACAGAATGTAATCAGTTCAGAGGTTCTTACCACAAAGAATATACTTAATCCATATGTGTTAGCTATCGAGATTTTCTGATGAGGCCTCATAATTCGGGGCCCTCGATCATTATAAACCCCCAAGATGTACAGGACCTCAGAATCTAGGTCCCCAGAATTCAAATCCATCTTATTTCTAACAAAAATGGCAATGAACTCTCAGCAGGAAAGGCTCGGAAATTCACTCTGAGGACGAGCGAGCGGTAAATCTGAATGCTCATTGGACGGTCGTTATTCAACGGCGCGCGGGGAGCGGGAAGGGCAATTATGGAAGCATGAATATTTATGGAAACTCGTGTACCGTGTAATCTTTATGAGACAACGGCCGCGGGACGTCGCCCGGTTACAGTGATGCATCCACGGTTTACTTTGTCGGTGCGCACTCGTCGAACTCAATTACCCCGGCCAACGGGAGGAGGAGGGTGGGGGGAGAGGCAGAGAGATCTCTCCTGGTGAAACCACGCGGTCGAAGAAGCGATCGATCCTTCGGTTAAGTGGCTACCACGGCCAGATATCTATTCGCTGACAAAAGGACGTGCGATGTACACACAGTCGGGGAAATACGATCTCCCTACTCAAGGGGGCAGAACGAAGGCGCGTGGCTTTTTACGATAATTAACGTGAATCTTGAGCGAAGATCGCGTGGGATGCGCGGCTGCCGTCATTAATATCCACCGTGGAAGGGAGTAGATATCCCCGGACAATTAGGAAATCAGTTTCGGTCGTTTTCTTTCGTGTTGACTTTGCAGGCTATCATACAGCATAATGTAGTGTAGAATAGAATTGAGAAATTAGGATGGAAGTAACACTAAATCTACCGACATTTATTCGTGTCTATTTCCACCGTGATCGATTAAATGACTGGTCTCAAAAATGCTATTTTCGATTGTACGTGATAAGCACGTAATGGCATAGAAAAACGCAAGATGCAGCTTTGCGTTGGTAAATAATCCTGTCGAAAAAGGTGCAAGCACCGGAGGATTATCGTTAGAGGTCTCCAGGCTTAACTAACTGCGTTCCTTATCTAAATGGCAATAATAATTGGCTGTGAAGCGTATCCCGTATCGATACTCGACCAACGTGCGATGCACTGCCATGGGAACAATGCACCGTCTAACTTATAGCGCGGTCGGTGTATAGGAGGCGTGCAGACGTAGCGCTGTCTCGGAGATGATAGGTGCGAGGTACACATTTCTGAAACGAAAGGGGGATAATTTGAAATTATCATTCACGTCTAATCGATAATGGGCTGCGTTCGCGAGAGAGTTCCTGTTTGACATTCTATCCGCGCAACGGAGTATCGCGTAGCGCAGCGAAATAAGTTCCTTGTCTCGGATTCTAGGAATATTTAGAACTAATTTTTTTCTGGTATCGCTTCGTTTCACTCGAAGCATTCTTTAATATTACCCACTTGACGTCGTTCAGATCACTCGTCGTGGCGATGGATTTGTTAAATTTTGGGAAATAAATATTATCAGCGGTCATTGTTGAGATACAAAGTCTGGAATTTGTATATTGGCAGGAGAATGAACTATTAATTGCACAGGAAAGAGTTTAGATCGATAATGAGGGTAGTTTTCGAACAATTAAATCCTGAACGTAGAGGCTAGGCTGGAGATTTCAACGCGTGGTACGCGGTAGACGCTGGAGACTTCAACGCGTGGTACGCGGTAGGCGCTGGAGATTTCAACGCGTGTATAGAAAAGGCAAGTTCGGAGATTTCAATGCGTGGTACGCGGTACGAACTGGAGATTTCAACGCGTGGTACGCGGTATAGGCTGGAGATTTCAACGCGTGTATAAGAAACGCAAGTCCCGTGATTTCAACGCGTACTACAGCGCTAACTCCAACTTATTACGTTAGATACGCTCCCATAATTCAGTTCTAGGTTTCAGAATGAAGTAGGATAGACTAAATCTCGTATTTGCCAAGTTATACCATCCAATATATTAAGATTTCCTTTCGTTAAATTGAATAAACTTATTGTTTCACGAATCCTTACTATGACCAGGTTATTGCAAACGCGAAAATTGCACATATTGAAAGGAGATCGATCGAGGAACAATGAATTTCACTTACATCGGAATATTAATCTCGCTAGAAAATTGATTTTTGACACATTGAATTTCGATTAGATTTTCCCTCGGCGCACAAGTAATTTTACACAGTTTCCCAAACAGTCGATCTGCGAAGTGGGTACGGTATAAATCATTTCAAGCGAGGAAATGAGGCAGAATGCGCGTGTGCAATCGCACCTTTTATACGTCTCGTCATCTGTACAAACACGTGCATGCACCAACCGCAAGAAACGTGCTGTCCTAGTTTATTTTACGAGGAGGATCAGTCACGTATGCAGTACGCATATTAATGCCAAAGCTTGCTGTCATAAGCAGATTTGCAGAAAACACTGTCGCAATAAACTGGAACTGTTAAAAATCTTCTAGTTAAGAACCTAAATTCGAAAGAACTTCGGAAGACAAGTTAACATTGGAGAACAATCAAAAAACGCGAACGGAAAGGCACCGAAAAGAACTCAGAACCAGCATTCTATAGGAGAGTAATATTTTGTAGGTTTGAATGGCTAACATTGAACGAGGCTAGAAGTAGACTATCGGCCTTCCAGCGGTCCGCTAATTAGTAAAACGAATCACGTAACGTCTATGCCAATTAGCGCATAAGCGAGCGTAACAATAGCACCGCAATCGTGCCTCGCTAAGTAATTGAGGAGCATGCCTAGCCGCGCTACAGTTAACAATAACCTGCGACGCTTTATTTCCAAGGAAAAGCGATATTACGTTACCGCGCACGTTCAGAACAATAACGAACACTATCCTCTTTTTCAGGAAAACGATATTTCGCGATCGTTATGCTTTTTCATTCGATAACTTCCTCTGTCCGTTCCTCTTTCTTAAGCGATTATCGTCTAATTATCGGAGTAACGAATTTGATTCCTCTTTCAAATGGCGACTAAAGTACAAAGAAAACTCCGAGGAGAATATCCTTCTTGTAACCAAAGATCCTCCGCGTTGCGTTGTCGAATACTTCACGGTTATCGAGCGCGCAAATTCTTTTTCGTCTCGCCTTTGTTTTCCGTGTCCTCGAAAACTCTCAAGCTCCACCGTGGGCAGCGACCGTAGAGAAAGAGGCCGTATCGTCCGCGGGGATCAGCGATACTAGATGCAAATGGGCTGCGCGAGAGTAGCGACCAGGAGTCCCAGCTTCGAATCTTAATAAGAATTCACTTTCTGGTCTCGTTGATTACGGGATTAACCAAGAATCGCGGATGAAAGTTTAGTGGTTTCTCACAGTTCGGTAGAAACCGTGATCCGTGAGCGCACGAGGCAATCTGCGCCACAACCTAATTCAATCTAATCGTCGACACCTCGCCGATTGCGCCATCGGAAACGTCGCTTCGAAAGATGAGTGTTCGCCACCGAGAAGAGTATCCCTTGACGAATGCATGTAATCAGGGGAATCGTTACGCGATTTAGCGGTTACGCAAGCCAACCTCTCGGCGCTAACCCGCGTCTTCTCAAATGTTCAATGGTCTTCAACCGATTGCGCTCTCGCTTCGCACGAAACGGGACAAAACGGTGTCATCAGCGTAATAGCGGTTCCGAGGAGTACGTCGTTAAAGGTGTAAGCGGCTCTTTGTATCCCACCGCTCGTTGGTCGATTTAGGAGAGCAACGGGTCGGTGATTGGCTAATCTGCGCTGAAATTTTGCACTGGAGAGGCGTCTTGAGAAGTAGGTGCATTTGCAGCTGTCACGTTACCGTGAAACAGAGGGTTAGTTTTGAATCTAGGCGTCGACAATCAGAAAGATAGGATTAGGGTAGTTTAGCCTGCGTGGAGCTTTATTTATTAAGTATCAATCATCTCCTAAGATCGATTGGGACCTTATGATCCTCTTCAGGTCTGCACCATTTCGACCTTAGTAGAATATACACCCCTGTCCATAAATATTTCGACATCAACTAACTTTAATGAATAATTAATACACACCGTAAATTATTATTATAAAATGTGATTGACCAAATTACACTGGGGCAAATTATCCCTCCCTACCTAGCTATGGCCTTCGACTTCAGTACAATTAATTTCTGCAAGAGAAACGAATAGAACAGAAAATAGTCCGGTCGACAAGACTAATATTTCGTCAAGCACCTACCAGCGACATCCGAAAAAGTATACTATTCCGAGTAGCCACATTCCTCTGGCAAAGAGCGAAGAAATCGCAGAACTAAGCGACTTCCTACGAAGAAATACCGATCCAATCTCGAAACGACGACGACCAGGGAAAACGTCGCGTCCGTCCCGCTGCTTTAATCTTCCCCCGGCTATCTCCGATCGACAAAGCGGCAGAAGCAGCCGATGATACATCGCCAATTTCAGAAGAACCAAATGAACACTTAAGCGACACTCGGACCGGCCGCGCGATATAAATCTTAACGATTCGTATCCATCATACGATGCCAATTCTAGGATCTCGCTACCGCTGATTTCGTATCTGCGAAAAAAGTCCCGCTCCGAAACGAACCTCCGCTCGATTTGCTCGACTTCGTCGGTCGTCCGTGCGTTTCAATCAAGCGACAACATCGCGTCTCGTCCGCGGAACCTGGCACGCATACGCGGAAAGTCAATTAAAGTAACACGGGCCCCGGAGGATCGAGGATGGCGTAAGAGTCCGCGACCTGGGTCGAACGAGACCTCGTAACAGCGCCTTCCATCTCGAATCCCCTACCGAGGGATCGGTTGTATCGCATACACGCGGGTATCCCTATCTCGATAATAGAATGATCTATCTGCAACGAGCGGCAACAATAAGCGAGCACGATATTATTCCAGTACCGTGGCTGTATCTCGGACGCGCGGGTACTTGATCTGGGAGCAACCAGTACCTAACCCAACAAATAACAATACGGTATTGGCCTCACGTAGCGTACAGGGCCTAGGATCAGCGCCATTATGCGCTGACGGCGAAAGAGGTTCCTCTCTTCGGGTTCCTCTACGTACCGCACACAGCACCCTTTGGACAACAACGGACAGACGTACGGACGCAGCCTCGATCCTCTTCTCTTGCTCATTCTCCGCGGATCCTCCCCTTCCCGTCCTGCCGCCGCTGTCTCACCGGATCCAGCACGTTTTCAATACTTAATGCGCCACGGATGAAGCCCCGTTCAATTACTCGCAACGCGATACCACGGCTATTTATTGCGATCTGCCAAAGCTCGTGCATCTCTTTCCCACTTTCGTAAACCATCACCAATCCCCTTTCTTTCCACGGATAGGATCCGTCGCCTTCTTGTTCTTCTTCTTCCACCTTCTTCCCGTGTCTACGGGTTCGATTTCTACTATGCAATTCTTCCTTAACGTCGCTATCCACACAGAAACCATTCCGTCCCATTGTGCTCTTCGGCGCAGCTCCTTTCGCGGTCTTTGACCACGCTCACCCGGTGTCTCCAGGCTTCACGGTGAGTGGTCGCCTTCGAGGTCTCTCAATGTTGCTAAAGAAGTGTGACAAATGTAATGCAGCGACCCCTCGAGCTACTTTCATTCAAGGCGATCGCCGTCCTAGCCTTGCGTCATTCGAACTCTGCGGTCACCCGATTCATCCGGCGATGAACGCCAGAGGCTACTCCAGAGCCTACTCCCGAGACTGTAATTCATCTGGAGGGAGATTCTGTATCTGTGAATTTATCGCTGCATTTGGACGCTGCTACATTTCGAGCACGTTCGAACTCTGAATTTTTTAGTCGTTCTTTTGTCAACCATGTACTTGGAATGCACTATTAGAATGTACTGTAGAGTTACTGTCTTTCAAGTTGTCAAATAGTCGCACCTAATGCTGCATCTCTTCTGGCTCATTCAATTTTTGAACCGTCTACATTCCAGGTTGTTGCTCCAGGTCAACTTTCACCAAAAATAATTAACCTTCTATGGGCAGAATTTTTTTTCTGCAAACGTTCGAGTGGCTACAGAGTCATATTACAAGCTACAATCTACGTTCTTCGAGAAGTCCCAAAAGTATAAATAAAATAAATTCCATGATAAATTGGATAAACGATTATCGAGTTAAAGAAGCAAACTAGAATCCTCGGGAATATTAAATTAATTTTCGGCACCAATTCCTAGCTGACGCGTAACTACGTGAAACGAAAGCTCGAGCTAAAAGTATCCTGCACGATGAAATAGTTCGCTTGCCCGTCAATTTGTTTGAGGGCGTCCCTGCAATTTTCAAACGCGGACGAAGGGGACGCGGCTGGCTTTATTATTATTTTCTTGCAATGTATCGCGTTTATAGCCGATATTCCGTGAATTTCCGGATCGGGAAGAGTGCCTTCTTCATTGCGAGGAGATTACCGAGGGCAGATACCGAGAAAGGTTCGAGACCATCCCTCCGCAGCAGCGGAACGGCGTGCAACATGGCGAACGTAATGGACGATCGTTCGCGAACGGCTTTCACACGATAAACAATCGATACCGACGTCCTGTTGTTAATCCGGAATTATCGTCCCGAGGCTGGGTGGAGGCTGTTATCGAGAAACCAGGAAGCAATTGGAAGCCCTTTTCTTAGAGTGAGCTATTCTTGACGCGGATCGCTATCGTTCCGCAAATTGTCAGGTCATTCCATGAATAATGTCGTTCTTGTAGGCAACTTTGAAATATTCACCGTTACTTTCCACTTTCTATGCTACTTTTCTGTCTCTTTTCACGAGAACCTAACAAGTTTTCCTATCCTTTTTTTAATACACAGGCAGTCACCCAACGTGTTAAATAATACTAAATATTTATCAGAAATTCGTGTGCTCAATCTCATAGATAACACTTAATAAAAATTCCCTTGTCTACAGAAATAGCGAATCATGCGTCACATGCCGTTAATTTTCTTTCAGTAAGCCTACGCCATTCCTTCCACGCTAAAATGACCGATGGAGGAACTTGGTTCCCAAAACCTGAATCGTTTCGGAACGATCGCGGATCGCCCGTGGCGAATTTCCCTCTCTAATGCCGAGTTATTTAAAAATCGCGCCGATGAATAAGCGCGTCTGTCATTCGGTAAATAAACGATTTCGTTCCGCGTGATCGCTGAGGTGTCTCGTGGCGGCTGACGGTAACATCTATTCCGACGAGGGACCGCGACTCACGCCACTCTGTCTCGGCCGACATTGTAACGATCGCATCTAGATCCTCGACTAAGGTTACTGCTGCTTCGTGCCAGGAGGGTGGACGTTTCCACTCGATCGGTGCTGCCTCGCGAATAAACAGTAGGTACGACGTGACCGTTTCAAATTGGGAACGCTTCCTTAGCGATTTTTCTCCTAGGGCTCACAAACCCATGGAAACGTTCTTCCTAAACAGTTCGCTGCGTTATCGTTCCACCGGCCTATCGTTAAGAAGAATGAATTCTGACGGGGCATTATTCGAATAAATAAATTCCTGATCCTTCAGAATCTTTGTTATTTAGATCGAAACTGATTTTAAATGCGTAAGATAGTACATGATTCCTATTAACATTATTTCAAAAGCTAGCGAAGACTGGCCTTCATTAAATAGGAGTCCTAAGTCCAAGTCCTCTCAATCATGGATCTAACCAACATTATCTTCTGACATTTGTTTTCCTTGAAGTCGATAACTAACTTCGATTGTATTTTAATTTTACAAGGCGCTAATTCCGAGCCCCCTCACTTGTATCTCCTCCAAATAAACTATACTCGAACAGGATCGGACTGTAACAAACTGTGAATACCTGGAGCGGCTGGAACGCGGAAAAGAACGATGTTCGAGGAAATCCGTGTTTCTTAATGAGCCACTAAAAACGGATTACGGTTGCACTTTACTACGAAACGCGGAATACCGCAAGCTCGGCCTCGTTAGTATCCCGAAAGGTTCGTTGCTTATTTCCGCCGTCCTCCCACCACCTCCCGCGCTTTCATTAACCGTCCAATTTCGGAATAATAACGTTTTACCCGCGCTCGTAAACAAACCGACAAGTGGCTAATGAAGCGATTCCTCCTAATCGTGATTACCACGTTTTTTAACCAGAAGAAATTCAATAACATTTAACTTATTTTAGAAACTTAGAGACGACATTGATTATGGGATGAGCTAATAGTTGATGTGACCTTAAATAAAGTAGTAAAAGAGAGACAAAAATTTAAAGGGATATTTAGAGTAGGCGGTACGATGATGAAAGCAGATCAAAAGCGAAAGGAAGAAGACGTAGCCGAGGCATGCGTGCCTTTCCAAGGGGTAGACGTCTCTTCTGATGTCTTTTTCAGCGGCGAGACGAGAAAGATACGCAGCGATGCTGTCCTCTTCCTCTCGTTCTTCCTCGGCACGATGATGATTTCTCACAGTCTGTTACCCGGACGGCCCCGCCGGTGTATCGTTTATACTCCCAAGCTGATGTACACGCCGCAATAACAATAACAACGAAGTGCATTGTAAGAAACTCCGTTCCGAGGGAACATCAACTCCTGAACTGGACGGGAGAGTTCTAAACGCTCACCGACGTAGCGCGGTTGGGCGAGACAGATAAGGGGTTAAAAGGTTCCCAACCCGTGAGATCGCGAGATTCTCGAAATAGTTATGCCATTAACGAATGCTGCTCGGGATCCCCGTCCCTTGACCTAGGATTCCAACCAGGACGCGCCCATCTTGGAATCATAAAGCGATGAAAACCGAGGTATGACGTGTTCAAAACATAGTACTTGTAACATTGAGGTAGTCATCTTCTTAACCTGGGACCTTTGGACCTGGTCCAATATTGAGGACATAAAATGTTAAAATTACCGACACTATCATTTAGAGCGAATATCGTTCTATTCTTTCCATACTAATTTTAGTCCAAAGTAACCCTAACAATTAAATTACATTAGTACGAGAAGAAAAATAATTCAGGTCTGAAAGAGTTAATACTATTCGTCTTGTTAAATCGGATACGTCCACTTCTTCCACCAGTCCATTTCCTTCCGTTTCCTTGTCTCCCTTTCCTCCATCCTTTGTAACCCATTTCCCGAGCCTCCAGATTTGACTATCGCATAGATCGATAGATCTTACCGTAGGCCACGGATAGCAGCTGGTAATAGAGCCGCTCTTAGCCGCGAGAAGGACTGTATCTGGTTGGTATCTCGTCTCATCCACGGCGGCGTTAAGCTGCGAGCACACACGGTGCCATCTCTGCCGAGGATCACCGATACGTATTGACCGGTCGGCGCATACAAGACCCGCAGCCGTTTAAAGACGCTCAACGGGTAGTTACCCGGGAGAAGATGTATCTGCCGATGCCACCTACTACAAACCGACTGGCCTCGACTGGATTTTAAGCTGCTCGAACTCGAACAGAAAGAAGACGATACAGATAAACAGACAGAGACGGGGACAGGTGAGGACTTGTAAGAGGAACAAGGCGAGAGATAGTGGAAAGAGAGAGAGAAAGGGAGGAAACATGGCGCCCAACGCGGCAGGTAGAATCGTATCGGCAAATTGCAATCGACGACCGCCTTGTCGGCAAGTTCTCTTGGTAAGAGGAGGGTGCTTCGACGAAGAGGAAAAACCATGCTGCAGAGAGAGCCCGAGAGAGACACGGGGGTTATCTACTATCCCGCAAGTGATACGAATATCCGGCATTGTTTAGGTCTTCGGGGCTAAGAGTTATCGGCGGTGAGCGTTCCTCGAATCGCAACCCGCTATCCTCATTGATACCTTCCGCTTTCCATACGCGTGGGTAGAACGATCTATATAGTCGAGGAGCTATCGGATAAGACCGGGTCAGTTCGTACACGTCGCGTCGGGGACGAAACGATCGTTCGCAGACTATAAATCCTAACGGGCACACGCCGAAACGACGTATGGATATTATTATATTTCAAAGTAACGATCTAGTACTCAGAGGATGTCGGTCGCTTTCATTGAAAGGGACTATTGAGCCGTTCACTGCACTCCAAATAAGAGGATACTCTGTATACCACGGATTAGGATCCACAATTAATCAGAACTCGCTATTTTTTCTTTTTTTTCATAATTCCAAGATGGTTAACGACGCAGAGTGACGAGGGAACCCGGCATGACAACGTCCTAACAATTACGCCGTTTGCGTTCGTTCCCTTATTGTGTGCGCGCGCTATTAAATTCGTGGTAAGATATTGTACCATGAGAATCCGTTTTGTGGTTAGGAGGACGCCGCGCTGAGGAACGAGGCGGGAGCATTTCGAGCTGCTGTGAGAACGACGGACTCTGAATCGTGTTACTCTGGAACCTATTTGAAAGTAACCATTTTTCATTTGCGTTGTCGTCTAAACGAAATCCAACATCCAGTGGAATTAGATCTACCCTTCTAGCAGTCGACACCTATACAAATACAGTAAATGTAAATCAATTCAATGGAATCAATTTCGAAGTCATAGTAAAATTGGAACGCTAAAATAAAATACACGGTTTACGTAGAGAATGCGTTTAGACAGAATCAGTGATATCATACACGCCCATCGCGACGATCTGCCCTTTACCAACGCTCTTCGCGTCTACATTCGTACATCATGATACAGGATAAATCGCTATGTGTTTCCATCGCAGCATCCCCCCGCCCCGAAAAAAAGACAAACAGGCCAGGAGGAATCGCGCGTTCTTTCACAATAGAAAGTAATATACTCGCCCGTAATACGCGTGAAGGCACAAAAAGGTTCGCGAGGCTACAATGTTGAAAATCAACCAAATGAGTCGACAGTCTGCGGCCCGACATTGTCAATAACAATTTACCCGACGTTGCATTACGAGTTGTTTGCGCGAGACAGAGGGGGACAGATGCTCGAGCAGAGGAGAGTCGTGCGAACTCGCAAATAGGCTGCAATCAGCAGCCGGTTATTCAGGCACAGGAGGACACTGGCGGAATCTCGTCACGATCAGAATAATTAATATTCATCGACATCGGCGAGGTACCTAGCAAGGCGGTCGCTCTCATTCGAAGTTTATTCCCTTCTACTCTCGAGTCACAACAGCTTCAGGCCTGGGCACTCTTTACATCGTTTCAAACATTATTTTGTTTCGCAGCTATTTGAAATAAACGTGAAGTATGAATGTAAAAACTGAATAATTGCGAACACGT
The DNA here is from genome assembly GCF_026225885.1 of Hylaeus anthracinus. Classification (NCBI taxonomy): domain Eukaryota; kingdom Metazoa; phylum Arthropoda; class Insecta; order Hymenoptera; family Colletidae; genus Hylaeus; species Hylaeus anthracinus. Next base: position 5,859,125 of record NW_026534347.1, read on the forward strand.
GTAACACATGTGTATATTATTAATGATATTTTATGCTTTACCATTTCTGCCCGTTTTCATAGGTTTCCCTAGAAATGCATGAATATCCCCAGTCTACTTAGAGGACAGACCGCAAATTAATTCGAATAATTATTTCGTATTTCAATGACATTCGTCCGGGTCTGTAGAAAGTTTCTCGAGGCGTCGATCGCGGATCCCCGATAGCCGCGTCCGTCCGTTTCCAATCCCGGTGTCAATTCATCAATTATAAGCGTGGATGGAGATCATTGTACACGATCGAAACGTGTACAAGGGAACATGCACGGGCAGGGCAGGGTGCCAACCCATCCGTGGGCGTTCCAGTCGATTCGCTCGAATAGTCTCGAAATGATCTCTCGAGAACTCGGACTTTCCCATGCCCGTGGCGGGGCCCCATTGACAGCAAGTGTATCACGAAGGGCGACGAGAAGGGGGATCCTAAGTATTGTTGCTCGAAAGAAAGTAAACCGCGCCACCCAGCCACCCACCCGCCCATCGGCGTGGACCTTCGATTATTAATGGCAGCGGTGGTGGTCGCTGGTCCGTGCAACACGGACGCAAAAGTGTGCATCCGGTTTTCTACCGGCGTTCTCGATCTTCTCTCCAACCTCCTAGAAACCTCGTGTCTGGCGTTGCCACTATGGGCCCCGACGTCGGAGCAGATGACCTTGTTGCGGTCCGCGAGAACAAGAATCCTACGAGCGAGTATCATGCTCGGGAGTGATCGATCCACCTTTTCATACGTCTGTTTTGATATTACGCGAAAGATGCTTCGGGAAAATTGGGACAGATAGTCGGGGAGGTCTGTTGGCACCCATGGGAGAACGTGGATTTGATTTTGGAGAAATTTGACAGTCACAGTTGTTCACATGGAAATGTCTACAGGGTTGAAATTTTGTCTCGAGACAATTAGAAAATATAGAACCTGACATTTGTTATGTTACTTATTTTTGTATTCTCATCAAAATTTACGAATTCTATTCAGATATGTTTTGATTAACATTTAATCCCTGAAATTAATTATTAATGTTCCTTAGTGAAAAGAAACCATAAAGGAACCATAAAGACCTGCTCACGCAAATAAAAAATCGTGTTTACAACCTCGCGTTATAAAAACCCTATTACTGTACAAATTAAGCAATCAAAGGCCGCGAAAGTAAGCAACGTAAACGATGCGCGTTATTCTCGAGCAGACGTGTGTCATATCAACTCGAGCCTGACTCGATGACCTGGCACTCCATTAATCCTCGTGGGTTAATTTCTGTGAATCGCAGGGAAATTTTCAACGAAACTTTTCTGACAAACTTGCCAATTATTCTGCCACTCTTCTGCTGTAATACTCGGTTAGATGTTGTGTAAATACACCGAGTTTGTGTACAACCCTTGCACGACAACATCGTGTATAAATTCTACCGATCACCGCATCCAGCTCGACCGTCACGATATTAATTTATCGTAGGAGCAGCGATGCATCGCGATAAGAATGCGATGAGGGATCGACGATGATTAATGATAAAGGAGCATCCTTACGACTGTGTGACGCAACAAAGGCACTTCGTCAACAGGTTTTTCAGATACATGTGCCGTACGAGTTTACGACTCGATGGACAGGCGACCTGTTAAATCAGTCACTCGGATAACTATTATCAAATGGAGTTGATGGTACTTGAATATCCTTCTTAAATATTCTCTAAACAGAACAAATAATTCTATATTAATTATTAGACTGCGGATGTACATATATGCAAATTCATAAAGAAAACTTTGAACGTATGTCTTCATATGTATATTATTTTTGATACTTTCGATTCGCAACTTAATAATTCTAGTTACACTAAATTCTCTTGCAATTTCAGAATTTGAGTTACTCGAACCTAAAAACAACTCCTAAAAACGTGCAGAAGCATTACAATACTAAATTAAATCGACATAGACTATCAACACCTATTGTATCCCACAAGATTGTTCACGATTAAAACCCCTGTCAGGTTTCCTTTCCTAAACCCTACAATAAGCCCAATACTACAAATCTAAACAACAAGCCCTCTTAAGAGCATTAGGAATCACTGGTGTAAACCGACAACCGCGAGACCGTTTTTTCCAAAAACGATCGTTAAGAAGACGAGTAAACATATGGGAAAAGAGCCCTCACCCGATGCGCATACCACAGCCCTAACCGCGTGCCATCCTCTGTCGGCGATATCCAAGATCGACGCTTCTTGTATCGGATCTCCTCAGCTTTTTCACGGCCTTCTTTCAGGTCTGTTTGGCCAGCGGTTACCCAGTTACACGCGTGTGCGAGCGAACCGCGATATGTGGCCAGGGTATGTGCCGATACCCCATTACGCGTGGTTCGTTTATTTTGCGGCTTTACGCGTTACAGATCTTACTGTAATATTCCTTTGTACTTACAGCGACGGGATCCCCCTCTCATTATACTTTTTATCGCGCCGACATTATACGGAACGCGTCCTATTTCTCGGACGATCCCATTCCTCTTCCACGTCTTCTTGTTTCGCTCTCGGCTTGTCCTATTCCCCTTCGAGGGAATCGTCGGCTTTCACTGTTTTCCTTGCGTTTCTCCAACTCCTGAAACTGAAGGGCGTTGCATCGTCAACACGTTGACAACAGAAATGGGTGACAGAACTTTTTATTAAGGAGTGAAAATGAATCTGAACAGGATTCGTGAGTTTGGCGAGGTTAAAGAATTTTTAGAGAAGAAAAGTACTACAGAACCAAATCGATGTTTCCACACCTTAAACTATTAACTCGTCCTTATTAGCCACCTTATAGAGTCGAATTACGAAGGGCTGAAAAATGTCAAACTACGCGAAACATACTCTATGATCTCCTATTAAAGTTGAAAATTATTTCCACTCGTAGTTTCCCAGCAAATAAAAAAAAAGAATATCCCCTCGAGACCACCTTAATTTCCCCGTCTCGCGAATGAGAAAACCCCCTTCGGACTCCAACTCGGAGAGATGGCTCGGTTTTACGATACCACGACGCAATCCCCGAGCGGCTCTCGCCGCGCCGATTCCAAAAGAAATTGCAAAACCGCGGGATCCAAGCGAAGAGAGTTTCAATCTGCGTACATTCCATTTAAGATGAACAGTTTTTTGCTACCGCGACCGATTTACGCCAGCGTCCTCGCGCGGCCGCGCGGAAAAGAGAAGGAAAAACGACGGTGGAAAAGGGACGACGAGGAGGGCGAAGATTCGTCGACGTTCGTAGATGCTCATCAACTTCGTTAAAACGCGTGCGATTCTCTGAGAGCTGGTACGAAAGGGTGGGAAGGAGCTTAATTGGGAGGATTTACGCGGCGATTTCCAGCACCACTTCGTTGCGTGTTATCGATGATGAGAATCTCGCAGATGTTAATGTCGATCTTACCGTATTAGTACCGGGTGCATGCGAAACATAGTCTGCGGGTAAATATCGGAAGACCCGCGGCGCTCGGGGCCAGTTCTCGCCCGTGTGCGGGAAAAGACGATTATCGGGGATTTTACGCGTAGCTTCTGCAACAACCTAGCTTGTTGGGGCATTTTGATGTAAATATGGTACGTTCCCAAGGTTTGAAACTGGAAATGTAAAGGGAGTGTGGCAGTCCGAATAGAAAGTTGGAGCTCGAGTGTTTACGACTAACAGGCGACCACAAGAGTAAATTACTCGTGTCCAAGAATTAAATAAAGATAATTTGTAAGTCAATTAAAGGCTAGGAGTAACTGCCTTTCCTGAACGTATGCGTTTCGTTCCTGACATGTATGACACCATGCTTTTAAATATAATTCGCAACTGGTAGGGCAGGGCGAGACAATGATTTCTCTAATAATTAATACAGTTAAAAAAAGAAAAAAGAAACAGTGATCAGAAACTACAGAGTAGTTTCGAATCCGAAACTATTCTCGGCCGAAACACGATGATTCACAATTCGAATGGTCATGAAATGACTAGTTTCCCGATAAAAGTAATCAATTAACCTGCTCGCAAGTTCTCTCCTAGTTGTATTTGTTTTTGTCAGTCGGGCGCATTAATGGGTTCCTTCTTCTTCCCGCCAAAAAGCTTGGCCGGACAAAGGAGGAGAAAATCCGCGGGGTTGAAAGGGGTGTCGGTTGACGTCGTAAATCGCCTCTCCCCTGGATTTATGCGTAATCTACGCTGACCTACGGCGGACGGTTTAATGTTGCAGAGTTATGCGTCGAGGATGAACAGGGCGAGAGCGCCGCGGCCTGTTACGATACACGCTTAAATATGCATACAGGGTGTTCGCGCCATTATTGGCCGCCAGGTACCTCGCAAACTTCGTATCGGCAACGATAGAAGAAGAAAAGAATGTTTGGTTCTTTTTGTATGCAGAGAGGTGGCTGTGGAAATCGCGTCTCTAAGAAATCGTAGGTTGTCGAATATCTGGGATTCGGTGCAAATAAAGGGGTAGAAGAAACTAGGCTCAGCTACGAAGGGCTAGAAGTTTCTAGGCTCAGGTACAGGAGGTTGGAGGCTGCTGGGCTCAGCCACGAGTTCGTGCATTCGAGTCTAAGCATGATTTTCTCCGCATAACCGAGGTTCTGTAACCAGAATTTGGGAGCAATCGAGACCACCCTGTACACGGAAGAGTGCACACGCGAGGATCCCCATGGCGCTGGTGGGGGATGGAGAAGTGGGACGTCGCGCGAGCGTCGGGCAGCACGCGTGTGCACGCGCCCGATTGCGGCCGAGTTGCGCTTAGGAACGTAACCGACCTAGCCCAATCTCGGCGGCCCACGTCTCTGCGAGGGAGTAGCCGCGTGCAACGCGTATGTGCCTGGACGAAGCCGTGCGATGAGGGCCGAAGGGAAAAGAAGAATGAACTGAGAGGGAAAGAAAACGGTAGAGGAGGAAGACCAGTGCCGCGGTGTGCTGTAAGAGTTAACAGGGCGGTGCGTGGGTCACAATGCCTCCAGGGTACCGGAGAAGCCCCCCTGCTCCGAGTCCTCTTTCTCCTTTTCTTCCACGGGCGTCGTCGTTGTCGTCGTCGTCGTCCCGCGTATCCTCGTCGTCTCCTTCGTCGTCGTCGTCGGTACGTGCCACGACTCGTTATGGAAAGCATACGGGATATTGTTGCTCGTATATATGGAGAGTACGAGGGAAGCGCGCCGTGCTTGTACTATGCAGATGATTCCGCGATATGGGCTATTCATTGTGAGTCATTTAAGAGTTTATGCGGTGGGTACGGGCCACGGCCGCGTACGCGCGATATGTTATTATATTGCGTATCGAAAGGTCCGCTGGTAACGCATACGCCGGCTCGCATGATCGTAGCTCGCGGTCCTTCGCGCCGTCCGCGCCGCGAACACCGCGTGGCCCCTTCTGCTGGAATATATAACGAGTGCAGGTGTATTGCCGGATGCGCAGCGTCTTTAGGCCTCTCCGTCGGAACGTACCCGAACAACCCCTGAGTTATGCTTTTATATTGTTGGATTACCAGCTTCCTCCTCCTCGTGAATCGCCGCGGCTCGCTTCCCTCTGGCGAGGATTTTTTCCAACTGCCAATTCTTCTCCTTACAGGAAATTATACCAGAAAAGGATATGTACGCGCTGGGCTAGCGATAGGTTCCCCGTAGGTTGGCGTAGATGGACGACAGGGTTGCGGAGGTACGCGTTGCTTGCGAACGCTTCGAAAGATGGCGCTTTCGATAGTCGGAGTTTGCGATGAAAAGGTTCAACAACGAGCGATGTTAGATTTCGAAAAATTTAATGAATGCTGCGCGTATAGGAGTCACGTATTTCTTGAGATGCGAAGCGAAACAGAGGGCAGCGTGGATTTCTCTTAAAACTTGCGATCAAAATGACGTCTCACTGGCATTACAGCTTCTTCGGAGGTCAAATAACACTGATATCACCCATGCATTAACCAAAGCACAAATTAGGCTCACGTCACTGCGTTGTTACCCACGAAAGTCCGTCGTAGATTATCATAGTTCCGTGTCACTCCAATTTGTACAAAGAATTACGTTCATCTTAATTTCACCATTGTACTTATATGCGCAGCGTCTTTACGCGCGCGCGCGTGTGTGTGTGTGTGTCACTCCAATCCAAAATTACTCCGATCACATTATAAATACAGATAAGGTGCGCTTTCTGTGTCATAGTCGAAGATATCGAAGTGGTCCAATTAATATCGACTGGAATCGAACACGATTCAGCAAGGCCTCGACCGTTCGAGGGAGAAAAAAGGCCGTTCCCAGCGGGGATTATGCTCCTCCGCAAGGACTAGCATTTTCTTAAAGCGGGAACACGGATAGAGCACACGTTGGCTAGCCTACTTGCCGTACCGCCGGCTCTTTTGTGGAGTATCGATGAATAAACAGGCAGAGTTGCGATAAAACGCCCGAAGCCCTCCGTTCCCGGCGTGTTATGCATGCGAGGGACCAAGGGTAAATGACGGAGGTGGCAGCGTTGATGATGGTGGTGATGCAAAACATGATAATAATAATGACGACGTAGACGTCGCCGGGAATAAAACGGACACGCGTCTGCCCGCGTCCCGCCGTTCCTCAGAGCTTTGCGCACGGCTCGACGCGATGATCTCTCTCCTGCTAGCGGAATGGAAACGATGATCGGGACTCGGGATGATCCCCCTGTAGCTGGTCGCGGGAACCGTCATTATCTCTATCTAATTTCCCTCCCCCGCGACTTTGGGCAACGGAATAATTGGAAGGAACGAAAGAACCGAACCCTCCAGCTACCAATGCTCGAATCAAGTTATACCACCCACGTGATTCACCTCCGATCGGATTACCTCGGCAATGAGTCCCCGTTTGTTCCTCGGCAAGCTTCATCGAAGATCTTAATGTTTTGCTCTTCGTTTGAATCGTTGATCATGCCAGAGCAACTTTGATATTTCGGCACTTTGCTTTTTTTCACTTTGTCTGATGTTATACAAAAGCATCGCGAGGTTTAGTTTACAAAGTGACACGGTAGAAATGCAATTGTTATCTTTAACAAAGGCAACACTTTTCACGTTCTTCAGCGAAATTCTTAGTTTCGTCAGCGTGACATCTTATATATTTTTCTTATTTTTGCAGGACGAGTACGGCCAACGCAGACGCCTATCCACTCCCAGCGGCAGTCCAAGTCCTCCCAGGCCGACGAGGCTGTCCAGATCCACGGGCACGCTCACCCGAGACGAGGACACCTTCTGCGAGTCGACTAACACCCTTACCAGGGAGAATCAGGGCCAAGAAGCCGAGAGAAAGGGCTGGTTCAAGTCTTTGTCTAGGAAGAACAAGTCCAACATGAAAGTAAGTCGAGACTCCCCTCTGATATCTATATTTATAATTATTATTCTTGTATCCAATGTATAATGCGGTGCTGGATTAACTACACCCTCTTCTTGGAGCTTCCTTCTCTTCCAATACTCAACACATTTCACCTATAGCCAGTTCCATATATATTCGTACCTTCTATGTCTATTGAAGAAATTCTATTAAACTAAATAATGAATTTGACGTAATCAAATAAATGTTTTACAATAAATATGTACATAATTGTCATTTAATTCAGACAAACTTCTTCGATAAACACAGAGGCCACGAATATTTCTAGGACTGACTGTATATCGATGCAGGTGCCACGAGAGTATGCAATCAAATTCGTCGCATCGCTACGCAATGCCATTTTACAGAAACCACCAGAACGTTCAATGTTTAAGGCACGCGACGCGAGGTATTTTCGTTCGTGACATCATTCAGTCGGAGAACGGTTCTCTGAAGCAATCAAATTCAGCAAACGTAGAGGCTGTCGACTACTTCGAAACTGGTAGCGAGTGGGCGATGTTTTTGTAGCGAACGGACTTTGAAAGTTTCTTCCGCGCATAATACTACGATAAACGCCTCCACGGTGACGCGATACGGTTTGAACAAAAACTGAACCCTCGCTAAAAATGGTCGCTCCTTCCCCTAGCGAAAGAATTTTATTTCAGAGAATTATTCCCACGATCAGACGACGTTCGCACGATCTATGCTACTCCACTTTGTATTACGCATGTTTAAGCCGTTCGTTGCACAAATAGATTGACTTCACGAAACAAAAAGTTTCGGGATACCTCCGTCGAAAAGGGGGATATCGAAAGGTCGAAAAATCGGAAGTAGTAGATTTTCGTAGAGCCGCGTCCGATAACGAGCGGAAGAATGGATCTCGTGTACGCGGCGAGCCGAGTGAGCCAGTGCATTCATCAGTCAGCGCGGGTCGCTACGGAGGGGAGCCATTAGGCTAGTACAACCTCCAATTACCAGTTTGATTAAATGCTTAACTAACTCCGCGCTCTGTGGTTTAATTTAATCGGGAGATTAAGTGCCGATCCAGGGGGCTAGCCTAACCATCGGCCCGCGGAATAATCTCTGTCCAGGGCACCGATTCCGATCCTAGCCACTTCGATAGAGGCCGTTCGGGATGATTGCGTGCGCGTGAATCTCGCTGTGGACGATGATCTATCGGACGAGTCTTACGTTCCGTGGAGGTGGATCATGACTCATGAAGGCGCCACGGATGGAAACGAGCGGGAACCAACCATTTTTCTCCAGCGCGCGAAGAATACACCTTTGTGCTCGGCTTTATCCTATGTATTTCGTGTAACGCCGCATCCTCCTCGCGCTCAAGTTCGATCCATCGATGACGACCGCGATACAGGTCCTGTTCTCCGTCACTATCGTCGTTTCCATCTTCGAGAAGAGCGTTGTATCTTCGTGGACACCGAGATAAAATGGAATTTGGGGAGCCAAAGCTAATGGCAAATGTGTTTTCTTGATTCGTTACGATAATCGACGATTTCGTTGTTGCAGGCGGTGGACAAGAAGCCCAGGATACCGGAGAGCGAGATCTTGACGACTGGCACCGAAGACGAGGAAGCCTCGTCCGCGCCTGAACGAGTCTCCGTGCAGAAGAACCTACGTTTCTTCGGTGACACGGATCAGGAGTCCGTTTCGTCCAATAGAGATCGCAGGTGAGCTGAAGTACTCGTTACCCTTCGCGATGCAACGGAAATCTACGTTGAACGTTCAGTATCTCGATGCGTGCTTAATTCTATGTTCCAGAAACAAACGAGCCGACGACCACGCCTGCTCAGGGCGTGATGTTACGAACTCCAGCCGCCACAATTTGGGCATTCTGTCGCCACCACGGAAACCACCGAGACTGGCCGAGAGCGCGTTGTCTTCCGGTGAAAGTACGACAGGTGACAGCAGCCAGCAGAGCCAAAACTCTCAGAGGTCGCAGAGATCCGTCGTATACCTCCACGCTGCTACGGGTGAGTCCTTTGAAGTCTGTCGAGTCCGAGCCAGTGGTCAGCCACGTCCGTTTAACACGTTGACTGCCAGACTAATACTCTTGAAAATTTCTACTGTGATTAAATTTCATTCAAATTAATTTTCTTTGACACTTAATTTTCAAAATTAATTCTTTTAGTTCTTCAGTGAAAAGCGTTAATTAGATTTGTCCACTTGTGTGAAATATGTTCTTATAGAAAATTGGAGAATAAGTTTCTTCATTCCTGAGCTTGTAAAGCATTGACCATATACGGGTCTGCCTCGCTCAACTGTCATAGCCTAACTGTGAATCCTGAACGTTATCATTTTCTTCCCCCTAGTGGGCGAGATACCTGGACCCAATGAAAGACGCAGAGCGGCGAGCAGGGAGGAATTAAACCGACCCCTACAATCGCACACGAGAACAGTATCGAGGAGCGTGAGCGTTCTCGCGCCGTGGAAGCCGAGACACTACAGGGAACCCTTCGAAATAAATTACGACCAGCAACTGCACCCGAAGCCAATGGCGACCATGAGGCGCAGACAAAGAAGTCGCGAGACACTAAGTCGTCGGGGAAAAGACGCTCGACGAAGCAAGGACAATATCTCGAAAACCGGTAAACTGTTATCTTCTATTCATTCGATAAAACTTCCTCTTGATATGACTAATAAGGAGCCTGGCAATAATTAATCAGAAATTTACACATGCTGAATAACACAAGATTAACGTCACCTCCATTTGAAAGGACTTGATGCACTTTTGATGCACTTCCCTTGCTACTTACTCCCTTCCTTCCTAACTACCAACGTTTCCAAGTCAATCCATTGTTTCTGCACACAACGAAGCACTAGAACTTCTCGATCGTTTGTAACTACTCTATAAACAAATTTCCAGGCACGATCAATCGCAGTACGCTGAAATCGAAGGACAAACAGAAGGTGGACAGAACCGTTTCCACGGAATCTTTGGCCACCAAGTCACGGGGCGTAAATTTGAAACCAGAACTAAGCAGGTCCACGTCTGTTCCACGCGATCCGAACAAAAGCGCGGGATGGTTCAAGCTGAAGAGCAAGAAATCCTCCCGAGCTTGAAGAGGAGGCCATTGATCAATGCTAGTCTTGAGTTTCATAAGTAATTCGTAATCGTAAGGGATCTAATACGTCACCTATCCAGCGCTAAAAGCGGCGAGGAATTGTACGGGCTACTATTACCACTTCCCTCTATTCTTTTAATGTACAATGCAACGCATCGAGAACGAATTAATAATCTTATTAACCGAATAAAAAATTTTGCCAAGATTAGAACGCGACTATTGTAATCGCGAACAATGTAAATTTTAATTACACCGGAGAATCCGCCGGTGTCGCGACCACATCTATGAACAAATTATGGCCACATGCGTATTTGGAAATGTAAAATCGACTAAATATGTACACCTGTTTAAACATGTTTTCGTTTCCTATAATTAACATCGCATCCTTTCTCGAAGGATTTCCTTTCTGAAATAATAAACGAATTTCGATTAAAATAAGAAGGGTACCAATGAAGATATGGATGGAATATGAAAACTTGAATGAAACACAGATTTTCGTTATTCACCTTAAAATCCTCGAAGGTGTATACTACTTTCGATAATCGAGCCTTCTCTCTGCCAAATTTAACGATTTAAATTTGCTGGGTGAGACGAGAACGCATTCAAGGAAGATGTATTACGTTGTCTTTCTCTCGCGACGTGCATGATACGACGACGTCTAGCAACTTCATACACCGCATTCAAGTTAACGAAAAACATTCCACAAATGTGTTCATGATAAATTGTGAACGTACGAAAGCGTGTGGTTTTATGAAAACGGAAGAAATTTATTTCAGTTCACCGTGAATCAGAGTGCCATTTCCGTTCTGCTAAGTGTATACACATTGTTCCAAGACAAATCAAAATTTTTCTGAACGTGCAAGGTATTTTAATCTACAAATATAACAGGTAATATGTGTTAAGGTTAAGCTATAGTGTAATAGCGTGAAAGTAAAAAAAATATTTTTTAAATTTGTGTCGCAACGATCATGTTGTAAAAGAGGATAATTAGCATTTATGTATAATTTCTAAATGTTTTATTGTGCATAGATCAACCCGATCTTACTTACATACACTAATTGTAAATATTTGTAATAATAATCTTTATTTCTAACTACCTTCACTTCGCTTTATTGTTTCTCCACTTAATCTTTCTCTTCGGTTTGTCGTTAATCACAGACATGCATTCGTTGTCACAGGGGAAATTATTTAACGATCGAGACAATTACGTAAACAATATATTTATATCGGCAACAGTGAAAAGATTCCCCTGGTATAGAATTCGATCTGCTGTGATACCCTACCATGAACTCTACGAATTTATAAATTTTTTTTTTTTACAACATAAGTCGTCAACTGAACCGCCTACAACTTTCATTCCTATTTGGTGCTATTTACGTTATATGTATATATGGACAATTATAGTTTGCATGTAAATATCATGGATATATTGACAATTTATATTGATCCATTGATAAGTTTGTATTATCTATTAACATAGTTATTATCTCTTCATACATGTAAGAAAAAAATGTTAAAATACTTAAAGATGGAAGTCCCAGAATGAATTATATTTTGTAACACAGTTATTAACTTGAAATAAATAAATGAGCATAATACCAAATATTTTCAGTACTAATCAAACGTCGTAATGTCATACGTATTCCATATATTTTATAACAGCATGCAACATGATAACACAGTACATATACATATATTATACAAAGCTAAGGAATAATAATTCATATTATTTATACTTATCACCTCTCTCTCTATCCTTCTCATCAATTATTATAACATTACACGGAATAAAAACCCACAATCGCAGTTAAGATAAAGGTAAGACAATTTGTAATTAGAACAGTGAACGATATGTCTATACTACTCTAATACATTACTCTCTAAAGCACTCTTAATTAAACATTGAATTTTTTTATTAAAAATACCAATTCTTTCAAAAGTTGATCAACTCTGGAAGACGATTTTAAATTTACAATGAATTCACCATGTATGAATTCGTGCTTGAATTGCATTTCAAATTTAACCCCGTTTTACTAAACTATTGAGTAATTACCTTCACGATGATACTCCTTAATCAGAACTTAAATAACATCTTTGTAAAAGTATTCCGTACACATAAATGAACTGATAATATAAAAGACAATTCATAATTTCGCGGGTTTTTGTCAATCGACTCGATACCCATCTAGCGGTGAAAAGGTCGAACTAATTTTCGGAGTTTGGTCAGCGCCTCTCTCGGGAAAACGCTCAAGTTTGTCCTCAACAGTTCCTTTTTTCACTGCTAGATGGCGCCACTTGCGCTCTTTTTTACCGACATAATCGGTATATTACCATAATGTCGGTAAAACACAATGTAAACGATGTTATCCAGCATTGAAAAATGAACTATTCAGAACAAACTTGAGCGTTTTCCCAACAGAGGCGCTTTGAAAATAATGTCCCCCCCCCTCAAGCAACACGTGATGTTGTAAACTGGACTTATTGAGCTGTCAAAATAAACAATACATTAACTATTGTCTTCTTTGTCTCATCTCAATTTTGGGACGATTTATTGCAATTGTTTTTAAAAACTCAATAATAATTAAAAATTAATACAAGAACAAATTGCCTCATATTATGTTACTGTAAAAAGGTTAGGTATAAGGTCATCACGGTATTTTGTACTGTAAAAAATATAATAGACTTTAATAGAACTTAGTAAACGAACGTAGCAATAAATATGTAATAAATAAAAAGTGGTACTAATACTGTATCATGTAAGAATATCACGGCAAATCGTCATAAAAATATCCCTAAGGTTATGTTATGAATATATTTCGATATATTTTACTTCCAAAACATGAGTTATCACTATGATGATAAACGAAAAAGAGACACCTATCATAAATCTGATAGAGATTACGAGAACATTTCTTTTAGCAAATACAAGTACGAGTTAAATAAAACATTTTCGGGACATTCAAATGTAGTACAAGACACTGAAGATTTCTGGAAATTTGTCAGTAAATATGAAGCTTTGCAAAAGAAATTAAATACTCCTGATGCCTCGCCTAATTTTTCTTTGAACACCATTGGTGTACCACAAGAGTATCACAAATCACATTGCATAAATTTTAAACTGAGTCTCAGTTTTAATGAATTATTTGCACGTGTTCCATCTGTTGAAATCTTAACAAAACAGAACTTATTAAAATTTCAAAGCATAATTGTTTTGTACTTGGATTTTAAACAAAAAGAAAAATTTACAAAATTGAAAAAGCTCAGAGAATCCCAAGCAAATTTACCAGTTAATCAATACAAACATGAGATAATTGAAGCAATAAAAAAAGAAAGAGTAGTTATTATAGCTGGTGATACTGGTTGTGGAAAATCCACTCAAGTGCCTCAATATCTATATGGAGCAGGTTTTCAAAAAATTGGTAAGTACAATTATTTTATTCTTAGTCCTTTTATAAACTTTATTTATTCCATTAATAAATCATTTTTTGTAGCATGTACACAACCCAGAAGAATAGCATGTATATCTTTAGCTAAACGTGTTGCTTTTGAAACACTGACAGAGAACCGTACAGATGTTGGTTACCAAATTCGCTTTGAGAAACAAAGAAATCAAGACACTAAAATTACCTTCATAACAGAAGGTCTGCTGTTAAGGCAGTTATCTGGAGAATCTGAATTGTTGCCTTATGATGTGGTTGTTTTGGATGAAGTTCATGAACGTCATTTACATGGAGATTTCCTTCTTGGCATCATGAAGTGTGTTATTAATCAAAGACATGATTTAAAATTAGTACTTATGTCTGCCACTATTAACATTGAACTGTTTAGCAATTATTTTGCCAAAGAAGATGTTAGAGTAATACAGGTATGTTTACAATCATTCAAAACTAATTTTAGTAATAAATAATCACGACCTATGTGTAATTTGTTTATGCACTTAGGTTCCTGGAAGATTGTATCCAATTCAGTTATTATACAGACCAGTCACAATAGAAGATATTAGATATAAAAATGACAGATTCAATCCAAGCCCTTATATACAAATAATGCAATTAATTGATAAAAAATATCCAGGTAAAGGATATTATATATATATATACAATTTTATTTCCGATTGTATTATGCTAACAATACATTTTTTTAGTGGATGAAAAAGGCGATTTATTAATATTTTTAAGCGGAATGAGTGAAATTACCGCAGTCGTAGATGCAGCTAAGGAATACAGCCAAAAAAAAAATAATTGGATTGTTCTACCACTTCATAGCACTTTATCCATTAGCGAACAAGATAAAGTAAAATTTCGTGAATATATACTAGTATTTCAAAAAGCATGTATTAGTTATTAAAAATTTATCCCCTTTTTAAAGGTATTTGATTATGCTCCCGATGGAGTAAGAAAATGCATTGTATCTACTAATATTGCCGAAACTTCTATTACGATTGATGGAATCAGATTTGTTGCTGATAGCGGCAAAGTAAAAGAAATGAGTTACGATCCGTCGTGTAAAATGCAACGACTTAAGGAATTTTGGATTAGTAAAGCCAGTGCCGAGCAACGGAAAGGAAGAGCTGGTCGAACCGGGCCTGGTGTATGCTATAGGTATTATAATAAATTACACGCTTCTTAATTTGGTATAATAGTAATTTAAAATAGAACATAAATACTTTGTAACAGGTTGTACTCAGAAGAAGAATACAAGGCTTTAGAAAAGTACTCAACGCCGGAATTACAACGTGTACCTTTAGATTCTTTACTATTACAAATGATAGCAATGGGACTTCCAGATACACGGAAATTTCCATTTATAGAACCACCACCCGCAGAAAGCATAGAAAATTCTATATTATCTTTAAAAGATCACGTTAGTATACTTTCATTAAATTCTTATCAAATATCAAATCAAGTAAAATAATTGGCGTTCTTCCTTTCAGGGTGCACTCACTGACAATGAAAAAATAACAAGCATTGGAAAAACACTTTCACGTCTTCCGGTTGATATAACAATTGGGAAAATGTTAATAATGGGTTCAATTTTTCATCAGGTAGAACCAGTATTATCGCTAGCTGCTGCTTTAAGTATACAAACGCCATTTACGAATAGAGCATACAGAGATTCAGAGTGTGAGGTAATATAACATGACCTCTAAATTAAAATTCTTTCAAATTTCATTTATAACATATTGATTAAATGTTGTAAAGACATCGCGAAAAAAGTTGGAATCTGATCATGGCGATCCAATAACGCTACTGAACGCGTTTAAAGAATGGTTAGAAGTAAAACAACAAAGTTCACAAGAATCTAGGGGTAGCGGAAGTAGCAGTAGAAAATGGTGTAAAAGAAGAGGTTTAGAAGAACAAAGATTTTACGAAATGACAAAATTGAGGACTCAATTTAAAGAGTTGCTTCAGGTTAACGAAAATCTCTCTAACATCGAAAAAATTAATTGTTCAACACAAATAATTGTTTACAATTTATAGGATTGCAGTTTATTAAAAAGTCTTCCAGGGCCAGATTCATCCATGACTAGTGCAGAACGCGCTATAAGACATGGGGAATTAAAGCTTCTGAAATCCTTAAAAAGAACCTATAAACAAAGCGCACCTAGAAAACGAAAACAATTAAAGGTAGAATCGTTCGATATACAGATAGATGATGACGATCGCGACGATGGTGAAATCGACATAAAAGATGTTGAATTTCGAATGAGAAATGATCCAAACCAAGTTCAAAGTCTTTTGACAGCAGCCACTGCATGTAGTTACAAAGACTTGACGATGTTGAAAATAATATTATGTAGCGGTTTATACCCGCAATTTGCATGTGCTGATGAATTCAATTATTGCAAGGTAATATTATTATGGATATATATTAAATCTATCGTTTACCGATATATAATATAAAATGTTACAGTCAACAAGTGAGCAATTATTTCATACAAAAGCAAAACCATATATTGCCTTACATCCAATGAGTTTTTTCGGGAATCATCCACAAGTATTACAATTGGAGGAACCTGATATTGTATCAATACCAGGATTTAAAAGCAAAGGTCCCGTTAGTTCAAAACATACCATATTAACATATTTGTAAGTCCTCCAATGATATTTGAAATTAGTACTTAATTGTTAGCCTAACTGATTATATATACTGACTTTGTTTTAATTAATAGATCTCTTCTGGAAACGACAAAACCTTACTTAGTAAATACACTTAGAATGCCCGCTTCGCAAACATTACTTTTATTTGCACGTGAAATTGACACAAATAGTACATTTTCGATGTAAGTATATATAATATATATGTAATATTCAATTTTACTTGTATGAATATTTTTTTTATTTTGCAGAATAGTATGCGATTCGTGGTTAGCGTTAGAATTTCCTATACCCGACAGTGGTCAAACTTTATTGATGAAAGCTAACAAATTACGAAATAAGTGGGAGTTTTTATTAAATCAACAATTACAAGGTGTTAAAACATTTTTTTTAATGTTTTAAAATGGTTCGTCAATGTTATTAAATACTATAAATATTATTCAGATTCCAATAGTGGCAACAATGAGAAACAAGATTTTAGCGAAATCGAATACACGCTTACTAAAGAATTAATTGAATACATGCACACCACAATTCCATATACAATAAAGCGACTTTTACCCGCTGATCTTAAGAACATGTACTTGGGATGTAAAGAAAATGATACATCCATAGATCCAAATCCTTTTCAACCTGATTTTACGGTGATCCCTAACCCAACTAAAGGAGGAGTCCGTGTAACAAACATAATTACATATAATTGGTAAAATCATTCCTAGTTACATTTCTAATACAAACATATTGCAAATCATAAAATATAACAATTACAATTTCTTTTTTGTAGCTTGAGAGAAACGGAATGGAGCGATAAACTTTTTATCGAAATGTCGGAAACGGAATGGAATTGTCAAAACTGTAACATGCAAGCAATTCTTACTAGCATAGAAAAGTTACAGCATCAAGAATCGTGTAAACAACAACATACAAAGGAGATTGAAAAACATCCCGAAAGCGTGAAGCGGAAACCTAACGCCCAAGCATACGAATGTCCCGATTGTGCGCAAACATTATACCTGACACCAATTGAAATACTTAAACATAAGAAAACACATGTAAAATAATCTCTTTCGTACCAAGCATAGTCTTAATTAAAAATTTGTATATAAAAAATGTATTTTATATTTTAATGAGTTAATTATATAAACATTTTATTACTTATCTTTTATTATTGTATTACAACTGTTTACATTAAATTGTATTCCTTATTGCAAAATATATAAATTTTACATTTGAATAGATATTTATTATTCATATAATGTACATATAAATCATGTCCATGGTAAAAAATTTGGAAACATAAAACAACCTAAGACTATATATCCTAGAAAGTAGGATAAGATAACCTTATCTTTAAAAGAATATGTCTTTGGAATAAAAAAAAACATGTTTTTCTCGCTTTCATATGCCGTGTCATCATTATCGCGAGATACGTGTTGCATAGTTAAAGTACAATACCAATATATTAACGGACTTGCCGAACTTATTAAACGCGTGCTTACTTGAATATGCACGAAAAAAATACAAAATATTGTCAAGAATAACCCATGAATAATGAACACTAACATTTCAGCTGGATATTTCTGTGTTTTAACAAGTTCTTTACCAACAGCATTTTTAACAAATCCTAATGCACAAGAATATTTTCTGTGCTCAAAAAAGTATTCTTTAATACATGTAATCATAATACTCAATACTGGAAATGCTAGAATAAAGTTTGGTATTTGCTTCAGTTCATAGTAATTGAACAAGCCTATATTCCAATATTTCTTTTGTATGTATGAATATGCTATTGGAATTTTAGCATGACACCATTCAACATTATCACTACCTGGTAATACTAAATTATTTATTCTGCTATGAGCCTCAATATGTTGTGGAATAAATGTTTGATTAGAATGTGGAATACAAAATATAATGTAATTATATATTTGCAATAAAATAAATGGAGCTACTGATATAATTAGTATGTTACACATTAATAAAACACTCTTTAAAGTACTTTTTAGAAATAAAAATTGACCTAGTGCCTTCACTGAAAAATGATCATACTTTGTTGAAAAACTATGACATAATTCTTTTAGACCAAAATATATAGGAAAACCAATATTAACCATACCATTTGATCTTGTAAGAATAGATAATGCTATTGGAAAGGACACAAGTGGATTTAATTGAATAGATTTCAACATACTGTAATAAGTTAAATAAGCAAACAAAGACTCTGAGTAAACAGCAGAAAAAAATATGGTAGCTGGATTTATGCAATAAAGTATTGCTGCTTTGTAAGCTAGATGTGTCTTTCTTAATATTATTTTACTAAGATCATAAAATATAATAGTGGATTTTATAAAACATATGATATTAATCAATATGGCTGCTATGATTACAGAACTGTGAGTATTGAAAATAAAGAATACCTTTCTTATAAAAGTAGCAATAATTCGAATTAATAAGGGATATAATGGATAAAATGCCAAAGTATTTTCATATGTATAACCATATTTGGCAATATGAATGAAGTATTCACCATCCCACCGTGTGAGACCACCAAATAAATATGTAACTACATTATCAAATAATGAAACACTTTCAGAACTATCAATAGGACTCCTAAATGCATCTGCATGATGATCAGGGCATAGAAGATTAAACATGAATTGTAAAACCAAAACTGTTATCCTACTAACTATTGCAAACCTAAAAACTTTTTTACGTAGTTTGTGCATTGCTATGGGATTACTATACTATGAAAATATCTCCAATTCCACTAATAAATGTGATACATTCTTCTTGGTTTCCTGTGCTCTCTTATCTTATCATTTTTATTTTAGAAGACTGTAAAGCTAGAAGAATAACACAAATACATAACCTCAACATAATATATCTATACAGGTTTAGACTATTTAATCATACATTATGAACCTTTTATAATAACTGATTGTGAAATATAAAAAATTACCTCTTATGAATGGAAATGTACATGTAATGCGGGTGAAATTATAAATGTTTCGCTCACAAATATAACAATCACAAGATCACTTCCTGATAACAGCTGATGACTGAAGCCAACTGAAGCATACTAAAAATGGCGCCATCGGTGGGAAAACGCCCAAGTTTATCGTGAAAATATAAAAATGATAAATTTGACTTGTAGAAATAATATAGTGCAGTGTTATAAAGCAAAAGAGTCGTAATAATTACTTATTTATAAAAAATTAAAGAATAATTTATTAAAAGGTATCAGTGGTGCCATCTTACAGAAAGAGTGATAACTATTTTCACTACAAACTTGGACATTTTCCCACTGATGGCGCCACTAAAACTAAATCATACGCCATCTAGCGGGAACAGTTTCAACTAGCTTCACGACAAACTTGAGCGTTTTCCCGCCGATGGCGCCACTAATCAAAAGGTCGGTAATAATTCCTATAATAAATAAATAATTAATAATAATATATACCTAGGATCACAAATTTCTGTTCACTAAATTCATTTATTAAATTTCTATTCATAAAAATGATAAATTTGACTTATTAACTAATATATTGTAGTCGTGCTGAAGCGCAGAGCCTCGTCAACAATTTGTTTGTTTAAATTACGATCTTAAACGTTATTTGGCAAACTAAATGAATGGAGTTTATAAATCCATCTTTGTTACTTTGTTATTGATGCCTTCTCTTAAGACTTGTTTTTAAAATGACACAAGAATAAAGGGAGGATTTGTTATCAGCCCTCTCCGATTGTCTATTCAAGTAAAATTATTGTAGAAATATGTACATTGTATTTATTTAAAGTTAAGTCAAATTTCATGATATTTCAATAGTGAATACAGGACTTTCTGACAACATTATAAACAATTCACTTTCAAAACGTAAAATGGGGGTGTAAAGGCACTGCTTTCACGCTTCAATCTTTTATTCCTCTTGATCCATTTTTTTTTACACCTGACTGCGAGAAGAGCAGTGCTTTCGCGAAACTGATGGCCATGTAAATATTGAAAGAGAGTCTCCAGTGAAAGTTCTTGTTCTCGTTAATTCTTTAGTATGCACTTAACACCATTTGATGCTTCGGAAAGTATTCTAAAGGGGAGAATTTTGCTTGGCATTTGTTTTACAGCGTACAACCTCACCCTCTTCCGTTTAACGAGGTGTACAAAGGTTGTTTTAACGAAGTATGAGTAAACGTCTCACATTGTCGAGTACTAAATCACACTTTTGTGCTGGAATTCGAAAGAAAATGGGTCGAGGGACCTTTTTTGTTTGCTGTTCAGGCTTTGTTCTCGCGGAGGAGTTTGAAATTTACTAAAGCCATTCGCTTTCTTTAAATAATTCATAATTCTATTCGTAAAAATGCATTCACGTGTGTAGGATTTCAATTGAATAGAAGTCTATCTATACTTCATAAATTCAGCTCCTATCGGTGGTAGTTTATACCGAACATACTTATAAATTCAAAGGAGTAGTGGTTGATTTAATTTAAAAATTGCAAAGCATTTTTTTACAACACCTACGAATGTCCTTAATAATTAATAGAATCCTAAATGAGGGTGTGCGCAAGGGTGAGAGACGAGAGGGTTTCGTTCAGTCATGACGATATTTATTTTAGAATATTCGTAGATCCTCGCGTCGGCCTCGGCGTACACGCTGGCGCGACACGAGCACGAGGTCATACATAAAAAGTTTATGCTCTATTTTATGTACAGAGAATAATCACGTTGCGCTTCGAGAGTTTTACATTCACATAAGAACGTTTCTGGCCGCCGCCCGTCGGTCGTAATTAATCGCTTTAATTTGCTTCGCTCGTTTCGATGACGTTTTATCCCGTCCACCTGGCGAACACCGAAGAAAAAACTGAAATCACGTTTCGACTGTCTGCCGTCCGTTACATTTCGACGCGGACCTAACGAAGTCGTCGACGTAGTATCAAAAATACACAGTGACAAAATTATACCTTTGTGCTTCTTCTATTGTGCCGTTCGTACCGAGAACGTCGTTCGAACCTCGGGCAAAACCTTCAGTCACTTTCGTCGTCGATTGAGAATACGTTGGGAATGCGGAAAAGCACGGCGTGTCATTCTTAAATTCGCATCATTTCACCTCTCTGATTGTCTTCCGTGCGGGTGCACGGTGCGAGCCTTGAAGTAAAGCGTGATTAAAATTAATTAGATATTGGTCGGTGTAATTTGGTTATTCGTACTACTATTTCATAGTATTTTCAAGTATTTCTATTATTTACTGTTTTATTACTTAGCACATTAGTAGCCGATTTATTTGTTGAAATTGCGATTCAATTTTCTGGTAAAGAGTTAAATTCGACTCTAGACGACGTTTAAATTTATTTGACGAAAAGTTGTTTTATGTTAATCTGTAATAGACACTTTAATAGTAAAAACTGTCTTTAACATTAAAAACACTTTGCTTTGAAGGTTCGCAGCTGTGCTGGTGTATTTTTCTAATCGTCTCATTGCCCGTGAATTTTGCCCGATTTTGCAAACGATGCAACAATGTAAAACGATATAATGTAAACGTCCGTGAAATGATCATATACTGTAACGTCGATTTTATTCATCGGCAAATCTTCACGCTCAGGCAACAGGGTGGGCCTTATTTCGCGATCATCGAATTTTTCTCGTGTCGTTGCTTATGTTTCCATCCTTGGACACTTCCTGGTTTTCAGCTCACCACTGGTACCTTCTCCCCTTTTTTACAAAGGTAATTATAATTTTTCTCCCGCAATACTCTTCACAAAAAAAGAAAAATTCAGAGACCTGTAATTAAGTAATATATAAAATTCCCATCGATCTCAAATTGTAATCAATCTCCTAGTAAAAAAACAAATATTTTTTAATTTTTCACCAAGGCCCACCCTACTACGCACGAAAGCATAGATTCAATAGAGATTCACGATCCGAGTTTCTACATAGACGATGCCCTACAAACGCTTTAAACTCTAACTTTATATCCTAATACATCATCAGCTACGACAACACCACGCGTCTCGTTTTGTCGCACGTTTACGGTACTCGCTAATTATCCACGGTAATTCATTAACGATGTCCGAGAAAAGCCGAGACAACCGGATCCAATTCGAACGCCCGATCGTCTTTGGCGATCGTTGACGCTGTAAATCGAACCGTATTCGTGGCAATTTGATCGCAGCATATTTACATCGAAATAGTTACGTCGCAATGACTTATCTTGAATAGCTATCGAGGAACAATGATATTTAATATATCTTCTATGACAGTACTTTCTACGTTTTCAAACGAGGACGTTGTTCCAATGAATTTCCGCGAGAACAGCGCTGTTACAGGGAAATTAGAGGATACTAACCTTTAAAGTACTTCGCAATTATGTCTGGACTCCGATTGTTTTCCACGATTAATATTATTCTCGCTGCTTTTTCGTTTATCAACCTATCTCATGGGATTTGTTGAGCTCAAGATAGGACAGCTTTATTTTATTTTATCTTATTGCTCTTCGTTAACCGTGAATCCTTTTGAAAAATTTATCTGGGGTAAGTTAACTTTAGATTCGTGGAAAAGAGGACGAACTCGTTCGATTCTTCCGTCGTTCAACTTTTGGTGAGACTTGAATAATGTAGATTATTTGGTTTCTTATCTACCACAGAGATGTTACAAATGAAAACCAAAGAATATTCATTTTTCAAGTCCTCCAGTCCCTTATTTTCACCCGAATAAATTACATCGATCAAAGATTTGTTTGTGCAAGTATTCTCCAATTATTTGTTTTAATAGACAGATTTAACGTTCGTACTTTAAAAATTACATCCAACTTGAAATCTCGAGGAACGAATTAACATCCAGCATTTGACGATTCCCGTCTAAACCCTTACATCCGATTACACATTTAACGCAGCGATTTCCAAAGCATGCTCGGTTCGGTGGTTCGTTCGCTTAGGGTTCCTTCATTATAAATTCCATCGTCCCTTCGAGCCTCTTGGAAACCTCTGCAGGCAGCAAGAGGGTCGTCTTCTCCGTGAAAATTAGATAGATAGCTCTCGCCGTGGACTTTATCGATAAACATACCACTTTAATATTACTTTTGATTTACGTCACATTCAAACAGCTCGCATAAGAAACGTCTAGGATTGTCTAGCTAGTGATACGTCTTCCTTCCCTGGTTCGAAACGGTGCTGCCTCGTTAGGAGATCGAACAATGAGCGTAGGCGAGGATTAGGCCAGCTGAGTTTCGAGTCGAACGACCTTAAGCCACTTTCCCACTTCAAGGTTTAGGTTCATTTGTCCAATTTTTGTGTGTGTTGGACTCGAATCCTTCTTCAAATATTCAATATTTAATTCGGATACTTTGTGCATTTATCAAGCATCTGAACATTCTTAGAATTTTAATAAGTATAACATGAACTATGAAAAACCTCCCTCGAGTCCATCATTCTTTTTCGAACTTCATTACTGACATTCCATTGATCACGTTTAAATATTAATGAAACTTGAAAATTAAATAATTCTTTATAGACATATACGTTGCGTACATGGTGAAGTGGCTGTAAGGTCGACCCAAGTTTGGCCTGTTCCCATGATTCCGCCATATTTAACCCTTCGTCTCGATTAATAGCTTTTTCCTCCCACAATCTGCATTCCACTTCGTTAGTATCGCCTCGCCAATCCGACTTAGCTCGGAAATCTGAATTAAATGAAAATAGGGGCGCGATGAAAACTGGCAAACGGGCCAGGGTGAATTAAAGAAACTGAAAACGAAGAAAATCCTCGCTAATCTGGTATAAACGGGGACGGGAGTGTGAGAGCTAAACGAAGGAAATTTAAAATAAAGTAAAACCTCTCTAATTCGGAGTAACAATGGGGATGCAGCGTTTGGCGCGCTCGAGTAATTAAGAATGAGATTGAAAACGGAGGTTTCAATTAAATTGAAAAGAAAATTCACCTGGAAGTTTCAGTGATATTAAACTTTCCCATTACCCAGTCACTTTTGTCGAGTGAAAACTATTTTTCTCTAGAATTTCCAAGTCACTTGTGTCGTCATACATAAAACAAATTAGTGGGGCACAAGTTTATTAATAAAAATGCTTCGGATGCATGTATATATACAAAAGAGTCTGGTGGTATATAATAACGTTATTGTTCCCTATTGTTTTTTGAAACAATATAATAATATGTATAACAATACTGTGCCCCAATAAAACAAATTAGTGGGGCACAGGTTTATTAATAAAAATGCTTCGGATGCATGTATATATACAGAAAAGTCTGGTGGTATATAATAACGTTATTGTTCCCTATTGTTTTTCGAAAAATATTTTTGGAGCAATCCTGGTGTCTGGAAACGAAGGGTTAAACGAATGGCGCAACACTGTGTAATTATCACGGCAAATGCTGATAAATTTCCTGGCGTTTGGTTCAAGATTCATTATCGTCTATTCACGTAAAGGTTTTATATTGTTTCCACGGTGCGCGCTCCTTCGCGGTGGCAACGCTTTGAAAATCTACGCGTGTGGCAATTACCGCAATTAATTTATGCTACGCTTAATTTTCCACCGGGTCGCAACTTTAGAGAAACATCGCCTCGCAAACAATGATTATTCAATTTACCGCTATGTAACGTGCACGATAGACTCTAAGTACGAAAAGAAAAATGACAGTCGCAACGTAACGAATTGTTCGAGGACAACGAGAATATTTTCCGTCGAACACTAAATTTGTTCATTTTGTTAATAGTATTCAATGTTTCATTAAAATAGGACTACTTGTTATCTCGAGAATATATATATTATCTTGATGTCATGTTCGAAAGGTACGAGTTTTCATTTTTGGTTTAATTTTCTCACGCAAAGAAATATCAGATTCGGTACATTCTTTTTTTTTTAAATTACATTTAGGCTCGCGATACTTAGATGTAGTAGTTATCTTTTGGTACTCATGGCGATTAGTCGCCGTTTGCTTTCGATAATAAATTTAATGTTACAGTTATTAATAAATATATAACTAACTTTCAATAAATAAGTATAGCGACTAACGACACCTAAGAGTTTGTACTAGTCACCGTGGACTTCTAGTAGTAGCTAGTATTACTAGCTGGTGACAAATATATCCTAGTAGCAACGAATGGTAGCTACCAGCCGTTACTAGTAGATAAGAGTGACTACTAATGGATTTCGATATGCCTTATTAACTACTAGCGGTAATTAGGGCAACTATGTGACAACTATTACTAGTCAACTTTGGTTAACAGTGATCTCCTGTGTGTACTGCCACAGTCGATGGTGACTACTAGTTGCCCCTATCACTATTCACTGCCAATTTCTATCAACCGCTAATAGGTATTGCTCAACAGTTTTCGGTGATCAAAAGGAATGTGAACCTTTTGTACTATAAAAAAACTATCACAGAAATAAATAAATAACAATACAACTATGCGTGATGATTGGTATATAATAGTCGCTTAAACTAACGTCTCCAATAATTGCTTTGTTAAGAAATGAATTTCATGGATTTGTTTAGTCCCTTTTGAGGAGCGTTCAAACGTTAAAATAGACCATATATTATTGCAAATTCTTATAGAAATAAAAAAAATTCAACTGCATTTACGTATTAATTACAGTCACGTTATATTTTCTGTCTTCCAACACGAAGAAAAATTTGCAGTAAAAAATAACAACTCTTCTGGAAACATCAACCACAAAATTCACTTTTGCGAACACGATACACGCTCCTTCGTACTATGCCATTAGCAAAGTGCAACGTACACTTTTTACATAATAAAATATTCGAGGCCAACGTACACTTTTTACATAATAAAATATTCGAGGCCAACGTAACAATATAACGTATAAAAATAACGGTTCGAGTTTCTTAATACTGTCGTGAGTTATTTCTGCAAAGTTTCGACCCGATCGCGATTTTTACAGCTAGAACCAATCACTCTCCTCGCGAAGTTATCGCCGTTTAAATGGAATGATTTACTTTGGTTTTTTTTGTTAGCACCATACACGATTATGCCTACATATTTACGTGATATTTACGTATGTACTTGTTAGTAGCGCGTGTCTACCAGTGATAGCGAACGCTGTGCGACTTCTCCGTGTAAAAATTCCTCGGGGAAAGGGAGAATCGAACGAGACGGGATGGTATTGGAAATATTCGAGGAACTAAACGAGTCGACACGCGTGAACAAAGAAATTCTCGATACTGGATCGCTTGAAACTCGCTAGGAACAGTTCGAACATGTAAAATGTACATTTTTAGTACGGAGCTGGAGCAGAGTTTCTCTCTGGATTTTCCATAAAACTCGGGCTACTATCTTCCCACACATACATTAACATTAACATATTTTGATGGCAAAATGATAGTCAATTTTCACGACAATTTGTGTATTTAAACTTCAGATCAAACTACGAAGTACGTATTTTTTGAAAACTTGTTACTTCCAGCTCCCGTCGATTCGCGATACTTTTTTTCGACCAATTGCTGTTTGTCTGGGAAATAAAATAGCCGTTGACGCGCACGGGCGACATAAATTTCCCATTTCGATGCCGCGAAAATTCGAAGTTCACCCATACATCCGTGTCTACCCGCTGGCAACGCTGAAAATTCAATTCCATGAGCTTCCGATCGATCGCGGTCTCCGGCCTGAGGATACATCTCCTGACATTCCTTGACGTATCGTTACTCTCTATCCTAAATATCTTCTCGTTCGGTTCAATTTTCTCCTAAAATTAATCTTCTAATTCTACTCGTTCCCCCAAATCGATATCTCCTAAATTTTACCTCGTATGAAGGTTACCAGACCCGATATTATTTTATATCTTCGAGAATATGATTTTTCCTTCACCCTTTTGAAAATATATGAATTCTTTCGCACTCGATCGAAAGAAACTTTCGTCGTCAGATTGGTCGAGGATCGCGTCACTGGTAAACTACTCCGACTTACTAATTTTAAGCTCAGTTAACGATTCAAGAGGAAAGCTACTTTCCGTAATTACACTCCAGAGAAGCCATGACTTTACCGTTCTCGTGTGTCACGAGTCATTTTCCAACCGTCTCGATATTCCAATTGTCGTTTGCCAATGGCATTTGTTGTTTGCCCGATTCCCTCCTTCACGAGCTAGATACTCCCGTGTCGAAAGTTATTTCCACTTTGAAATCGCGTCGAGACATCGTTGTCCCAAGCACTTCGATCTTTTTGCTCTAGGTGTTGAAGGAGATACAGCTTCGAATCAGTTTAAAGTGTATTTCTTGCAGTTTGTTACTTTTGATCAAAGAAATTAATCTTCTTCGTAGTACAAAAAGAATAATTGTTAGACAGTAGAAATATTCCTCTTGAGATGAACAACGTTAAAGTGTCTTACATCCGAGATTGCAGGAAATAAAATATTTTTCTTTGATCTCGAGTGTCATCTTCGAGTTCATCTTCGGCACAAGTTCGTTACACTTTACTCTCAAAGCGATAGTTAACCCTTTCAGACCTGGCACCCACAATTGAAGACACAACATTAAATAATTACGAACCCTATGACTTAGCGAAAATATTCTTATTTGTCCACACGAAAAAAGACCAGTTCTCCTCGACAACTACACTATTAGGATTTTTTTAAATGTTTTCTACATTAATTTTAGTCCAAGTTAGCTCCAAAAATTCAATTATATTAGTACGAGAAATAAAAATACTTCAGGTCTGAAAGAGTTAATACATCAACGACTTGAAACAAAGTAAATAAAAAAAAAAAAGAAAGTTTAACGAACTAGTCCTGGAAATTACTGTTACTCCAAACCGAATAACACCCTCGAAACGAACTATCTTTCTCAGAGTGTTGTTCCTAACGCGTATTGCGCGTTCCACCCATCTCCAGCGATTTTCCCGGTAATCACGACCGTTACAAATTATTTTCATCTAGAACGGCGGCAATTACATCGATCAAGAGTCCAAGTTTCGCGCGAGTGCATCGCGCAATCACGTTTCTCAAACGTAACGCAGATTCCTCCGCGGTGTGTTCACTGGTAGACACGCTTCCCCACATTTAGATCGAAGAGCTCTCTATTTTCGAGACGTCCTTCGTCTGCTAATTAAACACCGTTCACGATTATCGACGCGATACTACACAGATTACTTACTCGACTTCTGTACAATATAGGGGGAGGGCTCCGAAACAAGACAAACTTTGGCAGAGCATTCTTCGATAGGTAAACGTAGGTTCGAAGATCCCTTGGTTCCGAGTTACAGATTTTCAAAGCTTTATGCTGGAAAGTGTAAATTAAATGCTTGACGAATTCAGACAGTAATAAAGGAAAATTATATTTACTATCAGTATGCCAAAATACAAACGAAAAGAGAGATGTTTCTTTCTTCCCATTACCTCGAACGTCTTTTTCTCCCCTTATCCAACACGTGACTTTGAAAAGTTGCAACTCTCGAACAAACTACCCTCGAACCCACCAACCGACTAGAACACCTCGCCAAAGTCAGAGTCCCCGCTCAAGGAACACCCTGTGTACATGGTAATCGTTTCCACGAGTGTAGAGTGCACCGTTGTTTACACGACTGGGATACATTATGCGAAAGACGTACTTATTCATCGTGCACCAAAGGTACCCTGCGGTTTGCTCCAGTCGCGCGTCCCCAAGGAAGCGCCGACTCACGTCGTATCTTACTCAGCGTCTCCGCGAGACCGTGGTCCGGAACGGAGGACCATGAATCCACTTTTTATCCTTTGGCGATGACAGGATCCCGCCTAGATATCACCAAGACTCGTTTCTCCGTTCGTCACGAGGGTGTGCAAGAAAAGATCTCGTCGAGGGCTGGACACGTTGACCGGTCGTGGATCTCAGACGTCACCGCGGCTGAGAAATTGCTCGATGAGCGATTCGTCAGGCTTACAGATCGTCCGTGATAAGCGGGCCATTCCTCGCCTCGTTTCGATTCGCAGGAAGCATAGGAACGTCGGGTTCTCGACGAACTCGTCACAGTCGACGCTGAGTATTTCGGGCTGCTCCCCTCGCCACGGTTTCGCGAAGTAGATTCAAGGTAGGAGCATCCCTCGATTAGATTCGGGAAATCGATTTGGTACTTGTCGAACGATCGATGGGGGGTTACCCTGACGGGACGTCTTTCGACGACGACGGGCGCGCGTGTCGCGATCGATCAGAGTTCGTCCGAGAGGCCAGGTGGTCTCGTAGCGGTCGCTAGTTCCGACGAACGAAGGACAAGTCTCTTCCGGATCATAGGAAGCTCTCGTTGGGGGCGTTGGCGGCGACGTCGATCGACTCGACGCCCTGATTGTCGAGGCACTCGGCGCCGTCCATCTCGCCTGCCTTGATCTCGTAATTGTTGATGGGATCGCCGTACTGGCTCTGGTAGAACTCCTCCCTCATCATGTGGTTCAGATTGCTGCATCGGAAGTAAAGGATCTCCCGGAACGGTTTCCTGAAGTCCCTGTTCAGCGTTGCGTAGATAATGGGGTTTAGGAGGCTGTTGCAGTAACCTAGCCAGAGGAACAAGCTCGAGAGGAACGCTGGGATCGCGTTAGGGTCCCTGAGGAACGGCCTGACCAGGGCTAGGACGAAGAAGGGCAGCCAACAGATGGTGAAGGCGCTCATTATGATGCCGAGTGTGGTGCTGGCCTTTCTCTCCTTGGCCAGGTGGAACCTCAGCTTCTTCTGGTGGGGCGAGTTCGTCACGCTGCAGGTACTGCTCAGGTGGTTCCTCACGATCGTCGATTTTGTTGGCGGCGTGGTCGTCGTGGACGACGAGAGAATAGGCCTCTCGAGCTTCTGCAGCATCGGACACTGGGACTCGTTGCTCTTCCGCGGACCACCAGCGAAGCAGCGCACCGCGTTCCCGCTGCACTGTAACAGAGAAACCGCAGGAACCATTGGTTGTTATTTATTTTATTATTACCTATGGTTGTACAATATATGTGGACGCTGGAATGTGGGCCGAAAAATGCAAATGAGATTTGCTCTTAAATTAGAGTGCTTTCATTTTTGACTGTACAAAGCAAACAAAGTACACGTACTCCAACATTGACTGTTCGGTCTGTATTCGCATAGGAAATTTCACCTTTAACTCATTCCACCTTAATCTATTTTATTTAAGACTGGCTACTAGGATTCAAACTTGTAATTACGTATTTTGGGTTAGGCGCACTACGAATCAGATTGAACGAGTTAGATTGGATGGGTGAACCTCGACTATAATTGTTGAGAGATCTTGGCGTTGCAGGTGAAATATCTATATACATACATTCGAACTGTTACTTAAACTATACACGAAGTGTGCGGTTTCCATCGTCTGTAGAATGCCCAGCACGACCTCGTGCAAGTATTATTCGACGGATCTATTAATAATAATCAGCGATGCCTGATCCTTTTGACGTCGCGCGTGACATTCATCAACGCGGCATTCAGCTTCGACGACGTATACGTTCCTTGAACTCGAATCAAGATTTAGTCGGAGCTTTACGTGTTTGAATGGAGAACGATTCGACCGGTCCGACTTTTCGGCTGGTTTGAGGTCGGTTCGTTGACCTGAAAACCCAACTCGCCGAATCGCGATCTGCACGAACAGGCACAGCGACGCTTTGGCGAGGATAAACAGATTAGTCCATTGAAACTCCGACGAGGTTGATTGCAAGGTCACTTTGCCAGCCCGTTGACGATCTGGGAAAGAATATACCTGACTAGTTGGCTCATCAGATGCTTGCTTGTGACATTATTGTAATTATCAGGTTGGCCGAAATGTGTAAATAAAAGCGATTTTTCTTAGACAAGGAAATATCTTTATTCCGTCAGATGTTCTCCATTTCGTTCTATGATCTTTCCCCCATCATCTGTGCAGACTCCACGTTTAGAGAAATTCCTATCTTTCAACGCAAGAAATGGGTCCAAGTGATGTTTACCAACACTTTTAGAACCAAAGCTCTTTGGACTTGACGAATTTTGTAAAAAGCGAAAGAAATGAAAATCGAAGAAATCTATCTTGAATCAATCAATCGAAGTATCAATCAACAAGCCATTTTCCACGACCCTGTCCCGTCTTTTCTAGCCAATTTAATACCCCAAAATAAATATTTCTCGTATACCCCTAAAGTATACCACGAAGAAGGCCTTTTTTTTTCTGAGATTTTAGCGTCGTAAGTGCTTGGATGCATAAACACCAGTGAAAATACGCCTCGTTGATGCGACGACGTGGACGTGGTCGCGAAAACTGTCGGCTCTCAGACGAACCGAAATGCAGATGAGCTTTGCCGAAGCCGTTCCGCGCCCTCAGGAATGCAGATGACGTTCAGCATAATTGAGAAGAGTGAAAACGCCCAGGGTGGTTTAAGACACGACCCCCTTGGAAAGCGGCAAGACAGAGAAATCCGCTAGCTTTACGAGCTCGGCCACCCCCCTCAATCCCTCCCGTAACCAACTCGGAGAATTGCTTTCTGCTCTTCCGATTATTTTTAGCGACCGCGCCCCTTTTTTTTTATACCTTAATTTTATGGAAGATCATAATCTCGACGTTTAAATCCCGACCGTCCAGTTTCTCGCGGACCACTTTGCTTTTTATGCGAATTAGAGTTATGGTCGCATGGGACCCGCGGTTGCACGAATGGGGGAGCCGAGAATGTGGATTATGGTTGTAAGTTCTTTGTTTCTTTTCAATTTCTGTGGTTAGACTTTTTCAGGTATTTAAAAGTTAAGTAGGAAATATTTAGTGACTTATAGGAAATTAATTAAATGCTATTTTGAGAAAGAGGAGTCTGAATTGTTAGTTTCGTTACGATGTATTTGAATTGCGTTGATATAAACATTTTTTAATTTAAAATTTGTTTTTTTATTATAAAACACACGTTTCTATTTGATAGGTATAATCAACCTCGTCCCACATCTCTATAAATTAATTTTTAACAAACATTTTTTACACGTTGATTTCTGGAGATTACTCTTAAACGAAGGAACGTAACGTGAAAAAAATAATAGCTCGTTCGAGCCCTCCAAATTCTCATCCTTCGATTCATATACGCCTAAGTTTGTCCATAAATATTTATTTTTGTGAGTACTACGAGTTTCACGACAAAATTAGAGCTTGAATATTTGAAACAACGTTAATTGCCGGGAATCTGCTAACGAAAGCGCAGTGACCATCTGCTTTATCGCGTTATTTCGCAGAACTTGTGCTCATTACCAGTTTCGTAATCGTCTTAAAGTTGCTTCGAGGTTTTCAGCAATATTAATGTAAAGCCGATGTCACTTTAGGCGGGAAAGGTGTCATCGCAAAATAAGCTGCAACTTTGTTCCCAGGCGTGTGGGCGAGGTGCAAAGGAACATCGGTCGCTGAATAATTTACTCGGTACGGAATTACCACTGCGAAACAAACGACTAAAAATAAGTGGGACGCGTGCATATTTATACGAAACGAATGTAACTCGGTAATCCTTCGTTTTCATCGGCTCGGTTCGTCGTGTTTACTTGCGTTTAATTATTCTGGAAGTTAACGAGGATAAATTAGAAATACGTTCTTGACGATGCAGATGTTTATTACAGATAGCAATACGCGGGATTTAAAAATGGAAAAGAAGAATTTAGAGATACTTACATGGCAGAAAAATGAACGACAAAATTAACTAAAATTGTTCAAGATGTGAAAAGTTCTTCGCATTCTACATATTTCTAAATTCTATTTTTCTGATTTTATTATAATTCATTACTTTTCTTTGAGGTATCAAAAGTATGAGCCTTAGGTCTTTTTTAAATGTAAGCTATGTATAACATTAATTTATTATTATTGAATAAATGAAATTAATTTGTCTCATACTTCTGATCATTGTCCCTTTGCACCAATAGACAAGCCTTCGAGACACCACGCGTAATTAATAGTAGATCGTCTAAACGATTGACAAGCAAAAGAATAATTGATAGATTGATATTAAGGTGTGCCTTACCGCTTTCATATTTTCCTGCGTATCGCCACGAAGATTCGATCGTATCTACAACAAAACGTTTTACGAACACTTTCAGACTCAGCCAGGTTATGGTTCAAACGTTGTTCTACTAGATGTGTTTTCATAGCGATGAGTATGATGTCAGGATTGATTTCAGCGTGGACCGTTAACACGTTGACTATTAAATCGATTTATGCGTCATTATTCATTATTAAATTACCGTTACACGTTACTATTCAAAAATTAAAGTTTCAAGTACGTCAACGTATTAACTAGTAGCAAAGAAATGGAAAAAAAAATGAGAAATTTCCCAGTCTCAATCAAGTATCTACTCAATTTAGATTTCGATCCTCCATGATCGTCTGCTCGCATGAATCAAATCTATAGATGAAACAATAGTCACGGAATATTCTATTGCTTTATTCCTAGATCCCATGGTTACAAATGAAATCGAACAGAAGGTTGGTTAAATCTAAGGAAATTTGTCTGCTTTATTAAATCCGCAAGCTCAGCTACCAATTAAAACAACGACACTTACAAAACTCGTCTACTACGGGTCAGACCGCGCTCCTCCGCGATCGAGAGAAGGTCATGCTTCGCTAGGCTCGGGATGATCGATGCGTAAGCCACTAATCTCGCAGCGTGTAATCCCAAAAGCTTGCGTAAATTAAACTAGGAGACGGAAATAGGACGGGCCACGTTGCGTGACGCGAAAGGGTCAACCCAGAGGCAGCGAGGTACTCGGTTTCGAGAATTGTCCGTCCAGACGCGCGGGCGATTGATCGATCGTCGTCCTTTCCCTTTACCAGAGAGGGAAAAGACCGAAACGCTCTTCGTTACCGCATTGGCGAGCAATTTATGCGTCGACGGAAACGGATTTCGCTCGATGAAAGTCGTACCGAGGGAACGAACTCGTGCAGCAAATCTTCGGTACTGGAGGATCTAGTTAGAGGACTGAGGAACGAGAAATGATCAGGATACTGCGTCACGATTTGCTTTCGAGTGAAAATGGAGTGGCGCTGGAGGACCATTTAAATTGTATTTGAATATTTTACGGGTATCGAATGCTGTGAGGTTCGAATGGTTGAGTATTCGAATGTCGTTATCAAAATGCATCCTTTGTTACACGTAGTCTTGCTTTAATACTAAACATACCGTGTCCAGACAAATGACCGTTTTCAAATTTTTGTTAAAAAAGTTGCCTTAAATCAAATTTGACTTGAGTCAGGCGATACTTAATAGAAAGAAAGAATATACACCAAGTTTTAATTGTGCACCTCGATACGGAGATCGTAAGTGGTATGAGGCTGTCTACGGTAAGACAACTAGTAGAAAACAAAACGTGAAGTCAGACCGAGCGAACCCTCCAAGTTTATTCAAATAGTCTCTGAATTGCTGCGTAAGTCTTTATTTTCTTAGCAATATTCAGAAGAAATTGCACGAGGAGAAGCTCCATAAGCATTTAAAGGGAGGTTCTCAAGTGACATTTTTACGATTTTGAGCTATCAAGGTTGCCTAGAACAAGCATGCATAAACATGTGAATTTTTATGAATCCCTCCGCTGTGTCACTTGGAAATTCATGCATGAAGTCCTTCCAAACTGTAAAAAGAGTGCTGTACCGAAGAAAACTAGACGATGTCATTAACTAAAATGGAGACACGTCGAGAATAGCTCAGTCCATCGAGTGATCTTACGTGACTAGTTGGCCTAATCAGCCGAAAACTTGGCGAGATGCACAAGTTGCAAGGTAAACGGTTGAGGCGAGTGGAATATGGAAACGAAACTTCTGCAAGTTTCTTGAAAAGTGGGATAGTCGTTTCGCGATGAATTAACTGGGCGTGACTCTGAAATGAAGTGAATCTAGATTTAGAGTTAAGTGGGTGTTATTAAAACTTCTAATTTTAATCTCGAATATACAGGTCGTCCCAGAACTCGCAGAACGAAATGAAGGTATGCAGTATTACATCTATGAAGAGGTAGATTACGCCAATTATAGGGCCTACGAAATATAAACTGCGTTGTATAATTTGTATTTAAAATGTAAGTGAAAATTCTCGAATATAAAAGGGAGAAAACGTTGAAAATGTCGGCTAACATCGCGAGTCTCCGCGATTATTACTACGTTACATCCTCCAACGCGTCATCGTTCCTTTCCACCTTCAGTTCGTTAAACCGATTGCGAGTCTCGATGCTTTCTAAAATGTTGTAGAATGCAGACAACGCGTAGGACGGGCAAAATCGATAATCTTCGTTAAACGAGCCTGGAACGTTCAATTAACACGTTTTAACGACTTGCGGATGCACTGGGGGCCACGTAACAGTGCCCAGATAGAATCTGCCTGTACACAGAAAATCATTATCGACGCGTGTATAGGTGTTTCTGGATCCGCAATGGTCGCTCGTCGTTACGTTTACATGGCTCTATCCATCGGGAGCAGCTCAGAATTATGAGCCCGTTTAATTACGTTCCTATCATTGTTCGACAATGCACGTTGTCGTGCGAATGCGGGTGTAATACGCCAGTGGGAGCTCGATGATCGACGTCAACCGTTCGTTTTCGATCCTGAAGCGAAATGAATGCTTGCGGGGCAAACAGAGCACTGTTGAACCAACTTCAAACTGAACGTTCGACAAACACTTTTCAATCGAAGAAAAACGGATTTTTCACGTCGTGGCGAACAATTGGATAGGTATGTCGACGTTGGCGATATTTCTGTTAGCTAGGTGTTTGACAATTAATGCTCTGGGTATCGACAAAAGCTCAGGAGACAATGGTATTTCTTCAATATTTTTCAAAGGATTGTAAATTTATCGCACTGCTACTCTTTATTATTGACGAGGCTTTTGGTAGGGGTTACTCTGCTTTTCGATAGAAATCAAGCCTGATTTCGTGCATTTATGGCATAAAAATATGAGTAACACTTGTATTGTAGAATATATTCTATTAATTAATACGGTAATATTAATATTTCTTTTTGGCTAATTGCATACACCTTTTGGTTACGTTTAAAACGTAACGTAATTGGATAAAGTACTCAGCTAACTGATCATGCTTCTTCGGAAACCTATTTCAATTTTATTTTACTTTCAATCAATCACACCCACAATTTTAAACGATACTAACCGCTATTTACTGTTCGAAGTAACATTTTACCCAGCACTGATACCGGTCCCCGCCGAGCATTACAGCTGAAAACGATAATAAATTTCGTAATTTAACTTCGCACATTGGAAGTTTGCACGCGTATTAAAATCGCTGGCGAAACGACGAGAACGGGATGCTTCATCACGCTTCCCATTTCGAGTTAAACGTATTCGGCCGTATTCCATAGTTCAACATCCTTTTCTGTTTGGGTAAACGCGGTGCAGAAGTGGACCACTGGAACTCTGCAAATTTTTTCGCCTCACCGTATTCGTTCTCATCCAATTACTTCCAAGCGCGGCGCGTACTTTTCTATTAAAGCCGGATTATGCACCGCAAAATTCCACGTGAAACACCGATGGTGTTATCCCACCTAGCCCTTAATTGCACTCATAAAGCGTTGGACGAAATTAGTTAACGGAATAAATCCACCGGGGCTCGGAACTGATGTGAGTCGATGGTTTTCCGAGGACACGGAGGATTTTCGAGGCGGATCCGTCTTTATTTGCAAGACGGGAAGATTTCTTGGCTCGAGTTTACGAGCCATTGAAATTAATCTGGTATTTTATCGAACTCGACGAAAAAAAGTTAGATAATAAATTGGGACAGAGTAGATTGGGATCAGACAAATTAAATATTGTAAATTCAGAGTGAGCAATTTTTGTCAGATTTTGTCAAATTTTGGTCATTATTTTTATTTTGTAACTGAT
Source organism: Hylaeus anthracinus (assembly GCF_026225885.1). NCBI lineage: Eukaryota > Metazoa > Arthropoda > Insecta > Hymenoptera > Colletidae > Hylaeus > Hylaeus anthracinus. The sequence continues at coordinate 5,896,389 of NW_026534347.1, forward strand.
TGTGAAGCATTTAAAAGCGGTAGCCAAGCTTTAATTGCAATCACCAAACCTTCCAATGAAAATGAATATAGAAGCACAATGTAAAATCATTTTTTTTACCACGTTTCTATATCTCGAAAAAGAATTTCAGAGTCCACGTGTGAGTGGTATTTTCCCGTCCTATAAAACAGTAGGCAAGCCCCAACCTATGCGAATTTCAACCTGCGTTACCTTCTCAAAACGCAGTTTCTTGGAACGCAGATCACGCGTGGAAAATCGGTTAGTGGCACAAGTAATTATCCAGCCGCAGGACACGCCGTTTAATCCCGATTCGCGATCATTAAGTGTGTAATTAACAGAGGCTTGTTGATTACCGTGGCCGCTCTCTGGCCAACAAACGTAATTTCGCTGGCGAAACGTTGGCTGCTCGAAAGGCAAAAGGCGTCGGACCATGAAATTCAGGACGAAACAGTCGACAAACGTTGGATCGTTTGTCCATTGTTTGGTGAACTTGAAGGTGGAGTCAGAAAATTGGAAAAGATGTTCCAGCTATCGAATCTGATAGCGGATAAACCGATGGGAAGGATATGTATGATAATACGAACAAAAGTAACACCCAGAATTAATTCCAAAAGTGAGGCGATATTGAAAACAAGTTTGATAGAACGAGAGAATTCTATTAAAAACTATTTTATTATCACACTTGTGCTATTTGGAATAATATATTATGAAGCAACGTTTCGCCAAGGAGAATTGGGAAGAAAGGTGATCGTCATCGAAATTCGGAAAACCATGGAAAAGGAAAAGCGTACAAAGACTGTTGCGCTTTCGATCGGCCCCACAGGGTGCACGAACGAGTTAAAAGGTTAACGGGCAAAATATTCGGTGTTGGTGGCCACTGGTGCGCCTCCCATGAACAGAATTCGTCGGATCAATGAAAAATACGTTCCCGGTTCGTGCATGTGTACGTAACAGGCAACTGGCCTCCTAATGGATATCCTGCGCTCCATGAATGCAAGGATCGATCAATAAATAGCGATCGCCTCGAATGAGCAACCATCCTCGCCCTGGCGTTCAACCGTGTCTGTCTGGGCGGAGTGTCGTTTGATTGACGGGGGCCCGCTCCGATACAGAAATTCCCTCAGAAAATACTGTAATTTGTACCAGCCACGGACGATGGAGAGCTACCGTGGGAGAGATTTAATTTTAATCGTACTGCGATGGACGCTAATGGTCGCTGTCGATCCCGTTAAATAATGCATCATAAACTTATGCAACGTTTCACCGATCGCATCAATTATTTTGCAATTAGTTGCTGCGGAAGTTCGTGACGATACCGCGGGAACGATAGCGTGCTGAAGCTCGTCCGAATGATATCAAACTATCATGTTCCGTTGCACCGAATACGGAAAATTAACTCCTCGAGTGGTAGATATTGTTGGCCAAATTTATGGGAGATGGAATTCGTTTTTAATTATATATTTGATTAAAAGCATTGAAATGCTAAACGTACTTCGATTTTAGATATTCAGGGTTTATTTGAGTCGTGCCTTTTGAATGAGGTACTCCAAAGTTTGTTCATGTGTATCAAATCATTTTTAATATGTGCCTCTCAGAGATTAAATTTGACGTAGATAATATATAGGTAATCAGAGACGATAATAAGAATCGACTCTATTTTGGAGTAAGTAGAAAATAATATGAAAACTGAGACGTTTCATCCGTTCCTGAACGAGTCTTGAAGTAGACGCGATCAGTGATGCGGATAATCACAGTACAAAGACGGTATTCGGAGGAAGTTCGTACAACTTAGCGATTTTTCCAAGCGTAAATCCTTCGGTAAATTGGCCGATCTTTCGCAAACGCTTTTCCCAGCTTCCCGTGTCCTCCAGATTTCGTTTCCTCTATCGAGTTCCGGAAACGTGGTGAATTATCAACGTAAGAGAACAAATCCTCAAACGATTCCAGGTTAAATATATCTCGAAGAACCGTCTTGAAAATTATAAAATGTAAGAAAACTCGCTTTTCCTTAAATATCTTTATGTACTAAAGTAGTATATTAACAGAATCTGTGTTCCATGACACTCAGAAGCAAGGGACGTTTGTTCAAACTTCATGTAATGTTCTTTAAGAGAATAAAAAAAAAGAAAAAATTAATAATGAATTAAGTTACTTAAACAAACGTGACCCAGTACCCAAGGTACCAGTCATGAAAGAATTCCGCACTGATTTTGGATTTAATCCGAGCGACCGTAAATCTTTTTCAAAACGAAATATCATTTCGCGTAATTGTTTTCGCGTGTGTTCCATTCGCGAGACATTCAATTTCGCCCGTCAATCACGACGACGAGTTAACATTTGTCGAAAAGCAAGAACAAATACAGCAACGTCATGGTGCGGAGCTGTTAATTAAATTTCTCATCGATGATTTGCAGAATGCGCGCCGGTAGCTACGAAATTGGACCTTTTTCATGGAATAAAACTGATAATTATATTAGCAATTTGTAGAGTACCGTGTGTAATTTGCGTTTTGTAGAATATTCCCTCTTACTTTACTTTTGTTTCGCTAACGAAACAGTTGTGGAAATTTGTCAGAAAACAACCGTATAAATTTTTACCGATTTTCGCCTGGCAGTCGACGTGTTAATCGGCGCTAGTTAGTCTTCAAAGGGGTCAGGCGAATTTACGTAAACTTGGACACTTCTCACCCAAGAAATTTATCAATTTGCTCGCCACTTTTCCGCACTGGTTTCGTGGTGTCGGCAATCGGAAGTACGTCTTGGCGGTACACAGATCGGTTGCGCCTTATCTATGCTGGTAACGATAAAGCGGAAGGCAGAGAGCGGTGGTAATCAGGATCGTCCGAAGCAACTTGACTTTCGTGAAAGATTTATGGTTGCTGGTGATTTAGCATACCCGACGACTGGAAAATCTAGTTAAGGCGGATCCTTTTGTTCGACCTGCAGTTTTTGCATGCTCGAAACACAAACGTTACGACGAATGAATGCTGTACAGGATGGTTAAAAAGTTACCTGGATAACAATGGTGGGAGAAAGAGAACCGTTGCTTTTCCAATGTGGTCTCTACGAGGGATAAATGTACATTTTGTAATGACATTTTAAGGGGACTATTATGGAAATTATTAACAGTATCTTTATGTTTTATATTATTTTTTTCTTACCAGACGATCGATATGAACATGTGGAATAAAGGTACTCGAAACCCTCTATGTTTGAAATATTCATATCACGTACAAAGTGTCAATTGTTTGTCTAAATTTTGAAGAATCATTGCTCAGGTGTGTGTAACGAAGCACTCGAGCAGCTCTCTATTAATTTTGAACCAATACTGAAAATTCGTACTAAATTATGATAAGTAAGGAATATCCGATCGTCCATCACCATTTCGCTTGGCAATCTTCATTGCTTATTTCCAAGAATTTTCAAACAAACACGGTAAGAATTACACCATCAATCAGATTCCAAGGCATCGAAGATCCCCGACGTATTTTTGTTCGATCACGAGATGGGTTCCGTAAATAAATAAATCTCTATTAGCGTGAAAGCTGAGACAAAGGTTAGAGTTTCGCGCGTCAGCGACGGGGAACAGCATTTCCTGGCAGATAACGATCCAACCGTGGCAAAATATACGGAAATATGGTGCCATTTGGTCGAAACGGCCCTGGCCACCCCCGTTACAATGCGCTTCCCCTTTGAGACCGCGCCAGAACATGCTGTACAGAGACCGCAAGCCACTAAGGCGACGGTTGCAGCAAGTGGGTGGACAACCTTAACCCAGCTACAGTGTATAGAAAAGGCCATCGATGTCTCGAAAGGTTGCGACTGTCAGTGGCGCGCATTTCGCGAAATACGACGATTTATCACGATCCCGAGGAGCACGTCGATGATCGAGGTCACATTGCAGTTTCAGTTCTTTGCTAGCCAATCCCAATGTGACGTGATATCCCGCGATTATTGGTTCAAAGAGAAGAGCACTTTTCTGATTTTTGAGGAATCGTCTTCGTCCATAAAGTCAGCTTTCGTTCACTTCGCTAGAATTTCTTTGTATTACCTTATTCAGTGTTTTTGATGTTATTGTATGGACTGCGTTTGAAATTTCTTGTATGGAGGATGTTTTTCGAGTAGAAAGTCCTTTCAGCGGAGTAGCGACTCCGTTGAAATAACATCGGTAAGAATTTTTTAAAAATACATATTCATCGAAAGGTACAAGTTCAAGTGGAATTAGAGAAACCGTGAATGGTGAAATATTGATTCAGTACAGAGAGAAAGGAGAAGAAGGAGGAAATATTGGACGATAAAATATATATCAACCAGTAGTTTCAGGGGAAAAATATTTTATAGAATGTGCCGAATGTCTCTTTATATGGGCAGCAAAAGGTGACCTTAGTAGAAATTGTAAGTAGAATAAGTCAACCATTTCTGAAACACAGACTTGGATCTTCGAGATTAACATTAAACCAAAACCGAGAAAGTTAAAAATAGAAGTTGGATCGATAAAAGTCTTACAAATATTCGCTCCACTGGTCATAATTTGTTATCAACTTCTGAGCCCACTAAAAAGCTCATAACTCAATTTATCAGCTGCAATAATATTTTCTTGCATCGAGAAGCCAAATAATTCACGTCAAGACATTCTCAAGATTCTCGAGGGGGCAAATAACGGACGTTAATGACTCGCAGTAAAAAAGTGAAATATTGGATCGATAAGAAGTATGCTGGCCAACGTATTATTTCATTAGTTTCGAGGCCATGAACCTTCCAAATGTTGATATGTAATCCATAACCTCTTCAAGCCTGCTATGAAGCATATTTATTCTTTACACAAGACTTCCATTCATTTTGAATAATATTCTTATCGCCAAGCGGTTAAATAAAACTGAAAATTGAGGATGAAAGCTTTAATTATTATTTTATGCATTCGTGGTGTACCATATTATGCAAATAACACGTTGAATATATATTATAAACTGACCCAATAATATAAACATTTAGTTTTACACAGTATTATATATTCTATACACGTTCAGTATACATACATAAAATCCGCAGTTCAAATATTATACTATGCAGTGGCATGTGCAGTCCTGCAAAGTAAAATCATATTGCAGATGTTAGTAGTCCACCTTTAAAAATTTTCTTTTCGTAACTGAAAAAAAATTCAATTGTTCTTTCATTACAGCCGCGAATACCTTAGCCCCGACTCCCTTCTTCGTTTCGCAAATCTCGTAAACGCTCTTATATTTCATTACGACAATTGCATCGAGCCGTACGAATGAAATTTTCAGTCGCGCGGCATATATATTTCACGCGGGTTCTTGGAAAGGAACGTACCGCGGGTATAATCAACGAGACGCCGCTTTTAAACTGAAAAAAGCTTCTCTTTTTACCGTTTCACCTCTCACATGCATCTACTTTCCTTTCCTTCGTATTCTTTCGTTCCTTTCTGGGTACGTTATCTCGTGCATTAACCATTTCCTCGTTACGCTCCCGCTTTATACTTTGACAATAATTTGCAACATTTTGCCATCTTTAATCAATCTCGTCCTTCTCCTTTCTAAAGGAATATTTCAAAATATATTTAAAACATAAGGAAAGTCGTCAGGAAAAGATTGGTATGGAGAGGATAGCGGATCTCAGTGGATAGATCAGTTTCGATACTCGAGACAAGTTGGCAGATTAGCTGGCTCGTTCGACCCTAATTGTCGGCGTTATTGTCTTCGTGTTTCCTACGTCTCAACCAGGGAACACATCTTCGTTTCGCTCCTAATCACCGTTCTTTAACGATTTCCTTCCACGTGATCGCGTTCACTCACATTGACATCGATGATGTCGTGAGACGTGGGTGCGTGATACGCAAGTATTAACGGTACCATTTATCTCTCCAGGTCACGACGAAGGTTTCATACTAATGCTCACACGGGTTACTGATCGTCTTATAGGATTTTCGGATTTTCGAGGTGGCGAGAGGAAACAGCTGAAATTTACCATAGTATAATACTAATATTTGCTAGCTTTTAACACTTTACTTACCAGTAGCTCATTAATAGAAGCTTATTAAGATAACATTTAACACTCTCATCATTGCATGAATTATAAAATATTCCATAAACATTAATCAAAAAACGATTAAAGTAGACAAAATAAAGCTTGAATAATACCAATATAGTTAAAATAAATAATTATTGAATTTAATTATATGTTCAATCTCTAAGTGTTTAATTAGCGAACAGGTGTTTGGCAGGCCAGGCAGAGATGCTTTATCATTTATTGGGTCTATCAGTCTATTGCCATGATGTAGCAGATTCTGGCTGGACCATAATTCAACACGATCTTGGGGTAGGCACGGAATTAGCGTCGGTTTCGTGTTGATAGCGGTTTCGGAGACAATGAAGAGTGAAGACCATGTTGTTGCTGTAGGTGTGTCCGATAAGGTCGATGTACTTCGAGGGTCTCCCAGGCAGGAGCAACACCACATGTTCGCAGAAGGTACGCAGAAGGTACAGCACGGAGTATTAAGGCCGTCGATACCGGAATCAAGAGTTATGAGCGTCCTCTCGGTGGAGAAAAATTGGTGTCCCGAGAGGAACTTGCTGCTAGTGAAAATTAATCCCAGTCAGAGGCTGAAAAAGAACCACGTCGGGTCGTATTCGCGAATACATTCGACTTTTTCATCGCGGATTTGCTGGAAATTTGAAGCACGTGCGAGGCAAAGGTCTGGGGTTAGGTCCTTCTATCGATATTCGCGAACGGTTCCTTTTTGGCTCTTAGAAAAGAATATTTTACCATTTTCCTAACTCGTAAAGGCCGCACGCACGCATACATACATAGCGATTTTTAATAACGCACTTCCAAGGCAGCATACTCTCGAGATATTTTTAATTTCGAGAACTGTCGTGCTTCAAGCAGCGTTGAGAAGTATGTCGGGATTTATGTAAATAGAAATTTATATGTCATACTCTGTAAAAAGGAATCAGGGGGAAAAGAATGCGACTCGGTACTTTCAGATGCGTGCTGATTCTTATTCGAGAGAATCACAAAAAAATATCTTTAACCGAATATTCAGATCCAGTAGTGGCAAAAAAGAATTGAAGGTAAATAGATTTTAGAATTGAATTTTTAGATCTTCTTTGTCACGTCCGGAGAATACAAGTATATATACAGTGTTTACAGTAATTTTACAGTTTACAGTAATATATACAGTTTTTATCAAAACCTCCTCGAACAGAAAAATTTGCATTGCTCATAGAACGACCCAATTCACTATAGACAGTTTACAATGTCGTGGCACGAAGTTGGTCAGTATTCAACGTGGCACACATTTTTTCATCGTTTGATTACAATCCAGTCCTTTTGATTCATGAATAATGCAACAATATCTAAGTAATTTGCGTTCGGTTGTTTGCTTCGTCAGGGAAATTCGTTGGCTCTGGCAGAGAATTCGCCTCGATCCGTTCCTCTGAACGCGTGGATCGTGTCTTTCTTCGTTTTCGCCAAAAAAAAAAATTGAGGAGAGAAAGGGGTTCGAAAGGGTCAGAATTGCATGCAAAATACTCGTTGTGTTGAATATTAAAATGGAGATGGAGGATAGACGAAGCTGTATCAAACCGTACAGGGCATACATGGAATGTGTTACGTTTATTGATCTATGCATCGTTGCTTTGCTCAATTATGCGTGACACGAGTGTAAAATACACACAGTGTGATATTGATAGTCGAAGCGAGAATTTCGTTCGATATCATCGTTAGAATCTAAAATTCGCAAATTGATTTTCCTTCTCTAATTAAAATAGAAAAATTGTTGGTGCTTAATTCTACGATAAATTGTTCCTAATTGTTCCTATATTATTTCTATATTATTCGTATTAACATTATTGATATACTTTCGAATCTTTAATAGCTCAGACAACTATAATTACGTTTGTTTTCAAACAGTGATTTAGATTAAACATTTTCTAAACTATTTTGCCAGTGCTACACGATTCTGAAGTCTCAGATTTTTTGTACCATCCTGTACACGTGCATTAAAAGGGCTTTTTAGATAATGCTTCGCCACTCTTAACCGCGTCGGTGTTTAAGCACGGAATCCAAAGGCTTGATCGTTGGCAATATCGAGCCCGTTCAGAATTCAAAGACCAAACCCAGCGACAATTCTATCATTCTATCCCCCAAAAATCTGATCTCAGGCCGTCAACGCGAATTTTATTTTTTCAACTCGATGATCCGTCATCGGCGCTCGACGCTCGTCGTTCGCGAAACGTCGATAACATTCTGACGAGCGATCGTTTTTCGCGTCGAAACGATCACTGTTCCCCGGAATCGAGCACAGAACTGGAAGCACGAAACATAAGGACTTGCTGGACCCATCCGCGATCGTAGTTTGAGAAAATTCCAGTAATTGCCTGATTAATCGCCAGCCTAATGAGAACCTCCCCCTTATCTTTGTCTCGCAATTACTGTTCGATTGGTCCCGTTAGTTTACGATGGTGTTTTCGTAATTCCGGCAGCAAGACTGCCGTTATTATTATTATCGTTACTGCCGCGCGCAATGTATGCATAATAACCGCAATTTCTCCGATTTATCGCGCAATTTGGAGTCTCCGATTGCGCGCTTTGGCTTGCACAGAATTTGAATCGAACGTGAACACGGCGCGATCGCTTGTTTGCCGTTTTAATTAAAATTATCAAACAGCGAGTTACGCGATTGGGATCGGAAACAATCGAACGATTCCGTTTTTATCCAATGGGTAGATGTGATACCGCTTTCCTTTTTTCGTAATTACTTTATTCGTCGAATCGTGTTTTTAAAGGTTGGAATAATATTATTAATGATTTTTAAGAGAGCCGCTCGAGTTGCCACGATTATGAACAGTTTTTCCACGATTTCACTCGAGTTCGAGTTAATTGAATATTGAACAGTTCAGGACTTCAGCTTATAATAGGTCACAGGTTTATACATCGGCAGCATCTGTGGATACTGGGTACTTAAATATTTGTAATCGAAACGATCTTAGCAGGCTGCTTGAGCAGATTTTACAGTGGCAAATTAGACAAGCGGGAGACTCCATTAACGAGAATATTACATTGGCAATTTCCAATGGAATTCAGTTTCTTTAAACTTAGTACTTTATTTTTGAAAATTATTCTAATAAATCCAATGTAGAATGAATACTTGTAAACACATTACACAAAATACAAGCATTACTATCCTACGCCGAAATACGACGCTTTAATATTCAATTACTATACTTACACGTACTGTAGTCAAGAAATATGAATAGTGCGAATGTCCTTACGTATTTCTTCGACTTTTGTGTCAAAGGAAAGCTAGCCACGACGCATAACCCGATAACTGTTTAATCTTGGAACAATTTTAATCCAACAAATCGCGATCTCATTACACGTATCCTGTTCCATGGTATCTGGAAAGGAGCCTGGTTGTGCCAGGACACCGTGTGCATTCGCAGCTGCTCGCGTTTCCCTGATACGATCGTGGGATGCCTGTGGCTGACAAAGAGCGTTCCTACAATGCAACGTGTGCAACGTCTTAATGCAAGCTCATTAAAAATACATGAAATCGCGATGTTAACTGGGGATTAGGCGCCACATCACCCAGGCATATATCGACGTATATGAAAATACAATTAAGATGAGTTGTGAATGTTCGATCGCGGAGAAAGATTCGCCTGGGGCAGGAAACATTAGGCTAGTTTCATTTTTAAACTGCGCGGACATATTTAATAATTCCACTAAATGCAGCGTGTCCTAGTGTTCGCAAAAATGTACAAATTTCATTAAAAATAATCAAACCAGCAATAATTATAGTCCTTCTCTTAGAGTCTAGGGTCTATTACCTGTATCCGTTTCTTGTAACGTCTCTGCTAAATTTATTTACAATGCACGAATCATTGATCACATTCGCATGCCGTCTTCCAAGGCAAAGTCTGCGCCGAGTGTATGCTCCAATCAGCATAATCCCACGCGAAACGGTATACGTACCAAGTGCTTTTGCACGCAATAGTGAATGCAACGTTTAATGACTTCCTATTACAGAATTCGAATGTTGATCGCTGTTATACGACGCTGAAGGAATAGTTGATCGCGCTTCCACGCGCTCATATAACGCGGAAATATTTCGCGGAACACGAGAATTCCTTAATGAAGCATCGTTAAAACTTGGCCGAGTATGCGCCGATTTTACGTGGCATAATCAAAGCATTTCCGGGGCGACTTGGACGTTAGGTGTGACACCGATATGCAAAACTTGCACGACACAACAACGAAGATTGGAATTTATTTACAATACATTTATTTATTTGTAGTAAAGAAATTTAAAAAGTTCGACGAATGGAATGGATTACCTATTGTTGCAAAATTACAAAGTATAATTGAATAAAATTAAATTTACTAAAGTATAATTGAACTTGATATAGTATACTTGATTTCAGTGTAAATATACATAATTATATGTTTAAATGAATAAAGAATGAATTGTTTGTTATCGTGGAGGAAGGAATGTGCATTAAATATGGTAAAGTAGTTCGCAGACTGCGATAATACTGCTGGATATTCCCTTCGAAATTATGTAAGAAAATTGGTGGGTTAAAATTAGGATCTAGATTACTCGAGAAATTTCAAAGATTCACCGTGTTCTCGAGAGAAAATTCCAATTCCTTTGCAAGCGTTCATCCGCAAACTTCGATAGAGGTACCGCTGAAGTTACGAGGCAAAGGAGCACGCGAAATTTAATTTGATTTCGAAATATTAAATAATCGTCGAATTTTAAATATCATAACCGAGTTTGAACCCTGTAAATGTATATTTCTGGGCATTCCTTTAAATTACGAAATGGTAATAAGCTATACATATTCATGACATCTAACGGGTGTAGTAAATAAATGGAAGTTGATTGAGAAGAATACGTCTGGAAATCCTTTTGTGTTGCAATTTCGTAATGACATATAAATATTCATACCGTTCGCAGGACATAAAAGGCGGAAAGGTGTGCACATGCAAAATTTCTTCATGAGTATTAAATGTGTCCTCTCTCCTTAAAATATTCATATAAATGTAAATGACATGGCGACAGAAAGTAGTAACGGAATTCGTGGAGTGTGTAACTCGACATAGGATGCTTCTACTCACCATCCACTATTAGAATAAAATGTATTTCTCTTATGGCACTATGAAAAGTTCCTCGTGTTACAAATGAAGTCTTCTACTTGTTCGTTATATTTAAAATTTTACGAATTTCCAGGTTTTGAACTTTCCTTGTTAGTTATAACGAGCATAGAAATAACGAGATCACGGCTATAATAAGCCCGAAGTAATAATTATTTTAATTTATGTATATTTCTATTCTCCACTTCCATAATGAATGTATATCCTTTACACCAAAACTATCAATTCGATTACATTATCCAACATATTTCCAATTTCTAACTACCATAGAACCATGTTACTCTCCTCATTTATTTTTGCTCCAACTTTTTCAATTTTAAACATTTTCCATACCTGTTTTGTTTCGTAATATTCCAATAAATCAAATCTGTGGAAATTATTTAAAATGGAGTTAACTCAAAAACAAATATGGGAGAATTGTCTGTACCACGTATGCATTATTCAAAATTGCGAGCAATCACAAGCCTTCGAACACTTTTGCGTTTCACTGAACACACGCACAGCTGCAATCGAATTTGTGCATTGAACGAAACACATTCCCATCGGCAACAAGCTTCTGAAACGCTTCGCATATTTCATGGTGGAACGGTGGAGCATTCCACTTCCAGGGAAGAACAGAACGGATAATAAATGTTCGGCCAGGCAATAGGTGTTTGCCAGTTAAAGCATTAAATTTGCCGATCATATTAATCACGAATGTTTAATTTCGCATTCGCCGAGAGCGATGGCGAGAAGCTTTAGAACGAGGCATCAATTATAGCGCTGGACTCGTGTAGCTATTACTATCGATACGACTACGACTGTTCCGCTGATTTATGGTCGTCCTATTGACAGTTAATGGACGCTACCACACGTGCAAAAATAATAAAAAAAAAAAAATGTGGAAAGAAACGGGTGGATAAACGAGGGAATCTGTCGTTGCGAGCATAAAGAGGGGAGGGAGGGATAAAGTAAACGTACCAGGAATCGACAATGAGCTTGTGATGACGACCTATTGTACTTTCGGTTGGACTTCGAGTGGATGAATTGTATTCTGGTTTTTAAACTAAGAAGGAAATCATTTCTTGGTTCGTGATTATTTTCATGGCTAAATTAAACGATAAATGGAAGATGTTGTAATTTATTATTTAAAATTCATTTTGGTTTCGGTAAATTTCAGATATATTCAAAGTTTTTTAAAACAAGTTCCCTGATTTTAAAAATGAAACAAGGAAGGATACATTCGAGGCGATAAAAATATGAAATTAGAACGTCTAATTTTCGTTAAGAAACGAGGATCCCTCTGAATCGATAATGCCAAGAGATAACCAGAAAAAAGGAAGACCGTAAAACCGTGTAATTTTCACACCAGCAATTTGCATTACCTCAGACCCGAATCGAATTTCAACCAACGTCGGCGACGGCTTTAAGTGGCAAATTTCGTTTTCCGTACCGCGGAATCATTCAATTATCATCGACCGCAGCCGTAATCCTATTGGCACGGGTGGTTCGCCAATAATCGCATCATAATTACTTTACGGCGTGGTACATCTGTTCGCGATATATTTTGTTACCCTAATTGTATACGATTGGATCGCTCGAATATCACAATTTCGCTGTATTTACGATAGTATAAATTCCAAAACAGTTTGCATCAGCAGATGATTAATTTAGAGTAAGGAAAATTAGGATACAATAGAGTTTGTAAATAAATTTGTTTCTTTTTATTTACTTGTGTTCGGCCATGTAAAATTAATCTTCGCTTGGTCGACTTACAGAATTCGCGCTCGACCGAAGTTCACCCGACAAGAATATCTCTCTCGCGATTACATTAAATTCGAACGAAACGATTCCAGTTTCGGTCCACGTTCGCATGATTTTTCAACTCATCGGGCGGCTATTCACCACAGGGACCGGATATAATTCAGCGGAGCGCACTTCGCGAGAGAGAATTCCATTTCGGGGCCGGAAAAATTCAAAATCTGCACCTACGAAAATATTAGATTGCCACGTTTATTTATACTATGACCCATTTGCATCATAGGGAATCCAGAGAAAAATATTTGATTGTTCCTGTGGTGTTACACGAATTGTCTAAGAAAAATCGTTGTTTATTTCCGCGTCAAAAACGAACTTTTTGGCCAAATTAATAATTCTACAGATACTACAATCTCGCAGCAAAGCTGATATCTCATTTAAATCCTCCTGGCTCAGTATCCTGCGATCGCCTTTAAAAATTTAATTTTCTACTTCTGTGACGTACGTACTGTGCCGCGTCTGTCTCCTTCGAACGCAATTTCGCCTAATCCGGGCGAAAAAAGACGAAGATCGACGTCCAGAGGCTCGCAAAACGTTAAAATCGGTGGAAAATTGGATCGGCACGATTTGCGACTGGCACGGCGAAAGGTTTCTTCGGGATCGATCCGTTCGACGTCGAAATTATAACATTTCAACCACTTTAGCTGCATGCGATTCCCCACCGTAAGCTCGTTATCGTCTCGCGGCTGGATTTCGCGTACTTACATTCTCGGGAGATTTTATTCGAGCATCCTTTATCCAGAGTCGAAGCTCTGGACGCACTTTGCAGGTGCAAATGTAATTAAAAACGATCCGCGCGCGCGCGGCGAGTGCACTCTGTCTGGGAATCGTTCGTTCAGTAATCAATTTTTCGATATCGAAGCGCGAACGTCCGCAACTAAATCGATTCGAGAGCTTAATTATTCGCGTCATTTCACCGAAATGTCTTTCCTCATGCGCATAATAATAATTTTTAAATTTTGTGTCCTCAATTGTGGACGCTAGTTGTAAAATAACAAAACTCAGTTTCATAATGTCATTAATAAGGTGTTACTCTCCTCTGCAGTGTGCATAATTCAGCACCGAAAAAAAAAATGTGAAAATCTCTCGTGGAAATCAATCGAGACTCGTTTTTCCTTAAACCTGTTTCAGTTCATCCCCCTGCTGCGCCAAAACACCCCAGTGTCGAGTGTATTCCAAAGAAAAGAGAATCGCCTGCGTCCGTCTGCAAGCATCTGGAAAACATCAGAAACCGTGGCATGCACGTTCTGTTTCTCGTTCTTCAAGTGCAAAAACGCCGGTGATAAACGCGGAAAGATTCTATTCTAGGGAGGGTTTAGGAAAATAACATCGGATGTCTCTCGGGTAGATAACAGTTGCGGTCGCGGTTGTGGAAATGGCGGGGTGGGTTTTGCGGTCGTAAAAGTTCCTGCAACGGGGAAAGTGGCGTTTGTTGCAGTCGCAGAAACGTTCATGCGAACCGTAATTCACAGAAAACGTTCGTGTAAGCTGAAATCACCGAGAGGAATTAGCGTGAGCCGCTGCGTCAGAAAAGTAGCGCGAATTAGAATAATGGAAACGGCTACAGTCTTAATTATAGGAAGAATAATGGGGATTGTAATTACGAGTACTGTGATTACGCGGACGTTATGAACGCGTGGCGTGCGTGGAGGTGGTTAGACACTACCGTGGAATTTTTGCTGATAAATCGTATAAATTGTTAAAAGGTCATTATGGAAACGGAATATTGATAAGTAAAAAAAAGATACATGACTTTGATCGGGACGATCCAAGCGAAATTAATTTTAGGGCTGATTTTAATTTCGATAATTCTTTCTCGCACCTTCAGATTAGACGAACGAAATGATGTAGTATTTCTTTTAACTCGTGTCAGAATTCGAGTGCACAGTAAACGCATATAAAAAAAAAAAATGATAAAGAGAGCCCGTCGCTCACTCCACACGCGTTGCCTTTATTTACACGTTACGCGAGCTTTCTTGACCGCCATTACGAAATAATTAATCTCGTTTGTTCCCAGATCTCCGATTACAGAATCGCATTTCCCTAGCCTGATTTTATTCGCGTCGAGCACGAAGTGGCAACAAATTAATTACGGATCGCGTTGAAGTTACAAGCATCGCGCGTCGCGATTAAATCCGTTAAAATAACAAAAATAAAGAAAAAAAATAGAAAAGCAACTTGCGTGTCGCGAGAGGAGAAAAAGAAAAAAAAAGTAGATCTTTCCGTCGCCTGTAATTTTTTTAATGGCTTCGCGAATCGTTACAGCCGTGAAATATAATTTCTCGCGGGGGTAGGGGTGTCGCGAGACGAACGATTAAAGTTGGCTCGTCATTGCGGTTGCTTTCGCTTTTGCCAGGGAGTAATTAAAATAGCGGACGGCGGGAGGGGGATTGCCAAAGTCGCTACCACTTTGAGCTGGCCGCGGAACGTAATTCGTTGAAGGCGCGTTAAGATAATTAATTGAGACCGAGCATTTTAACGAAGCGCGTCTTAGCGAGAGAGTGGCTCGCACGGATGGCGACGAGAGAAGATATTAATTATCCCACGGCGGATTTTACGCGTTTGTGGTGGCGGGAACGTGACAAATATGGTTGCAGAGTATATGTACTCGTGCTAAATGTAAATGCTATTACTTTAATCCGTTGCTGTTGGATTAAAGAGACTGAAGACACATAGCAAGTCCAGTAAAATTGATCTTTTATTTTTGTTTCAGCTATGACAAAGTAGACGTGGATAAATCTACAGCTTTAAAATTTCTAAAGAAATTTCTCACAACAGCTATTTATTATAATTAGTTATTAGTTAAAAGAGTGATTAAAAATGTTTGCAGTAGTTAATGAATGATTCCATGTCATAACTGGGAAGCTACATTTCTTTTTGTGAAGATAAATAGTCACACCGAATTTTTGAAATTTTTGATAGTACGTCCCGTAATTCATCATCCTCGAATCTGATGTGTCATTAATTACTCCACCCCGCCCCTTAATTAGAGACCGGATAAAATAATTGATTACTCCGATACGTCTTAATGGAACTTCTCACGCAATGTTTTAAAAGCTTGCGAAAAGCTTCACACCTCTGCCTCGAGCTATTATCAAAGTTATATTTAGAATTGATACGGTATCACCTACTCAGAAACAATTAAGACGATCGAGTTAACCTTCTACCCGTTGTATGTCAGGGATACGTCAGTGTCCCTGAGTAGGATAAGGGGAGGACAACAATAATTTTCGCCATACTATCGCGAGGCAGCATCGATCAGCAAATAGTCCGACGATTAGAAAAAGTAATTGGAATTGGACAACAGGCACGAGGTGTTCGAATAAGATCGTAAGTGTGATTGAATTCGATGCTTTCCCATTGTTCCTCGAGTCAGCTCCAGTGGCGGGGAAATTCAACGATCAATAATAGATTTTCCAGCGGCCTAGGTCGAGTGGCTTAATCGATAATAAAGCCTATCCCATTTAAAAATCGTACAGTCTCTCGCTTCCAATCAAAAAATTGAAAATGTTTCCAACAGACAACTCGTTCTTTAACATCGTCCACTTCAGCCAAATTAATCGCGCCGGAATCGACATAAACATTCCCAAACAATGGTCCCGTAATGGACGGTTTTTCCGAACGCAAGCGTGCGAACACTGCCCGTGATGGATCGCTCGAAAGTCGAGCTCGCAAATATTAGCTTAATTTTCAACGCTGAATCTACCGACGTGCAATGAAAAAAGGAAGAAAAACGGCGAGTCCGTAAATTTGTTCCGAAATGCACGGTGTCGAAAAAAGTGTAGGAATTGGAGAGAAATGTTTGAATTAGTTATTACCCCGCCGCATTTCTAACAAGCTTGCGTACGCGCCTCCGGAGAACGATGTTTTATATTCGCTTGTCATAGTGAAGCGAACGCGAGCTTGTTGCGTCAATCAACGACTCAAAATAGTCGAATCGCTGAACTGCCAGTCGATATTCCTCCACTTCCAATTTTTTTTTCCCATGGAATCCTTTCGCAGCTTGTCGGATCGAGTTTGTTTTTCGATAAACTGTGAATAGCGCGTTCGCTGGCGAAACGACTCCTCATCGAATTACCTATGCGAAACTGAGGAGGTAAACGAAGGCAGAAGGGAAGAAGTCAAGTATACTCGTTATTTGTTAAAAGAACAACGAGTAAAATTTATCAGCCACTAAACTTCGTATTTATAGATGAATTGTAATGACCATCAGGTTGAGACTTAGCTTATGTATATTCATTCATCATCGATTGTAAATGGTAGAGAAATAAATCGTTGCACCAAAGTGTCGAGACAAAAACTCGCGAAACCTTTTCCGTCGTTTGTTAGATTTAGAAGAAAAAGCAACATAATTGTTACCAGCTGAACAAACACACGTATCACGGCGAATAAACGCATTATCATTCGAATTCGTTTTCACGTAGAACCGTATCTCGTATTATCCAACCTAAAAATGAACACCTCGATCGTCGAAGCGAGATTGCAACGCAAATCAATCCGAATGGATTTATTTCCGGAACGTCGGTGGAAGCGTTTAATTACGTTAATGGATCGCTGGTCTTCTTTCTTTCGCGGCGTTTTTGCGCGCGTTTATTTGCATCGAGCAAAACAAACAGTCGACTGCGCCGCTAATAGTTCTTCCAGCGGAGCCTTAATTGATTGAACGCCATCAGGAGCGCGGGACGGGGTTCGCGACCTCGAAAATGGTAGATCTGTTTAACGTTGAAATGGCCAAGGAATAGCTAAATATGAGAGACACACAAGTTGAAATAGAAATAAAAATAGAACTCAAGCAGAAGTCAGCTTCAAAGTTGGTATGAAGTATCAAATAGTTTTTTTTTTATTATTCTATGATGCATTTAATGAGCACTGACCCTATAGCAGACTTAAAAAATGATGAAAAATTGAAAAATCCCAAGTCGCTGATAATTGCTGATTAATGCCTGACTTTAATATAGCGCGATATTGATAAAAGATTCAAGGGGAGCGATAACGAACGAGTAAAGGAGCCCAACGGGCTTACCTGGCTGAAAAAGTTTCGTTCCCTGTAAATGATTTATTGCTTTATGCTCTTTAAAGAGGAGACCGGTATTTTTACCAGCGGCGATGCGAATTATATTCGGATTTCCCGCCATGAATATTAATGGAGGAAATTTTCATTTGAATCGGTGATCAGAGGAGCGATCGTTTTTTTTTTTATGTTCGCGAAAAAATTGTTTTCTGGGTGGAAAAGTGGACATGAATCTAGGATCACAGTCAATGCTTAACGTCGACAATAATTTCTAACAAATGTTGAGGAAAAACTTCGTCGAACCCAAATATTTCAAACATAAATGAGCACATAGCCTTAAAATGTACATAGAATTCCATTCATTTATTTTCGAGGAAGCAATTTAATAGCCAGCTTGAATCTCGCTTCCTTAAGACTAAAAAACATTTCATTCTTCATATCTCAGTCTTTCATTTATGCAGAAAACGTTGCAGTCCATTGAAAGAGGCAGTCCTATCGATCCGTTTGCAATTTACAGGTGCACTCTGAACTGTCCTGTTCTCCGTCGAATGTTTGCAATCCCCCATTCTTTTCGATTGCGTGGACACTGTTCTGTTTTTCGTCTGGTTTCTGTATTTTTTTTTCAATTTTTTGTTTTCAGTTAAACACAGCTGTTCCTCGTCGCAACAATTCCTGTCGCGAACAGTCTCCCTCGCGAGGGATTCTTGTTCGCCCCGTGGGCATGCAACGTAAACGTAATCTGCTAATGCAAATTATTTCGTGACGTTATTATGGAAATGATTACTTGTTACTCCATTGCCCTTTCGTAATACATTTACCGCGCTATCGGGATCGTTTTCGTTTTTATTGTTGCTCGACGTTCCCGGTAATTACGGAACGATCCACCGTTTCCACTTGACTCGACGTAATTAGGAGAGATTGTTTAACGTTGCGGTCGCATTTCGCTGTAAATCGCGATTGAACTGGTATATTATCGATTAAAAATGTTTGAAACATTGCTAGGTGATCGTATTTAATTTCGACGCTTTCGATTAAAAGAAAGAATAGTAACGTACCTCAAAGGATTTTCAAAAATTTCAAAAATTAAACAATTCCAGATTTAATTTACAGTAACACTAATCGGATTAACGAATCCAGAGAAATTAAAATTACAAGCATTGGGGGGAGTATTGAATTTTCGAAAGCACAAAAGAATTCTCGCAAAGGGTTAAATTCACTCGACACGTACCACGCGTTTTCCAATTCGGCCCCGGAAGAAATGGATTCGGTTCAGGTACGCGGCGGTTCCCGAAATTTATGGCAGCCGTGCAGACATACGTGTTGTTATCGATCGAGAGCGGAACGAGCGCGGGTTGAATTTTACAACTGGGTCCAGCGTGGAATGCGAGCTGGATACAGATTCGTTTCGCGTCATATTGCGATACCGTTCTAATCGCAACGCGCACGTCGAATCTGAATCTTCGTCCTCGGGACCAAAGAACGGTTCCTTCGTTTCCAGAAGCGTCGGATTGGCGACACGCCAAATAGAGAATGGGGCGTGAAGAATATCAATTGGATAAACGAATTGTAGAGAGAACTGCAGTGCAATTATCTCAGGAAACAGGCTTGCAGTAGGAAAATAAATTAGAAAATGCCTCTTAAGTCCTCTGAAAGCGGTATTTATTAGATTAGAGACGCCTCGAATTTGTATTTCTTTTTCTTACAGTCTTACATTCGAAATTATACGATCATACTTATCTTAAACGTGAAAACAAACTTCACAGGGGAGAATCTACTGTTAGCACCTCGGACGACCTTCCGAGCCGCGTGATCCATCACAAAAAAGTTCGGTTCGGTCCACCAACGGCAAAAATAATAGGGTCTAAGTTATATGGGTCATCCTATACAGAGAATTCCATCTTTTCCGGCGATGAAAGTTCACAAAAAGGGTCCCAGGGGCGATTTTGATGAAATATTGCGTAATCCACCACAAAGATTTTATGTGTGGCGAGGAATATACGACGGCGTTGGACGTCGAAGGAGCTGACAGAAAAAATGACGGTCCCGCGGGAGTTTCCCGGCATTGTCTGGTTTCAAGCTTCAAGCTCGAGGAACAAGAAAGGACCAACTGCGAAATCGTAAGGAGCCAGAGGTATGGCTTCGTTCTGGTGAGATTCGAAAGGAACGAGTGCAGATGGGGTTTGGATTCGAAAAGGACGACTCCAGATTTGTTCGACTTCAGGATTGGACTCTGGGGGATGCCGAAGAAACAATTTCGAGCCCCTGGCAGCCCCTAGGGGGGATTTTGGAACTGCAGGCGAGTGAAATTACAAGGGAAAATAACAGAAGATTGTCTACCTCCGATCATCTAAATCGTCCGGCTATTTACAGATTATTCTATAGTGTATGGTGTCTCTTATTGATAACTTACGACTGGTTGGAAATAATAGGAAAAATTCTAGAATAGAGGAGAGGCAATTTATAGGAATAGATCACTTTATGATTGAGGTGCTTCATATAAGCTGCATAGGATTCATTAGATTCCAAGCTGGTGTTAACCTAACTCAGACTCTGAAGAAACGCAAGAAACTTGCTCCTCCTTTCACAAGAATCCTCCGCTAAAATCCATGACAAGCAATTAGTTAATCACGGTTCGCGATCCGCCGTGATCATTTTATTAACATCGTTAAGTGAAACGTCGATTGCTTTGTTCATTTGATCGCAGGTGTCAAATGGATCGCGTCGATTGCGAGAGACACGGCCGGCCGTAATACTGCACCCGTGCACCCATGAAATTCGCTTTCGAGCTTCGTTTTACGACCACGATGTAATTAATACTTGAACCATTATTCAGCCGACAGAAGCATTTTGTGTGCTTCCTATTTCGAGTCAGTTCAGATGTTTATTGATTTTGGGCCAGGCGCGATTCCGCGTTGAATTTTATGATGGGAATAAATATCGAGCCGCTGTTTGATCATTAAATCAAACACTTAGCCCTTGGATCCTAATATACTGCCGCGGATAATTACACAAATTTACATTTGGCTTTGCGTGTCGTACAACAGGAACAAGCATGTTTTTGACGATAAATTCGATGGGAAATTTTCCTTCTGGGTCTCTGAGAGGTAATTTAAGGAAAAAGTATAATTTATCCTTGTGATACAAGCCATTTAAAATTGTTTAAATGTACAGAAGGATTTTTATAAATGTAGACAATTCTTGTATATATCTGCGAAAACAATCCTTAATGTTTGGGGTATTTTGACTTCGCACGTTACCTTAATGTTTCGGAGTTTCCAGAGAAATTCTAGTTTCAAAGCTCCGTGCGATCATTAGCTAGCTATCCGATTTAGCGAATCGTATCTTCTGACTGGTTCTGACGCCAAAAACATCGGGGATCAGTGTTTTGTGTCCTCGCAAGAAATCAGCGCCAGCGCGATAGCAAATAACAATGTTGGGCCGCGGAAATTGCACCAAAATCGTGCTTGTAGTTTAAATTCATACTCCTACTGTTCCTGCTATTACGAGACCTTACGATGCAGATGTTATAATTCTCTAAGTGCAACATTATTTTAAAATCCAAGTCAGAAATGTAGGAAATTAGATTTTTAATTTTTCAAAGAATTTTTGCAGAATATGATTTAGAATTTTTGTCATCAGGTTTCAGTATTGTTTCTTTTTGCCGTAAATATAGTCCACTGGGAAGTGTGAGAAAAATAATTTCTCGTTTCAATATTTTATTCTTTCTCTTTTGAGAAGATCTGATATATTAACATTCTTTCTTGCGAGACCTGAATCGTCTTCGTTTTGTCGTTCTTGAATCGAGTATCGATTCCTTGCGAGGTTTCCGTCTTCGCCAGCACACGTGAATTGCAAGGAAGCCAGTTCCTTCGTACTGATGTACTCGAGATCTCGTCGACTGCCGCGTTTTGATATATGACACAGAACAGACTGGCTTTGGTGGCGGAGCGAACCTCGAATCGCTAGTGGGACGCCTCCATCTCCACAATTTGCGGTTCTTAACGGAGCCTTTGTACCTCTGTGGCGTTGCCTACGTCTAAGAACTTGACAGACGAGGTATCTACAATTAGTTAAAATAGAAATTATCCTAAATAATTATAATTCAAAACTAATAAAAGAATCTAACGTCTTTATATTAAGTGCACTAAATTCCTCAAGTGGACGTTAAAAATTATTCAATTTTTAAGGGGAATATTGTGAGTTATTCTACACAAATTCTTCAAAAATTCAAACACCGAATTCTCTGCATTTCTTGAATTCCTGAAAATCATATCTATTCATTTTTTTGTTTAAAAAAAATTGTCGAATATACCTATGGGTTTCACGCACCCAAAGTGGCTTCTCCCCCTAATTAAACGTTTAACGATTTCTGTAGACGTTTTCTGTGTCTACCAATTTTTGTTCCCATCCAGTTATATTCTATCTTATAAAAAAAGCTGGCTTTAGTGACGAGAGTGCAAAGTTCGCCGACTTCGATGACTTCGAGAAGTTTCCGCGTCGTCGTTTTGCGCTTAGCGCAAAGTTCCTCGACTCGTGGATGTTCTCTTCGCGGGGTCGTCAGAGTTATTATCCTTGCCGCCTTGTATGTATGAAATGCTCTCACAGTCGAGCTTTATCTCACTCCCGTACCTTCCTGTCTCTCGAGTTCTCGAATACTCGGAGAATCGAAGCACCTTCAGCGGAGGGAATCTGTAAAGGACTGCTCGGGAAAGCGATCCTTTGATAATACTTCTTTGAAGTTGTTTCTTGAATAAGGAAGCATAAGTCTCTGGCTTTCGACGGGACGACGACACACTCCCAACCGGCATCCGTTTATCGATAATCACTCGAGTTTGAGAAGCTGACCTTTCTTTCGCGATTTCAAGTACTACAAGTGTCGAATTGTTTGGACAAGTGAAATATTAGAAAGTACGACAAGCACATTTGAGAATATAACCAAAAATTTAATTTTTTAATCTTATTTATTTGTAATCATTATTCAATTTTCTATCACCTGTAGCAATTCTGCATGAGTGGTTCATTTCAACGTAGCAACTTACATTTTGAGAATTACTTTCCTTCCTTGCAGCTATCGAGCCTTCCTTCCTAGTCGAGCCATGAATCTGCTTCGTTAGTAATTTTCAAACTTTCGATTGCATGTTCGTTCGGACCTATGCACGTGCTTCAGAACTGACCCGATATTTCTTCAGACTTTAGAACATTCTTCAGAATATTCTCGTACTTGAGATATGTTTTAGGAGCAAAAGGATTTCAATTTACCGTGTAACGTCTTACTTCGTGGTAGATATTATCTCGTAACTCCGCGCTTGCATACAAATGCATTTTCCTCCCTTTTATCTTCGAGATATTCAAGATTCCCGTGCTCGCGTTATTCTTGGGGAAATTGCTTAGAAGAATCGAGGATAAGTAGGACAGGCATATGCACGTGTCTACGATACATTTTGATGGGAACTTTCGATAAAAGTTTTTATCAAAATATGTACTTTAATTTCCCTGGATCGTTGGGTAAACACATTGAATATATTATATATTGAATTCAACGAATTAATGATGCATTGAATTATAAAATAACATCTCAAATAAAATGTCATGCGAAAGTATGTGAATTAATGCAGAATAATTTAAATGTAGAAATATCAACAAATAACCAACAAACAAGAGAAAAAATAATTCGCTAAGATCGGATCGAAACAACAAGGTCAGTGTTTGATTCCGAGATCGAACCAGATCTTGTACATCATGCGAAGTGTACATTACAAAAACATGAAACATTTATGGACTGTTCGTGCTGACCGTTAATAATCCATTCGCTCACGAGGAACATTAGGCGATCAGAATTGATACGTGCAACACGTTCGAGTTTCCCAGGGGAATCGTATATATTCCGCGCTATTCCAATTCGCAAACGAAACCTCGAGTTTCAAGCTCCTCGCGGACTTATCCCTTACCCCCGACGTAGCATCCCATTTTACAGCGGAAAGCAGGGCGTAAAAGGTGAGAAAGGAACGGATTGGATCATGCACGAAGTCGAAGAATCTCATGAATATTTGAATAGGGAGGATATGATTACGAACATGATAAACAGTGTCAAAGGAGTGACATATTTCTTATTCGTTGGTTGATTAACTTATATGAAATCTGTAGAAATGCGATGACATAGAGGAGTAGCGCAGTTCTTAACTGCAAACAGAATCAATTCAGCTAGATTAACTTCGTCGAGTTGATAAGCAGAGTGTTTTACCATAATTCGGTCAATTTCGTCGCACGATTTAAAAAGATCGACGTGTTCGTATCCACTTCTTTCATCTGGCTGTCTGCAAATTGGATATCGATTTTCAATCTTTCACTAGAATTCGTTCGCGTAGCCTTTTCCTGAATCCTACGTCCGTAGTGTGCATAAATCCTGTGATCTATTCCTTCCTTACGGTTGAGAGACTCTCAACGGCGTTGGATCGCCGCAGAAATAATTTATGAAGCATAATTTCGGAAGCGAAACGGGAATCGCGATTTGCTGCGCCTAAGAGGGAAGCGAAATCCACCGAGGATCGAACGATTTCTCTGAAAGGATTCGTGTAAGCACCGATCGCGAACCTTTTAACTTCAGGAGTCTTCAGGAGAAAGCTTGAGGAGTCGAGTTTAGCTGGAAGTTTTTACAAATTTTCGAAACTTTATAATTGCTCGGAAATACTAATTACTTAGATACTTCTAAGAGTCCAGTTAGCTGCGAGCCTGTTTCGTTATATATTTTTGCAGGCAACTTTCGAACAGCTCGGGGGATCAGGTAACGAGTTTTTCGAGTTTGCCCGACAGTTTCGAGATTCTGTGTACTCGAATTGGCGTTTTATGCGGAGGATAAGGAGTCCTATTCGGAGGTTCGTTATTGGATATGCTAATTTTAAACACCGTGTATGTGTACGTTTATGTAACACAAAGCTATGAGAATTTACATAAAATAATTCTCTTGTCTATCAATCTTTCCTATTCAATTCTTCATAGACCACAAAAAATAAATAAAATCCCCCAATCTCTGATCCAAATTCCAAGATTGTTTTCTCGAGTACTGAACCATAAAAAAAAGATAAATTCCCCCTCGAAATCGACTCTCATCCACCTACACAGCGCTCGAACGCTCAGAAAAGAACGAAAGAACAGAACGCTCGAATCTGAATATTTTATTTTCTCGACAAAAATAGAAATAATAGGATGTTTGAACTTGAATTTCGATTTCAAGATAAATTACTTTCCTCTCGCTTCGTGCGCGTCGGCAAAAAGACGTATTACTTGCGGAATGTCTGGTTACATCGCGAGCATCAACTCTTCCAGTACAATGGTTTCCCTCGGCATACAAACTACTGTAAACTGAATCCAATGAGGATCTTTCATCTCTGACCCGCAACCCTTCGAGACCCTCGCGCTCGGCGAAAGCCGAGGACACAAAAAGGGTAACGATATGGAAACGTCGGCCGGAAACCATAGATCATTTGCTCCCGGTGGTGTCTATTTTTGATGGATTCGCGCCTTGTTTGCTCCACTTGACGTCCGTTGAATCGGATATCGATTTTCGGTTCGCCTCGAACTTCGCGTCCGGTGTACAGGGTTCGGGGCTAGCGTGTTGCATCCCCCAGGAATTCCTTGCTTCGTTTCGTCCGAAAACAAATCTCTTCTTCTGTCTTAAACTTGGTCGTCCCGGCCATAACAATTGATTATTTATTGTCACAGCACTGTGAAATTCCATTCGTATGCGAGTCACAAATCACTTTTACAGGTAATTATTTACGGTTAGAAAACCAATTTCTTACATCCAACAATAATTGCGAATAATTGTTAGCATTTACAATTCCTTTTTACAACAGTGTTTTCTACTTTAAATTTCTTGTTTGTTCTTGTGGTATTCCAAGTATAATATTCAATAATCTTATTAAATAAAATATAGCTTTCTTCCTATATACACAGTCCAATTATAAAATTATAGTCGTACGCCGAATCAATGAAGCCATTCCGTTAGCTCTTGAATAACGTACCTATAAAGAACCTCCATCCAAAAGCTTGTTACACGTTTTATTCCCGCTAAAAAATTTATCTCGAATAAACGTACAATACCTCTGTAAAAATTCTTAAAGACACCCCGTCTCCTGTTTCGTTGCCGCCGAGATGGCGTAAATCTTCCATAAAACGAATGCTACCATAAACAGGAACGTATTTACCTCAAACGAGAGCCTGACGTTTCATACGTTACCATGATCGTACCTAACAGCTTGTCAACCGGAAGCTCTCGACATTTATTCCGGTAATTTTTCAAACGCCTGTTTCCGAGATCTGTCTGGGGACTCTCGAGGCGACATCGTCGAAGTGCCCGATAAAAAAGAAAGGGCTGCTCTATATAGCCGTGCGTTTAAGTATCGATAAATCTCCCCGGAGTCGAGGAGACGTTACAAAACGCGTGTCCGTTCGTCTTTGACGCCCACGATATCAAAAACGCGTCGTTTACACCAAAGCTGAATACCGTCGAGCGAATTTCATTTATCAGCGACGCCAACGCCGGAAAATCGATGGAAATTGCTCGACGCCGTGTAAATCCGCTGAATCGCGACGGAAATCCAAGAAGGTGTCTCGAGACTCGAGGATTCTAGGACGAGCGAGAGGGGTCGAAACTCGTGGGCCAGAGGTGTCGAAGGATAACGCAACGCGATGGCGGGATCCAGAAATCCATTAGGATAGAAATGATGTGCGCGTTATGCGCCTCATAATATGCCACGTGTCGCGTCGCGACGCATGAATGCACGGCAACGTTGAGCTATATGCTGGAAAATCCAGTGGAAGAAGCCGCAGACGGAATATCCTCGAGGTCCTCGGCGCCATTCGGTGGCCGCGCCACTCGAAGGGGATTTTTCGTCGACAATTCTCGCCATTCGAGTGCATCCTTTTGTGGGATGATCAGAAAACCGCGAGGGGAATACGATTTGGGAATTTGTTCGCGTGACTTTGGTCTCGTGGAGTTGGTTTTCACTGGTGAATAAATTTGTAATGTTTATTTGGACGCGATTATAATAGATCACGAGTGCTCAAATATTCTCTTTTCTTTCGTATTTATTGGGTTGTCCAGAAAGTTGATGTCCAGATAATTTTTATCTCGAAGGAGATCATCAGGAAAATGAAAGAAAAATCAAGGGAAAATGAACCGAGTAAGATGAACAAGACGAATGGGATCAATGGGATGATAAATGAGAGGAATGAAAAGAATGAAACGAAGTAAATGACGATCCGAGTATTTTCATGTGTTAACTAGCCTCAAAGAGACGTAAGGCGATCATATTACACGTTTTATGAGCACTTTTCTCTTTACGTTCTCGAGATTACCTTCGGCATTTTATACGGGAACAGTAAGTTTTTTCGCCCGTCTTTTAGTATTCAGGGGAAGGTAATAAAACATTCTCTATAGGAAGCAAGTGTGCAACAGGACAGCTAAGAGGAAAAGGAAATACAGCGAGAGGAGAAAGCTTATTACTCGAGATGTAAATAAATGGAGAGTTTCAAAGGAGAGTTTAAATGCTGCCGGACTTTCACATCGATTTAGAAACGTGTGTTGCAGCAGGTTTATTGGATTCGCGATACGAATCGGCGTAGAATACCTCTTAAAACGTTGTTTCCTTGGTGAAAAGACATTCAGTATTTTTACGTTCGGGAAACCGTCCCTCGCCATCTTTAAAGCGAATACGTTGATACTTGTCCCTTTCCCACGGGACTCGGGACTTACGAGTAGCCTAAAAACGAACCACCTTTACGAAAAGCTTTCCTAAATGTCTATAAATTCGTAATAGGATTTGCGGCGAAATGGAAGGTAGACTGGGAAAGTATCCCCCCGAACAGGGGTTGGAAGGATTCCCACGCGCATATTGATACTTGTATCAATCTGAACGGGGATCAACAAGAAACAAAAACCTATTATCAAGAACTTATTGTCCTCAGGATACGTGTAAGAATTATTTATTAATACCTGAAGAGGGATAAATAAATACTAAATAATACACGAACATTTCTCAAGGTACATTCTTCTAGAAATGACTATTATACATCTGTTTACCTAATTGTTCTTCAGACAACGAATTTTTAATTAATTTCCTTCTCAATTTCCAAATGGAAATTTTCTCCTCGATATGCGTTCAATCCATTTCCCGCACGCATTCAATTTATCCCTGAACATTTTGTTCCTCATAAAAAAACATACATATAAATATTCGCACGTTTCAGTAGCTCGTTTCTCCCCCGTGTATAAATTGACGCAGCTCGATGCATCGAAAATTGATTTTATTTTCAATCCGATAATTCAACACCGCCGGAATAAATTTAGACGCGTCAAAACAATCAACCGAATTATACCAGGAAGGTGAAATTTAATCATCGCATTGTTCGTTCGATTGCACCCGACACGTGACGACATTCGCCGCGCAGAAAAATGGCCAAGTGTCAATTAAAACTGACAACGGCTGTCGACAATATTTACGATCGAGCGTAAATAAATGCGAGCGACGAAACGATGAAATCAATAGTTGAAGGACGACGCGATGGCTCGAGGAACGATTGTTGCGCCACAATTTTATTAGCTGACATCGTTCCAAGCATTTCAGATTTCCTCGTTTCGGCCTTGAAATCTCCTTGTCTTCAACAGCGAAACGAAAAGTTTGATTTCAGTTAATTTATTAGGCTCATACAAATTTTCACGTATAAATGACACGCACCTTCCCTCAGGATCCACGTCGCCACAGGTCAGCGTAAATTCTAGTACGCCGGATCGAGAAGGATCTGGCTAGTGAATTTATCGAAGGTGAGAAGCAATTTCTCCCGTGAACCATAAATGCAGCAACCGCAAGTAGCGACGATATCAAGTTTTCTAGGAACACGAGATGACGTGGTAATATATTCATGAACTGTCACCGTATCAAATTGAAACCGTAATAAAGGAAACCGATATCGGTTTTCCACTGTCAAACACGATCAATTTCCTGGTCTATTTGGGGATCAAGGTGAACGTATTAACACGTTGATTGCCACGCGAAATTATGCGCGCTTGCCAAGCGACCCACGATTTCAATTACAAAGTTCATGAACTTGATGCCTTCGAATCTTTATCTTCTTAAAATTTGTCTCAATAGTAGTGGTGCCTTTTACGCTTTCACAGATTTTACCCGGTGACTCATAGCATTGCCAACTAAATAAGAAACATTATATAAAATAATTGAAGTTCGTATATTTCGAAGAGCGAAGAGTCTTAACTGCTGCACTGTTAAATAAAATATTAAATAATTGAATGGTTCGTTGGTCCAAGGAGCAATTCGATACTCGATTCTTTAAAGTAAATAAGTACATAACCATTTCTTCGATTGCGATATCGAATGCCGAGCGAGCTTGACTTTCTCGCGTACCAAACAGCTATATTTCGCGCTAATAATAATGAAACTTGGCCCGCAAGGAACTACCGACGTGAAAGGGGTTTTCCTGTGGTGCATGATTCTAAAAAGCTTTCCAGGCGTTTCCGGTGGAATTGCGAGCTCGTATCGCGCGGGAGCACTTTTCCCTTTGTCCCCGTTTTGCTCTGTGCGCTGTCGATACCGAGTATCTTCGAGGCGCAGCCGTATCTCGTCGAGCACTCCATTATTTGTCCTCCGTCGCTTTTCGAATTCGAATACGCACTTTCGGAATCCTGTGTCGGCCTGTCGGGAACTTCCACATCCATTAACTTCCGTGTTCCACCGCAGAGTAATCTTCTTCGCAGGCAAGGAGACGCGCCGTGTGGAACCGTCGTGTTTCGTACATTTTCGAAGATCTTGGTGTATTTCAGAAATGTCAACTGACTTTTGCTGGCTTCTTGCTTCTTCCTCGAGATGAACAAAATGAAAATGCAGGGGTTTGAATTATTTTAAATTTTGTATAAATTGTAGGATTTTTATATTCATCTTGAATTTAGCATTTTTGTAATATTAAAATTGAATATTTATTTTGCCGGAAACATTTGCCATTTGAAATGAATTAAATATCACTATTTTAGATACGTTCTGATATTTATTTCTATTATTCCAATTTCCTCTTGGTTTTCATCTACATTTTTTCATTAAAAGCTCTTTCTGTTTGAAATGTATCATATTGAATATTTGCTGCAGAATACAATGATTTACAGTAGACTGCGTCGACAGTCAAAAACGCTGTAATTGTTCTATTTTATTTAACGATGTCCACAAAGCATCCAAACGTGTTCAAGAACGAGTTCGTCGAGGAGGAACGAATTAGAGTTGAAAGAAATGAAACAAACGGATCACCGATTTCGTTCAAAGAGAAATTCCGTCTACAAAGATTTCACCAGTCGACACCTCTGTGTTACTACGAGGGACGATAACGATCTTGCGTTAAGTCAAGTAAAAAAAGGCAGAGATTGCCGTAGGTTAGGTTACAGCGGCAGCGTAAGGGTAGTTAGGACCCTCCTTACAATTTCTACCACGAGCACCTTCTTGGCTCTCCCTCTTCCGCCTTCGTTTCTGTTTCGCACGATTTCACCTGATTTATTTCAACCACTTCAGAATTTAACTTTTGCGATTACTATCGTCAATAACCACCCGAATATTTATTTACTAATTGTAATTTTACCTTCAGGCAAAAATTAGAATACAGGTGAACGAAAATTGATATTTTCTCTCTGCATATATCTTTCCAATTGTTTCTATAAACATATCTGATTATAAAAATAAATACTAGTTTAACTCGACTGAAATTATTCGATATTCCATTTTGAATTTTATTTTATACAAACACGGATTCACTTTCGAAAAGCATTTCGACTCTTGTGTAACTATCTAGCGCATTGCCAACCGCATTGAAGTTGAATCGCCTTTTGAAAGCGACCATTTCTCCTTCTGCATTTTTCGTGCACCCACGGCATGGATGGAATTGCTCGAACCGAGTGTACTTGGCATGATTCATAGCCAAGGAGTGGCCTTGAGCGGTCAATTGATTCTGTTCAGACCTGCAATCCAGTTCAGATCCATCAACCTATCGACTAATAGAATGAGACTTATAAAAATTAACAAAAATTGCCAAAATTACTTCGACTTCGATTTTATATAGCGAACTGCTGCGCAGATGAACGAAATATACAGTGTTCTATATTTCGTTCTTCTGTTTACGGCTTCTTGCAAGGTCTTTCCATTAACCAGTCAGTCTGTCTTCGCAGCATTATTTTCCACTTAAAGCAGTAATTTTTAACCATCATGTCACGGCCACAGCACTGGGAAACCAGAAATGTGCCGAGGTTGTACAGCAAGAATTCTACAGAATTTTTACTTTTACGGTCTTACTACTTTTAGTGTAATTATTCATCGTTAGAAAATGTACAAGCCTTGCTTTTTTCTGAACAATTTCATAAGTTCAGATAAAGAAATTCCTTGTGGTATATCAATGATAAACCAGAAAAGCGTTCCTTTCCCGATCTTTTTTATTTGACGTGTAAAATTATTTTGTTGGTCCTGATGAGAGACATGTGCCTCGTCTAAACATTCTCGAAGGGGATGCTGCCATTCTTAAAACAGGAACACTGAAATGTCTACTTAATCTCATCCCCTCGACAATCTATGCAATCGTATCCTCTGAAAAGTCCAATGAAGAACTTTTCCATTGAACTCTAT
The DNA here is from genome assembly GCF_026225885.1 of Hylaeus anthracinus. Taxonomy (NCBI): domain Eukaryota; kingdom Metazoa; phylum Arthropoda; class Insecta; order Hymenoptera; family Colletidae; genus Hylaeus; species Hylaeus anthracinus. The sequence goes on from NW_026534347.1 coordinate 5,928,044, forward strand.
TTTCCCGTTGAACGCTGCCGTTTCTTTCATCCTTTTTTCGCATGGTTTGTCGTTGAAACGGCGATCACAGCTATCGCGTAATTATTCCTCGACGACGACTGTTCCCGAGAGACCGTTCTCACCTTTGACTCTCTTTTGAGGCTACTCGGCGACGGTTTCTTTGATCTTTAATTTAATTTTTGAGTCATCAATCGATGGAAGGAGCCACAAGAAGAAACGCTGTTCGTTCGACGCGCGACGGCAATTTATCTCTCCGAGGGGGTTGTCTCGTAGCGCCGCGCTGATGGACGGAAGAATCGAGCTAGAATGAAATCCATCCTCGGCCATTGTCGAGGGGGTGAATCAAATAACGTCGAGCCAGTGAAATGAAAAGCATGAAAGTGGCGACCGGGGGGCTTTTATCCGGCTCGAATCAGTCCCTGTTACCTAATTTTCTGACATTCGAGCGTCACCACGGACGGTTATCGTTTGATGGGAACGACGAGATGGATTTACTTTTTGCGGCCGTTAGGGGATAGGGGGATTCTGAAGGAACACTTAGTTCTGCGATTTCTACAGAGTGTTCTTTTACTGCTCTACGTTTACTCCGTGTAATGTAAATTCTGTATTTTTTCGATTCAATTAAGAAGCGATTCCGATGAAAGGATTCTTAGAATGTTTAAATTTTTCACAGTCTCAAACATAAGGAAAAGACATACATACATACATCTCTTTTCATCTACTCACTTGTCCTACTTCTCCTTTTTCATCTGTACATATAAAAATATGAATTTTTATCAACATTCTATTCGTGTAAACTGCTTGAAATTTGCTGGGAATGATCTATTTCCTTTATATCCCGTAACTTCACTTTCATGATTCCTGCCAAAGTGGTAGAGAAGACACTGCTAGTTGCGTATGCATGCAACTTAGAGAATTGCATCTCGCAGCGCAGTTGTTGCAATTTTGAACACGCAATAATACTGTTTGCGAGACGACAACGGTTCAGACCGAAATTTTCCAGACGACGTGCCTGACAAGTGGGTCGACAACGGTGTTCTCTCGAAGTGCAATAAAAGTTTTTCCTTCACTGTGAAAGTTCTTCTGCCAACGATCACGAAGTTGAACGCCGTTGGCCAGAATTTGCTCACCGAAGTCGCTGAGGCGAGAATTTCGATAAACTGTGAAGTCGGATACTAATTGCTTCGGGATCAATCCGCAATGAAAACGGGTGGTATGGGTGGGAAATAGTATCTTATTGTATAAAATTGACCTGAAAATAAATAGTGAAATTTCTTCAGGTTCCAGAGCGTTTAAACATGACTCTACCTGACGTGTCTGACCATTATCGACTATTTCTACTTGCGTTGGCGTTTGTAAACACTGGTGCCGCGTGGAAACAGTGCTATGTTATTATTTCTCATATTTTGATCTAACTAGTGAGAGGATAACGATTTGATACATAACATACCACCTTTAACATCGAAAGACACAAACGTAAGTAGAAAGAGTGAATAATGGTCAGACCCGCGTTAGGCATTAACTCGTGGCATTATTAAATTTAACAATTAATTGATGCAAAATGCAACATAATATGTTTCCAAGCGGATTATTACAGAAACATTTCGACCATTTATATTAATAATTCTCTTTTGTTTTAAAATTGCTGATATGTTGAATATATTTCCACATGAAATTAATTTTATCCCTTTTGCGCGAAGTGAACACAGAGGATTTGCAATTCGCCTAAGTCGACAGTCAAATTCCATTTAGTTTTAGCGACATGATACCCTCCAATTCTTGGTGCAATATTTAAAAGATACGATTCTGCGAATACCATTACGAAATAGTCTCACGTGCGAAAGGTGCTAATCCCCTGAAAATTATGGAATTAGAACAATTTCCACAGTCATCGCGCAGCTTAATTCCACGAAACGGGGAACTTTATGTTTCCACCAAATTACAGCTGAACTTAATTACCATGAGTTCTTTGAAAAGAGACACGCGGCTCTGCGCAAACAGTTAAATACGAGATAAAGAAAATAACTGTTTGTGTCACTCTTCGGCGAAGAGTAACTAAATAAAGACTTGAACTTTGCAGTCTGGAAAATTTTCAAAATATATATTTCGTCTAAAATAATATGAACATTATAATTTTTGTATAAGGCTATTCAACTAGTTGTCTTTCCATTAAAATTAACAAATGAATGAATACATAAGTTTATAGATTGAAAATACCTGTGGCGTACAAAATTATTTCGTTCAATGAAGAATCAACCTCACCTCCTACTGTACCGAATCGTCCAGGGCAACCTGTGCAAACCAGTTTCAACAATATCGTTACTTCAGAGTCCCACTTCATACGATCCAAATTGCACACGAAATGTCGGAATTCCTCCATCTGGATCGCAATATCCGAAGACCATCAGGGATATCCAGGACGGAATCTCCTCCGCAACAAGTTTCATCGAGATACCGAAATACTTCTTCCAATCCGATCTTAAACAGCTTGCAACGAAAACGAAGTCTCAAAGGGAAGAATCGTCGACTCGTTGACGTCCCGAGATGAAAGATCGTGACCAAAGAAATTAGACGAACTACGACGGAGGATCAATCAACGAGGCAACGCAGCCGAGCAACGCGACCAATGGATCGTGGTACTGGTTCTCTGGTGAATTCCAACAGTCCGCGAGACGAGCACATCAAACTTGGAACCTTCAACCCCTGTAGCCATTGTTGCGGTAAATAGAGTGCCGTGCAGGAGATACGTACATCGAATTTTCATGACGCGTGGGAGGAAAATGTTTGGATTGGAAACAGGGACATCCTTTCGGGTTTTCTTCTATTAAAGCATGGACTGGACTAAACGAGAGGAACGGTTAGAAGCATGGTTTTGGTTGGTGACGTGGGAAAACGGCAATGGGGGAAGCTCAACGGCACAATATGTAGCGCCGTAAATATTGATTTCCATTTTAGGCTAGGTGGGCGTCGAATTGGTCGTTTGATTTATGGGACAAGGCTTGGAGAGTGTAGTAATGAAAACGAAATTTTAAACGTTAGGAGATATCCTCCTCGACAGAAACATACACTGGAAAATGAAATTTTAACACTTGATATGTACAATATGTTAAAAAGTAAAATGTAAGTATCAGTTTAGTGTCAATGATACCTAATCAACATCAAATAAATAGAAACCGCAAAAACCCTATCAGTAAAGACGAACCAATACAAAGGATGTCCCAAACGAACCAAACTTTCACTTCACCTCATTTTCTATGTCAGGTTAATTGCACGTAAATGATTTTCCTTCCATTCGTTTAAGGATCATCAATCATCCACTTCGTCTGCGTCAATCCTTCGTCAGTCGAGCACTCGGTACTCTTTTATTTCCTCCTAAAACATCCGCGCAAGCGCACCCAGCAGCCCGACGCAGGAAATACTGAAAGCAGCTCGTTGTTCCGGTGTTCATTGTTCCCAGTGGACTTCGTCTCTTTTCATGTCGACCTTTCAGCACGCGAATGACAATCACGACCGTGTCGGCTACGGCCTTTCACGAGCTACCTTGCCGCTTACTATTAAACCGACGTGATGAACGATTCGCCGACAACACTTTAATTGCCTCCAAGAGCTCGGGATTAACGGAAACGAATATCGTTTTGATTAGTCCGATCCTGCGAATAAAAAAGCTTCATCGAGAAGTGGAATTTACTGAAAGGGGGTGGTTCTTAACCGAGGGTGAGAGAAGAAGAGTGCTGGCTGGCGCAGAGAAATGTGCTTTTAGAATTATAGTCATCGGTTCGACGTGTTCGGTGTTACGATTTAGGAGGGTTTCTGGTTTGGAAGTCCAGGATTTATTTTTGTTTAGCTTCTTAGGCCTCGAAAACATGGTACACAGTTTCTTACAGGATTCCGACATTATTATATTCCATATTATGTACGTATATCTTTCCTTTATGTTGGAAAGTTATTTTTAAATATTGATAACTATAATTTTCCTTCAATTTAAAAATCTTGATTTTGTTCCACCAAAAGTTCAATTTTTCGCTCGGCAAAGTACATCTTCAATGATATTCCTAGATATCGAAGGAAAAATTGTTTTGGAAAATATGTTACGTTTCCATTAATATTCGACACCGAATAGGGTAAGAATGATCGAGCACATATTGCAGGAACGTTCGCTTCGGACTCTCGAGCAGCTTCGAATCCGTAACGCGTTTTCCTGATTCGATTTCGAATGATTATTATCTGCACCCCCAATCCGGCGAAGCAGTTGCACCGGAGGGAAACCGAACGGAAATCCGTAGTCGATATCAGATGCTCAATTTTCCACGGTAAGAAAGAAACTTCCCTGAGACGTGGATTGAAAGAATAAACGAAAGGACCGCCTTCCGGAGCAAATCGAAATTTTGTCCGAAAGAGATATTCCAGGGCGTATCGAAACTTTCCATGTGCCATTTTTTCCATTTGGATACCCTCAAATATCAGCTTCCTCAGTCTTCATAGTCAATATAATTTTGAACTTAAAAGTATGAATACTTTCCATGAGTATCACAAAAAATCACGATTTGATAATGTGGTAGTAATGAGATTGCAGTTTATTCAACCTGAGTTTCATTTTTCTTTTAATTCGCGTGCCTCAAAGAGTTAAATAACTCCTAGCATCGTCGATGGTCCACGGTCAGGCAGAATTCGCTTTCATGATTATTAATTACTTCTGTTGTTAAACGAAATTATTTCTGGCTGGGAATAAAATGTATCAGTGGCTCTGTAAAAGGCTCTGTGAACGCTGCGAGAGCCAGCAACGAGGCACAGACGGATTTTAAATAGCTGGAAGCATTGTCGATCGCTCATGGCCACGCAGGGTTCGTGCAAAAAGGATTTGCTTTCGTTCCCAGCTATTTTTTGGTTTTCTATGCTTTTTTTTTATGAGAATTTATTGCTATAAACCGAGTCGACAAATCGCAACGATTTCCTGTATTATTTGTTGGTAAAAAATTCAAATCGATTCTCGCGTGTTTAACATTGATATCAACAACCCAGACAAGGTATAACAATGCAAACTATTTAAAATAATATTCGTTGAATTACATCGTTCAGAATTTTGTAAAATTCAACGAACACGTGTTGTGTTAGAGGTTTCCAAATATGGGTCAAATCCAACGAAAAAAAAAAAACAGGATGATTGATGGCCAGGAAGGCAACGAATCTGATTAATCGTTTGGGCTTAGCAAGGCTTTGCTAACCACACTGAGGTAAAATATAACTGATATGAATGATACAAACTTGTTACTTTTTACAATTTTCCGACAATATTAATATAAGCCTCTTTGCATAAACTCACAGAATCCAAAATTCATAGGATCGAGAACGTTAAAAAATTATACACATTGAAGTCAAAACTAATGAGACAGCTTGCTTTCGAGCTGTTATGGGACCCACGTTCCGGTATTCAGCGATAATAAACGTTTTCCAATATTAATAACACAACGCAGTATTAATCACGGCAGCCACCAGCAGCGACGGGCATTCATCGATGATGGCATCGGTCTTTTTTCTTCGCGCGGTTCACGTACACGCGCGCATAATGAGTTTCAGAGGAACGTAAATTTCAACCAGCCGCAACGGCGCTCATTTCCCGTCGCCGGAAGTCGCTTCCATTTCTCGCCAGCGCGGCGAAAATCGTAAAACAACCATTCCCCTCGCTTTTATACGTTTATGGCAACCGCGATCCCTGGCACCGTGTATACCGTGGATAAATTTGAGAAACGCAGCCGCTGGTTTCCGCCAAAAATCTATCGGAGGCGCATAAACACAAGCGTCGACTGCGAACGCGGCTTACGGCGGAAAATTGAATCAGTCGTTGGTTTTCCCGTGGTATTTCGAGATATCGACGGAACCTTCGGAAAGGGAAACGGTCAAACACTATAATTTTCATATTGGCTTAGAAAGAAAAATTACTCTCCTCACAAATACAATTCATAACAAAATGTTTGCACACCGTGTATGAATTTATTCGTTTCTGTGTGTTTTGGACATTTTCAGGGATGTTTTGGATTCTTTTTGAGTGAATTTTTAAAGCTATGTATAGTTGGGGAGAGGACTTAAAATTGATATCTTATAATTTTAGAAATATGAAATTTGTGAATTGTGACTTTAAATCAAAAGTTAATAACAACGTATCGTTGGCGATCTAGGTTATTATTACACAAGAGACGTTTGACACCAGGTGCCATAAATTCACGGTGGAGGTGATAACTGCCTTTCGTTTACGCGTTTTCATTTAGTTCGCGCCGCTTTTGGAAATTTCATTAACTAACGTGTAACGTGTGTATCAAAGTCAGTAATCTAGTTATGCAACTATTTAGTTCGGGAATCGATATGGAAGTTTCCCAACGGGCGAGTTGAGGTGAATTTCAAGATGAAGGAAACGGCAAATATGGCTCGTCAGGAGAGTTTCACCAGACATACTTATTTAAAAACAGAAAAGCGTTGGTGTAAATTGCAGGAGAAATTATTATTATTATACCATTGATTAAGATTTGTCGTGTAATAATGTATCAGGAAATAGATTGTGAGTTGACAAAGGGAAGTTAATGATTATTTCACGGTGGAGAAAAATAAATATGCTAAAATAGGTAGAGTTTGTAAATAATTTGTAACTATTAGTCGTATGAATGCATAGACCTGGTATAATTATAAAAAACAGGTAGATGGGATAAAAGCGATAAAAGAAACTGAAAAACCTCACCACCATCGTTCGCGGAGGGTTTTAAGATTCCTTAACCCTAAAAAGATAGTCTTTCCCTGCCATAAACTCGTCAACGAAATGGTCGCAGCGTTCCTTGCGAGGATGGTACAGCCCATGTAGCCGAAGGACGAGAGTACAGAGGTTGTAAATCTCGTTACGAACGTCATTCGGGCTGTTAAATTGCGACAGGTTCATTAGAACGAGATAAGTTTGATTAACACGCCGCGTCGGCTGAAATACGACCGCGTCGTCTCGCGACACCGAAAGGACGAAAAAAGATAGGAAATTACGCGGGGGATGAGCTTTCTCTGACGAGTGCATTAGCGTTTTCGTCTTTTTTCCCCTTTTGTCGTCGGTCCGCCGTGCATGTTAATGGTAACGGCGACGCGACGTCGACTCGGAACTTTCCGACAATGACGATGGACTCTTCGACCAGGGCCGATTCGCGCCGAAAAGCACGGTTACCGCGTTACAAATGGATTTTACACGCTTGTTTGCTTGACGAGATACGGCCCGCGGCTTTGGCATAATGAGGGTGGCTGCCTCGTAAAGCGGATTGGGCAAATGGTCCATTTAATGCCAGAACAAACGATCCCGGCGTGTAGGGTTGTGTAATATGAGGGAGAGAATGTGGTACACACGGGAGTAGTTCTATTAAAAATGACACTCATGAACAACAGAAGAGTTCTTGGAGAGACTAGCAAGGGATAATTATTTATAGATCCTAAGAATATTTTATGGGAATTTACGGCAAGCTAATGGGCTGCGAATTCGTAATAAGATCTTTAGATATAAAAAGATTATTTATATTTTTGTTAATGTCTCTAAAAACCGTGAGAGATATTGAAATATTTTTTAACCTATTCACTGCCAGGCAAATTTAGATCGTCTTGCCATGGGTGCCAAGATATTGTAGTTGGCAGTGAATGGGTTAATACAGCTGCTCTTCAATAAATAAATACCAACGCGATCAGTAAGAGACCTCCCGACGACCTCTGAACTTTTCTTCGAACAGCAACGTTGACAGCTCGGTTAGCACCGAAATTCTCAAACGTCTGCTCTGATCCGTTTCCCCAGGGGTGCAGTTATTCGATCTCGTCCATAAATCATCAGCCGGAAATCGAAGCCAAATCTGACGCTAACAAGCATCGACGGCCTAACATTCTGAGCATTATCCCAACCATCAATTATCAACTTTACGATAGAGCGTCGCCGAACATGCATGGCTTGTCTCTATCGCAATCGAACGATATGGCACGACTATGATACGGTATTATGGTAAACGAATGGCGATAGCTTTCGTAAAAAGAGGATGAACGATGGCTGGAGTCCAAAATGTTAACGTGGGCAACGTCCGAGAAACAAACGGACGAGATGTGACGAACGCAGAGAATTCTTTCTTCGAGGCCATCGAAAACAAGGGGTGAAAATGTAATGAGCGAGAATTCTCGTCCAAGCACGGATTCCAGGCAATCGCAGGCTGTCCATTCTGTTGTAACAAATTACCCTTTCCGGCGCACGGTCCGTCAACGGGAATACAATAAACGGGACAGAGATTATTGCGCGTCGATGGCTGGCTGGGCTTTAGTGGGAATTTTCCAAAAGCTGTCGCACCCGTTAATTCCGACTGAAATTTGCCATTTTCGCGGAACAACGTATCGTTGAACGTTGCACGCAATTTGATACACGGGGCAGGTGTTACATTGCGTGGCAAAATATTAGTTTTCGGTGGGAGTGTACCGTCGGTTTTCGGAAATTATACGCGCGGGGAAATGGTGAGTTTCATAATCCATCTGTGGAAGGATTCCTAGACGATATATGTATAGAAATATGTATACATAATGTTAGAACCATTTGTTAAACTATTTATTATACTCTTTTCGAACTTCCATGCGCGTTCCGTGGTACAATACCGTTGCGAACAAAAACAGAATAACTAATGGCGCGCGGAATCGGCACCAAAGGAAAATTCTACTCTCCGATAAAATTTCTCTCAGAGGCTCCGTCACGTCCTTTGATACCAGTAACATCAACGTCACGTATACGTGTCCTTTGATATCGATACCATAAACATCCTCGTTGGTCAGTTCTTCGACATCAACTCCATTAACAATTGTTGATTCGAGCCTCAAATTTTGTTGTATTGATTGAAAATGTAATTATTCGAAATGTTTAACACCATGAATTTTAATTTCATTTACTGTATTTTTGTGTAAAATTCAACAATGTCAACGCCTTATCAGTTTTTTTCGTGCCATTAACGCGGTTAACACACTGTACTTATGTCTCACCTCCTCTGACATTTACACCACGGGATACCCCTTTTTATTGTGCAGCTAAAACGCGTTCCATTGTAACGAACGTTCAGTGCCACAAGATCGGGCACCTGTCGGAAGCTGGACGCGAAGCAAACCGTTCGGTTCGCCGATAGCGCAGAAACGCTGTCCAAGTTGGCCGAGGACGATATTTCCCCGTGGATGAAATACGAAGATGGATGCCCAGAGATGAAAGTTATAACGAGAAAGAACACTGTCTGATGTACGACGGAAGTTCCTCCACGCGAATGGGTTAGTGTCGCTGCTACTTTTTTGCAACTATCGAAGTTAGTTCCAGTCGCTTCCTCGTGAACGATCTTGGGTGTGAGTAACGAAATGATTTCGAACGTATCCTATTTCGATACTAGCATAATTCGATGGTGGAACTTACGATACGTGATGTAGAAATCCGTTGATGATGAAATAATATGAATAGTAATAGTAAGCAGTGAATAATTAAATATACATATTTTTTTTTTGTTTAGCCATTGAATATTTATACAGAGAATTTTTTAAATAACTCAATGGCTATATTCACGTATGATTTTGCACACACTGTATGTTCCCCCGTGTATGTCAACAGAATATTATTGGTCTATCATAGACACTTACCAAACTAATTAATAATTTATTATCGATAATATAATATGAACTCCAAATGTCACGAGACTATTATATTGGTATTTTATTCAATTAATTCGTCGTGTAAATATGTTGAATGTTCCGAACACAATAGTAATAAGCGTAATAACCCATTTTCTTTCAATAGTACATTATCCTATACCGTATCAGATCAAACTAGGAATATTATTATCTTTACTGCGAAACGAAAAAGGACTGCCAGTGGACCTTTCCGCTAAAGCAGACACGCAGCGCAAAGTTGTCGGAGACATTTGTAGACTTACAGAGATTTCTCTTGGATCTCTTCTACAGTTATATCTGCATTAGCTACGCGGAAGCTGGAACCGCTTTGTCGGATATACGCGAACAAGTATCGTACTTCCGCTGAAATTTCTAGCTACGATTTCAACAAACGCCCTGAATCAATAAACGCATATCTCGAACAAACGATTGCGGAAATGATTAGTATTAGACTGATTCGAAAGGACATCCCGCGAACTCTTGTCTTTTATTATTACTTTTCTGGGATTCAATCTCAGAAATGTATCACGAGAAATAACTTCCAAGTTTCTCCGTTTGGGGAAAAACATTTCTTCCTGGAGGATCAAGATAGAAGGAATCCGCTCGATGGGAAAAACTCTTTAAAATACAAGAAACCGGGAAGCTCCATAATTTTGTTATCATTCTGCTACGTTCAGCGATAAAACCTCGAATAACAGACGTCTGGAAGTTTTCATTCCTTTGGATCGCTGTTTAATATCGCAACGAGTGTTTTATATACAGCAGAGTATACTTTCAGGTACAATGTGTAATTCAATTCCACAATAGGAAATGTAAATTTTTTCTTCTTATATTGTGTTAATTTTAAGCATAACATATTGGTCAATCGTTTCTATTCATTAAAGAAGACCAAATTAAATTATAATTAAAATTCTGTATAAGTTGCGAAATATTCCATGTGAGTAGTACAAATTTGAAGCAGTCAAGGTAGCTTTATTTAAACAGAAAGAGCAAAGTGGCAAAAAATTACAAAGCAATTCGATGAAAACGTTGAAATCGTCTATATTATTTCTAGATCTCCGGGATTTTTCAACCATATCGATTACAATCTGGACGTACTCGGTACGTTAGAGGATAGAAACATTTCCCGGGGTTGCTGTTATCAAAAGTAAAAGGGATTTTTACGGTGATATCAGAAGATGGATACGCTGGAGGGAAAGTAATAAAGATACGACGGGGAAAATGCAACCAGTCGAGAGATGTAATACGCGGGTATCGTATTACGCTTTGAGACTCGACGTTGTACAAAGATTACATTAACCTTAAAGAAGCGACAGTTTTAATTATACCAAGTCTAAATTATACCCTTATGAAAGGGATTGAAATAGTTGTCGCTAACTTCAGTCAGTGACCCTTTTATTATGAAACAAGTAAAACTACTTTTTATATTAAAATAACTAAATTAAAGTAACAAGTAGAATTACACGTAATTGGTCAGACACAGCACTCCTCGAAGCTAAGAGGTTACAAGTTTCAAGAATGCAAACCCTCGATGTTTATTAGGCCCATATTCAATACACCACGAGTCCCGAACGTGTGGAGTATGTTTTGCACCGGTTTAAACCGTTGCATTTGGTTCTAATTTGTTCGTGTCTAGATGACTCGCTTTTATTGACAGTGGGTAACGGTGGGGATAACGGCAACGAAATTGTAGCTTGTTTATGAAAGGAACGTTTCATCGCTCATGCTCGAGAGACGAGCTGCTTGCAGGAGACACCTGAGGGTCCGCCGATGTTTTCGAAGATACGGGAAGCTTGTTTGCGTTATTGTCGGATCCGAGTGTTCGTCGACCAGATTCGTTTCGAGCAAACACGGGGTGCCGAAATGTGGATTAGTCGACGGATGATGACAATCTGCGGCTTTTGCGCAGATGAACTAAGTATTGGGTCACGCGGAATAATCGTAGAGGGTTTCGATGGAATTCCGTGAGAGTGCTCGACTATGACATCAGTAATTACGAATATTTACACGAATCACCAGTGTGTTCATAGATAAAAATACTTTTCGAAATAAATTATGTAGAACTGCGTGTTTATATTAGATAGGTTGATATTAGTTATTAAATTTTTTAAAGTTGATTATATATGTATAATGTGTTATATTTATAAAGGAGCTGGACACTCTTGTGAGTTTATATATGTTAACCAAGAAATTGACATTTATTTTCCAATTAAAGTGAACGATAACCTCCCAGATGACTGTCTGACCAAGTACGTATAATTCTACTTACTTGCTACTTGGTATCTTGGTATATACTACTTGATTAACCCATTCCAGAACAAGTAACATAGAAATTCAGTGTTCCGAACTCGGCTACCCCTTTTCCAATGCTCCAACCCCCTTTCAATTCTAATTAGGGTCATTTTTTCTCGGCTACCCTTTACTTTAGGATTTTAATTCAGCGCCATGGTATCTAATTTAACTTCAAGGAGTACCAACTAGATCAGGATGGTCCAATTCACCTCGCCAAACCACCGAGACGTTCCCTTCGGTTTCCGACGCTTCACAATTATCGCCGCATCAATTAGCCAGACGAATTGACAGCGACGCACCCGTTTCCCGGTGCCGGTAACCGCGTAATTCGCGAATCCGTGCGCCGCGGAAGCACGTCCGCGCGAATTTCGTACGGGTTAAAATTTACAGCGGCGTGTGCCAACCTGCTCGCGAGGGAATATAGGAACCCTCTTCGAACCAGGAATTCGATGTAGACCGAACGTGAGCACAGGAAATCGAAATGATGAAGATCTAAATGGAACAAAAATAGAGCAAGCGTTTCAGTTTTAATTGGAGCTTCACTCTGAAACTTAGGGGTGAAAGGCCTCGTTGGTTGCACTGTTTAGGATTTGGCAAACATTTATATAAACAAGAACTCGATGTGAATCGAAATCGAGTATAAGGAATGGAGATGATGAAGAACTACATGAAAAATAGTGGGGTGAAGGCTCCAGGCTTCATTAGAGTAAACGTCGAGTAGACAATCGATTAATAACAGCATGTGCGTCTGCATTATCGAGAATGGCGGAACAGTGACGGATGAAAAATATATTAAACCGCGAGTTACGCGACCTAAGGCGCTATATCGACTATGTGTTCCCCCTGCGTGAAACATGGTGCTGTCGTGTCGTAATGCAAAGAAAAATACGACGTATAACGTCATGTTATACGGCGAATTTTTCTCCACACGGTGGCACTGTAAAGCAAATTTTTCTCTGTAATATACCACGAAAACCTCGAGGATATTTCATACGCCAAGCGCAGTTATCGAGGAGTTTCGATACGCGTCGTATTCAGTTACCGTGAAATCGATGCATATTGAAAACTGCGAATATTTCTAAAGGTGTTTCCCAGAGGTTTGAAGCACCGTCGACGTGCACCCGTAAAACGAAGTTCATACACCTCTGGAAGACAATTGTTGGGTCTACCACACCCTCCTAAACTCGAAGACAACCCGAGAAGTTCCAAACAATAGATCCACTCCGAGTCGGTTCTAAACGTTTGGTAGAGACTTCCAAACATAAATCTTGCACCATCGTCACTACCCACGAAGTCTCTAACGAAATCACTAATCAGACGAACAATTCGGTAACTATCTTCATATTTAAATAAATATTGTGCTGCAATTACGATTTAATGCAGCGAGTGTCACTTCGAATCATTTGTAAAATATTTTTAAGCATCCAAAATCAAATAAAATAAACGTATCCGTAACAGGGGCGCGTAACATATGCTTTTTCGTTAGTAGGAGCAAATTCAATTTAGTTTGGAAAAATTCATTCATCAACGCGATGTTTATTCATTCTACGTTTCAGCCTTACGTGGCCCTCTCCGCAAATAAATGAATAAACATGGTCTTCTAGATACAATGTTCGCAAATTAAATTGTATCAAATCCCCCAAACAGCGACTGTCCCGAGTAGAACGTGAAACATTAAATCAGTAAACAAACGAAAATGGAAGCAACGAGAATGCATCTCGAAAATTTATCTCGAGTTTTCCAACGAGCGTTTCATCGTGCGAGTTTTTAATCATCGAACGAGGCAATCGTTCCGCCATAAATCTGCCGAGACGTTACACGTTTCTCCTCCATGTGAACATGGCGAGGAAAGTCAGATAAGCCCCTCGAGCTGGCCACTAGCCAATAATTCGTGTAAACGCTTGCTTTCGAAAAACGTTGAAGAACGGCAACGACTGAGAGATCCACAGTTCCCAGCCGACGAGAGAATCTAACAGGCAAACGCTCAAACCGGATGAAAGATGCATGAGACTTTTCTCACGCATCTGTCGAGATATGCTGGCACGAATCCAAGTTGCTTTATTCGACCAGCAGTTTGATGTATGGAAATGTATCGTCGGGCAACAACCTCGATAGATCTCCCGGGATACGTGTTCGTCGGTCGCCCTTGAAGGCGTAACCGAGCATAGCCTTCAACACATTGTTCAGCACCGTTTTGGGGCAGCGAGCTGTGAATTCATCGAGGTTATGCGATGCAGTGAGTACTTGTTCTGTGGAGATTTAAAAATTTTTTAAGTGCGGCTCGTGTTGTCACAAAAATAATAATCGTTATAAAAGATGAAAGTTCATTCGATAGTGGAATGTCCATGGCCTTGGTCAGACATCAGGAAGAGCAAAAAATACAAGAAAAGGAATCGCAAACTTGAAAATTCACTCTTTCTGTTTATAGTCACAATACTCAGCTTCATACCCCACAATAAGTAGAAACTGGACGTTCCTAGTCAGACAGTACTAAAACTATGTAGAAAGTATAAGAAGAGAAATCCCTAACTTGAAGTCTACTTCTATTTTTAATCACAATAGCAACCTTCTCAGCCCAAAATAAGTAGAAAGTGTCCAACTGAGACATCAAGAAAAAAAGACAAGCAGAAGAATATCCAAGTGGATCGAGAAGCTTCCCCCAAAAGTTGCATCGATCTTATCGAGGGACCCGCGAATTTTAACTTCTCCCAAAGTTCCGTTTCTCTTTCGCTGTTTCTGTTATCTTCTTCCCTCCTCCCACGCAACGTATGCACGTATCTACGTTTTTCTTTTATCGTTTGCCACACGTTACGAGAGTCGAGATAACGCGGCTCGATTCTTCGAATTCAACCGGAGAGCTGTTACATTCCGTAGCTAAAGCTTCGCAGGGCTCTTTGGAACTCTTGGAAACCGTTTATTACTAAATCTGGCGACGGAGTTCTTACCAGGGAAGCGTTATAGGGTGCAATCGAGAAACGGATGGGCTAACTTGTACAAGGGATTCCTGTTGCATTACGCGTCTGCAATCTGTGAATTCCAGTTGCATTGCGCGTCTCCAATTTGTAGATTCTCGTTTGCATAATCCCGTCCGCCTTGGTGACGCTTTGGTCACTGAGCTGTGGCTGTTATTGGGAGAATATATTGTTAGGCGATAAACGAGAATGCGCCTTCTACGATGGAGGAAGAGTGGATTAGATCGTAGTTACCTCGAGATAGACTCGGTAAAAAATAATACTTTGGAATAATATTTAAACATATCTAGGAGTAAATTTACTGGAAATAAAATAACCATGATACGTTTAGAAAATTATTTCACAGTTAATCCTCGTGAGTTGAAAAACTCAAAATATCTCGGAAGGTTTGAGATAACCGTAAAAAAATTATTACACCATGCGTACACAGTGCACCAAGTGCTACACAGACAATTTATAAAGAAAACAAAGTCGACTTTCCTATCATGTTATAATATCACAAGAATTTAATGAAAATTTTAGGAAAATTCTGAAGCCTGTATCGAACGTAATACACATTTTAGGACCCAGCGTGTCCAACCCAAATGTCCCGTTTGTCGAGTATCTCCGCGCGACGAAACTGGTCCACGAATAATTAAAAAAAGGCCGAATTGCTTTCGACGCGAAAGCTTCCGAGCGCGTCGAAGTGAGATGTTATTTTTTTTTTTTTTAAACCTCTCCGAGCAGTAAAAGTGGGCGACAGTGTCACCAGCTGTTCTGACATCTCCCCGTGACTTTTCTGGCATTTTCCCGCTGCGCGAAAAAGTGAATTTATGGCTTGTTCCATTGGCGAGCGAAAAAGCCAACGTTAACGAGGGCAGCGCTTTGTCAAACCCTCGCTCGCCATACTTTGCATTCAGTAATGTCGAGCTGATTCGAAATAGCGAATGCTTTTCAAAAAAAATCGCACGCATTCGCGAAAACTTCCAGTGGAAACTAATGAAAAATTTCCAAGAAAAAAAAAATAGCAGCGCGCTCGTTGGCATTTTCTGCTCCAACGATCAAGCCATCTAGAAGAAAATCTCGTGTCGCGCATGCACGCCTGGTAATATCCCAAGGTGATGCAGGAAATAATTTTATAGTTGCCAGTCGCATAACTTCGTTGCTTTAATTACGTCTACAATGTTTCATATACGTGTATGTATTGAAGGAAATATGCGAAGAAGTTCCACTCGTATCGACTAAAATTCGAACAATGTCGGCCAAGATACTGAGCATACTCTAGTGTCTTTATTAAGTTAGGTGGGGAAATGTATTTACATATTTAACTTAAAATTACGTGGGTGATTGCTTGCGGAAAGACAAATAGAAACTTGTTTAAATAAACAGGTGTACTTAAATATTCCGACCCTGCCTTTCAAGTTCTCTCTAATAATGTCGATACACGGGTGGTATACGAGTCAAGCCATTCGAGTATATTTAAATGCATGCCAGCAGACTAGTTTTGAGCCAGACTGCTCGAGAGGAACTAGTTTTCAGCGTCGATGGAGGCGACAGGGTGTACTAATTCGGAGTAAACGAGGCTCGACGCTCGTCACGAAAGCAGCAACGGCGCGAAACCAACCTTATCGCTGCCAGGAAAGCGTCTTTCAGTCGAATAGAACCTACTCGAGTATCACGGTAAGTGGGCAGACACGTGCGTAAGCGTGGCGAATGTTAGCGCTTCCGGTTCGTCATCGGCGATTCGAGAGTGTAAATGGTCGTAAGTGGTTGTTCTACGCCGAATCGATCACTTTCTGCGCTCGAGGTCAAGGATTTCATGATGTTCACGAGAAATTCGAAGGAGTTTAAGTCGTCATTCCAGTAGATTAAAATCCGTTTATGATCATCGGGACTTTGAATATCAAGTTTGCCATTTGTATGTATATTTGTCCAAAGAGGTTTTTTGTATTTCAAACAAGAAAGATTGGACTTTTGGAGCATATTTTTTTCAAGAATCACAGAGAGATTCTTAACAACGTGAAAATTAGAAATAAATGTAGATTTAACCTCTATACTTTTAACAAATTTGAAACCAGCGAAATGGAGTGGATCGCATCATGTTTGGCTGTTACAAAAATCCCTGTCCTCGAGTCGAGATAGTGATCAATGTGGCATGGAATGACCAGGATGATTCGTCAATTAGCACCGATCGAGCGAATCAGGATACGCTGGAGTAGAATCTGTTCGTCTACTCACCGTCGTCGAGGCGCTGGAACTTCTGTGTTGCTTCACAGGCGGACTTCCCTGCACGGCTTGTATGTCGGTGCTTAATTGACGGTTTACAACGACCGGCTGAAGGTGCTGTACCGTTGGTTCTATGTCGAGGTAGCAATGAGCCTCTAAATGGCTCTGGGCTCTCCTCTCCTCCAGGACTATCTTGCGGGCAGCGCAGAATATCCTGTAGTATACCTGGGACAAAATGGAATGCGAGTTCACCGTGGGTTTCTGAAGTAATTCACGTGCTTCATTATGCTCTCTAGGCCTTTGTTTGTGTTTGTGGGCATTCTTCTTGCTTAGAGTTGCAACGTTTCGAATGAGGGCTTTGTTAACGTTTCTGGCTCAAACAATAGACCCGCATTCTTAATTAATCATAAGGTAACAGACCTGTGAATTGTTTTCAACTTTGAGTTATCAATTACACTAAGGTTCAGCTTTCCAATTTAAATATTTATAACTGCTTTATAACCACCTACAAATTTTTCCGAATTTATAATTTATAAAAATGGACTCAATAACTGTCTAGTTCACGAATGAAAGCAATAACAAAACCATTTTCCTTTAAAAAACTATAATTCATGTTTTCTAAATTATGACGCGCATTCCTAGACACGTGCCGCGGCGATCGTTAAAATCCACCACGTTTCTGATCGTCGGCGTCGGCTTTTCGATTAATTGGACGTTTCGCGCGCGACACACAAACCCATGAAAATAATTGGCGGGAACGTGGCATAACTCGGTTTGAAAATAAACGACCGTGCACGCTCTGTCGCGGTTCGCGCGAACGCTACGCGAATTGACATAATACCAGTTAAATAATTGCCAACCTGGAAAATCATCGTTCGTCGGTGACCGCGGGGTCGCTTTTGTCGCTAGGCGATGCTTTAATTAATGCAGTAAAATGTATCATGATGCTTGTTTGTCGCCAAGGCAGCAGAATGTAAATTTGTTCCTTTGATCGTTTGCAAATTGCGTGGCAACGTGATGCGAAACCTCATTAATAACAGGAATTTGAGAGGTAATGGGACTCCTAGAAAATCTTTTCAACGTAAGTTACCAGCTAATTAAATACTGTAAGACATCCATTGTCTGGATTAAAGTGAACCATTAGAATTAATAATATGTACCCAGTATACAATGGTTACAAGTGAATATAGTATGTAATTTTATTAAATAATGAAAAGTCAGGTGAATATGTGAGCAATTATAATATTCAATGTTTCGTAAATCAAATAGCAATTAGATCATTGTTAACTGTTTTCTCCTCAAAGGAAACTCGCTGTGGCTTTTGCAAAATAATTTCTCCGTTCT
The DNA here is from genome assembly GCF_026225885.1 of Hylaeus anthracinus. NCBI lineage: Eukaryota > Metazoa > Arthropoda > Insecta > Hymenoptera > Colletidae > Hylaeus > Hylaeus anthracinus. Next base: position 5,946,541 of record NW_026534347.1, read on the forward strand.
GATTTCGCAAGATGAAGTATCCCACCGTGTCGATATAGCATAATCGTTCCCATGAAGTTCTGTACGCAACAAACGCCAATTAGTTCAGTGTCTGTGCGATAATTCAACGAAAACTCTGTCGGAGGAATGAATAATTTTTACGTAATTATGGAAGCGATCCAATTATGCGAAGGGCGGATAGTCGCCGGGCAATTCCGTCGATATCGGTTCTAATTAATTCAGCAAGAGATTGCTCAATTAATTAAACGAATTCGGCTCCAAGAAATTCCATACTACGTGACTTCATCTTACTCGACTATCCTACAAATATTCAACAAATTAGTATTTTATATTTTAACAGGACAGAAGTTGAATAGCTAACATATTATACTTGTTTATTTTGTAAGATGCGGTGGATTCGTCGACACAAATATTTATAAAATTTTCAAGAAAGCAATTACATCTGTTTGTGCTTCTAAATATAGGAATATTAATAAATAGGGACCCTCGAGGGCTCTAGTTACGAAAAGGCAGGGGTTGACTGAAATTTCATTAGTTTCACGATAGCTTCGTCCTCGGAGCTAACGTTAGGCATCATAATCATCATTCTCGCTGATCCATGAACGATCCACTCGATAACTCGATAGACTTCCTCCCGCATTAATCAAGTTTCGCGAAATCGAGATAACCAACTTTGTTGTCGGTCGGTATATCATATTATTAAATTTCGATAGTCACCCAATGAGTTCATAGCGCCACCATCTCCATTAACTCGATAAAGCCAGTTGGAGAAGCTTGCTCGAAACAAGCGCATCTCGCAGCTCGAGTTGTTACAGCTTTCTACACGCTACCTCGCGTCGTTATGCGAGGGAATTTGAGACGTAAAACACGATAGTTTCGGAACGATCGCGGGACAAAGTTTGGGGCGAACTTAAATTTCCAACAGGGTCCTAGATGATATCTCGGTCCTCCAGGAACGTCTTCGAAGAGAAATGCATTAATTCGCGTCAGGTATTAAACGTGACGTTGGAAACAGGGACGAGATGGGACTTTCGGATTTAAATTTGAGAACTGTTTTGAATTTCCACTGGGACCACTTTAAACTTCAAGCTAAGAACGCTTTGAAATCTACACCGTGGACTCCAATTTCGGGATACGTTGAATGCTTTGTGTCCTGTACACGGCGTTCAAGTTCTGGCAGGGGTGTGGAGAGCATTTTCTGTTGTACAGTAACACGCTTAGGTGTATAGTTTAATCAGCTTTAGTATTAACAGATAGGGGAAGATGCTTCTCTTAGCTCTCATGTTATAGACTTCTATGTGTCCGTGAATTTTCATGTTTCATTATAAAAATGAATAAAATAATGATGGTATGAGACAGAGAATTTTTGGGAAATTTTCAACTGTGATATTGAACCACTAGCCACTCAGTTCTGTAAAGAGAGGAATCAGTTTTGGAGCAAGCCAATTTTTACAATCGCCACTTTCATCGAAATCGGTGTATTAAATAACCCGAAGACGACCTAAAAAGGTAGTCCAATAAAACCGATACACTTTCATCCCAATAATAGATTGTTCAGACTGTCCTCGTTTAATATCAATCGTAATTTAAAACATGATTACGAGCCCAAACGGTATTTGCGTTTTATCGAATATACATTGCCATTAACGACACTGGCGATATAATGCCTCTTCTCTTTCAAGATTACACTCTTCGAAAATGTACACACCTGTCGGATCGATAGGCGACCCATTGCTGTGCACAATGATGGATCCGTGGTGAGCCTACCTGGATCATGACGACGAGGGGAAAGTAGAAGCTGCCCACGGTGGCGTAAATCTGATAGAAGAAATTTTGGCAGACGACGCAGTGCGACGGCCCAGTCTCGGAGTAGGTGTGCTCGTTCCCCATTATCAGCAACGGCGGTAGGCTAATGCAGCCAGCTGCTAACCAGACCAGGCTGACGTAGATGATCATCCGTCGCGGCGTCCTCTTCACCCCGTATTTTAGTGGCTCGGTTATGGCACGGTATCTGCGACAAAACGCGGTTCTTCGCACGCTATCGATCGATAAAGTGAGGAACGACGACCAACCGAGGTGATATAATAGTCTGATACTAGAATAACTAGAGGATTTTTGATATTTTTTTAAAAGGAAACTAACGAGGGTTCAATTTGAATCGCTTTAAAATTCACTTGTGTTGTCCTCTTCTTTAGTTTTCAATAAGCTGTGGATGTTTATATATTTATGACGAATGTAAATAGATATATAAAATATAAAAAATAGGTATAGTATATAGAATAAGATATATAAAAATAGAATAGAGTACCCATCTAGAAGTCAGAACATCCCTTAATTTAAGTTTCCATTTCTTATTTATGTATGGACTAATAATAATACCCACGTTACCCTGGTTAGAAGATAGGACGCACTGCTATTCAAGATTCTACACGTCAATTAACGATCATTGGAAAATATTAATACCTTGGATATCCAGGGAGAGATTACTTACCGATCGACGGAGATCATGCAGAGGTTGAGGATGCTTGCCGTGCAGCTGAGCACGTCGAAGCTAACCCAAACGTCGCACATAAACGCGCCGAAGGACCAATTACCGGAAATCTCGTACAGCAACGCCATCGGCATTACCAGAAGCGCAACGCAGAGATCGCTAACTGCCAGGCTCACCAGCAGATAGTTGCAGGGTCTTCGCAGCTTCCTAACGAGGAACACGGCGACGCAGACCAGAATGTTCCCGATCACGGTCCCGACGATTATGCTACCAAGCACCAGGGCGATGAGTATTGCCTGCGGGGGAAAATTGGAAAACGTTGGACGGTTTTTCCATCGCCTCGACTTTCGTTGGAAAGAACTGGCGAATTGTTTTCCGATGCCAATGGGACAAAAACCGCGGAATTAGGGGTGTCGACGTTCGATCGTTTTATTATTATGTCATTGATGCGAAGGATAATGTTTATGTTTAATAGGAAAAAATTTGTTTTGTAGCTTGATGTTGCTTAGTCGAAAAATTTAAATTAGTTCTTGAACGATTTCGTGACTTTGAAGATCAAAAGGAAACGATCAAAAATGAAACAGTGTATCACTTTCAGAAAATATTCCAGACTCGTCAGTGGAAGATAGTAGGCTCAACGACAATAGCTAGATACAACGAATGCAGTTGGCACGCCAGACTCTTTGATCTACATGCAAATGCACCAGTCGTGAGTGCAGCTGGAATGTAATTTTCTGTAATGACGCTAAGTGGTTGAGTGGATCTCGCAAAGTACGTGATGAAATCGGAGTCAAAAACTTTCGTGATTCAGCTCACGGCAGACTTGATCGAGTGAAAAAAATACATGATATCAAATTGTAAATTACAGTTTTTTCCTGATCATATTTTCGAGCGAGAACCAGGAAAGAATTTTTATTTGAACATAAGAGTGTATTGTTAATAACTATGAAAAAAAAAACGTTTGGGGTCCTAAATTTTTGGAAAAAGTGTGACAAGTTTGGCTCGTCGATAACTGAAGAGGGCCACAGTACCCAGGCCACAGTAAAAAATCCTCAAATAGTGCATGCACAGTTAAATGGTAATCATTAGTACATGCACTCGCTGATACCAACCAATTACACGTGGCGCTTGCGCGAAATCATTTGTAGAGGCAAACAATTACGATTTTTGGGCATTCGTATGTGGAATCGTTCCGTTCGGTGTTTTTCTACCAATGCACGCTTTCGTCGTTACTTGATCCGCAGTTATCGCGAATTTTTGCACGCCTGCAGCAGTGGAATGCTAACGAATAAGCGAGGCGAACGAGTCGGAATTGTTTTCGTATTGAACGACCGTGTGCATCCCTTCCCCCGCGAAACAGAGTTATCTGATTCAACCACTGTCTGTAAACACACTTATTATTGCGTTCACGGTGAGCAACGATCGAACGAACGTACATTTTGTCCCGCGTGGGATATCAAGTGGCATTTAATCATTACAAGACTCGAAACTATGAAAATGTTGCTATTGGAAAAGAGTTACATTACAGGAGTTGTTGCTGGACACTGCTGAGACATTGTCAGACCTTGTTACTCAGTGATTTTTCTCTAGGGGAAATCTACGAAGTAGTTTAATCTATAATTACGCTGACATGGAGCTTTCCCCTAAAAATATTCTTTGTACAGCAAAAAGAAAAAAAAAAGAAAAATTACAAACATAAAATTTGCAAATCCCTCGAACCTTTACGTTAGCCATTAAGCAATTTCTGGGGCTAGTGAATGTGTGTCGCTCCAATTTTCTGAGAACTTGCTTGCGGAAACGATTCAACGAATAAGCCGGAAGCTTCAAAGCGGCGGATTACAATGGAATTATCGCCGTAATTAAATTGGCTGCCATGCAAAGCGTGCAATTTAATTCGAGATAATCTTTTGCGCCGAGTATTTCGATACGACTGTGTCCGTATTATATTCTCACCGTGGCTGATTCCACGGGGTGGACATTTTCGCTGCAAAAATTACGACGTTGTCGCGACGCTTGTGTACATGAATCATTGGATTTGGGTATTATTACACATCGAATAATCGCGGAATCTGCATCGGTGAAATCAAAAAATAAATAGCATCGCCAAAGAATAATAGCGATGTTGGAAAACTTTCAAGATAACTCGATCCTCGACGTAATTTATTACAGATCTAAGCGTAATAATCGATAAATTCTTGGGGACGTTATATTATTATAATTCATTTATTATAGTGTAAAACAGAATAGAACGCACAATGGATTGAAAACGTTTTAACACCGAATTAATGCTAACTGGCTAAACGCGCGAATTATGGCGAAATCGTTTTAGCACTGAATAAATGCACAATAGTTGAAAACGCGAATTATGGCGAAAGCGCTTTAATACCGAGTAAATGCACGCAGTGGCTAAAACGACGAATGATGGTAACGGACTTTTATTCACACGAGTCATCTGGAATAATGTGTCTAACTCGAATATTTTAGAGTAATAGAAAGCTATCGGGGATCGAGTATCGAAGCTGTCCCGTGAAAGACGCGAGAATCATATATTTATTAGCGACGCGTGAATATTGAACGTGCGCCAACATGATGAGCAAATAACCTACTTTACCAATGCATGATTCAAGCATACGCGCGCTCGATATTAGCCACGACAAAAGAGTGCTTTGTGTGTGCTTCTATCATTGAATACGGCTGACAATGAGCCAAAATTATCGACCATTAACAGTTCCAATAATTCCCATTTCGGTTTATCCCACTAAATCATTCCGTTGGTAGCGCGCGATAACTAATAATCTTGGTTTTTCGCTAACGTGCACGGTAAAACGAACGGATGGGTATCGTCGTTTATTTCTGATGAAGCACAGAATATAATTGTAAATGTTACAGAAATTGTTGTAATAATAGGTTTGGAATAAAAAATATAAGCATGAAAATATAAACCAGATTATTAAAGTATGTGATAGATGAAACTACGTAATATAAAATTCATAGGTTTATTAGAACCATTGTGTAAATGAAACGAGTAAAAAGATAATATATCACCACGGGTAAACGTGTCCTTAATTTAAGTGAGCTATGCTCGCCTGTAATTCAAGATAATCCGAAAGATAAAAAAGTTCTGGAAGTGAAATTATGAGGATTAGTATTTAAAAATTAGAATTATAACCAACAATTAATGTCAAGATTAAATCGTGGAGACGAAATATTATTTTATTATATTTTGGTAAAAAGGGCTTTTACGTTATCATCTTTAAAATATGTTTCCATAATGACATAAAATTAAGTCACGGTGTAATGTTACGTAACGCACTCTCTATAGGTCTGTTGTTTATCGACTTAATTTTGTTAATACTTCCACGTTTGCAAGAAGACACAACACCGAATGGAAACGTACGGAGTATAATTGAGATACGCACACTTTAGCTATCGATTTGTATTCCATTCCTCGATTACCGCTCGTCCCACCTCAAAACCAATCATTCATACAAACCGTTTGTAATGCTTTTGATATTCATGCGATATCCACAAATTCGATCGTTACCAAAACGAACCTTTTTACTTCGTTCATTCAACGAAATTATATAATCAGATCACGCGATCTGCCAAACAGTGGGTGACAAACGGGTGCACTTTAATTGCGTTTGCGATAATACCGACGTACATGGCAAATTTTGCGATAATCCGTCGAATATCTAATCGGCTCAATGGTTGGAAAAACGATTTCAATATTTGGCAGTCGTTTAAAACCGTCCAATAAACCGAGTACAGGTTTGTTTATCTTTTCACTGCTGAATTAGCGGCAGGAAAATCGTATGTACCGAATTCATTTCGCAGTTTGTATATCGTTTATTTTAACTTTGTTAATACCGTTCTCTATAGACATCAACATTCTTCAATAAAAATTGGCCTAAATACTGATAAACATATGTACTTTGAATACACATATCAAGCATTCATATCAGACATTCAGTATAGTCAGCTCTTTGATCTCTAAAGATGGCAATTTTCTTTAACCATGTTTTGTTCTCTGCGCCATTCCCAGAATAATTATGCAAAAAATGCGTCATTGAAGCCTGCGACAAAAGGAACTAATTAAGAACTTCAACAGCGCCTAACTTTGATCGAACACAATAGATTATGTTCGGTCGCATCATAATGGAACTCTGAAGTAGATTAAGAGTGCTAGGGTCAGACACTGCGCGACACACGCTGCGCTTCGGTCGAGTTGCTCGGTTTTTTCAAGGGAATTTCAACGAGACAGAAATGAAAACGACGTTTGAAAGAAACGAATGAGATCCGCGACCCTGGCACAGGAAAGGTATAAATAAATGGACAGAGAGTGAGCTTTGTGAGCATTGTGTGACATAAATTCCCAGGTTTCAGATCCTTGCACTCCGAAGCGTATAAGTTACCCATTTAACCTCTTCAGGGATGCTGGCACATACGTACGTGTACGTATAGTGTTTAATAAAGACGGGTTTCGGGTCGTGCAGCCAGTTTAATTTATATTCATTGACCATGAATATAGATTAAACTGCTCGCACGAGTGAAATTAAATTTTATTATTTAAGATATTGGCGAGCATGCAAGATTAATGGGGTGAAGGCTCTTAGAGAGTGTTTTGTACTAGAAGTATCACTTAAAAAATCGTTTGAAATGTTCCTATGTATAGTATTTAGTTTGTTAATGCATTTAATTATCGTGATTTTACTTAGTTAACGAGCTATCGTAATTTTATTTCATTTCTCAATGATAATAGCTGTTTGAAACTTCGTTTATTTCGAATGAAATAGTTCCTGAATAGTCAGAAAATAAACAGAAAATGTCTTTTATTGTAGAGAAACCATAATCAGTCCATCTGTACATTTGTCAATAACTACTGCAACTTTCTTTTTATATTTACTCGAATAATACTCGAACAAGAGTTATTACAAACTTCCGTTTCGCCAGTAAGGAATTGCTTCCTTCAAACTTCCGTAACGCCACTGTTGGACTAAACTAATTATATACTTATCGTTAACAACGCGACTCTCGAAGTTCCAACCGCGGGAACTTTGTCGACGCTCGACGTCTCCTTATTGCAGACAAACCCGATATAATTATTCATGGTCTTTACGATAATCTTCGGTGAATGATTTCCAGTGTAATATCGGCATCTATAATGACCGAAGTTACGTTAACTTGAATGGGTTTCGGTATGATCCATTGGGATCGGAACAGGTTTCCAGCTAAGGCGTGTGTGAGTTTGCTTAGAGTACCTCGACTAACTTTATAGAAAAGACAGCAATATTGATGTATAATGATCGTGATTGTATTTGGACGAAGAAAACATACGAGAGTAAGAGTTTCATCACGATAAAAATAGTTGGAAATGAATAATTGATAAAAATGTTTCTTCATGCATAACTTCTCTATTTATTTTTAATACACTGTCATTCCAAAAATGTCACTTTTTGTAGCCATGGATTACTAGAATTTAACATCACAGGGGTTCCAAGCCGAAGCCCTTTTCCGATAAATTAATAATTCTTCACGAGGAAAAAATCCCTCTCGAAATACACGGAAACAAATTTCCAAAGTTTGAAAAGGCCATCGCCAGCAGGGCTCCAACAAAAAAAAAAAAATCAACAAAAAGCACCCCTTGCTGTGCACCGAAATGGCAGTCCACTTTAAAGGCCTGTTAATTTCACGTGGGGGAGTTGAGCAAACAAAGTCGTGGGCGTGGGGATAGAAAAGAACCACGCTCATCGACGTCGCCATCAATCATACCTGCGTGACCGTGTAGGGGGAGTTTTTGCCAGGAAATCCTCGGAAGAAGTCGTCTGTGCCTCGTGTGGCGATAGTCGTCAGGTTTAGAAGCAGGGTGCCTTCCGTGGTGATTACGTCCTTCCCCTCCATACGACCCTAGTCGGCAGTCCGGAGCATCCGAAGCGCCCCCCTCGACGACGGCTACGTCATGCTCCTTCTCTCCTCTCGACCACGGGATTCCAGGGAGGTTCAGGCCGTGCATGGGAATCTTCTCTCGATTCCGCGACCTGCGGTACGCCTCAGCCGTTCATTGTTACCGCTTACCCGATGCTGCCTTTGCTGGCCTGCAACACGCATACCTCGGCGTCATTGGTGAACCTGAGATCATTCAGGAACTGAACGATTAAGGCGAGTTCCGAGCATAGCGCCCCCGAGAGCCTGGAGGACTCACAGGATATGGCTGTAGGGTAAAAGGATGCTGAAGAATGTTATTCTTTTTCTAGCAAGTGAAGGGAAATTGGTGGAAGTTGTTTGTCAGGACCCTGTGTCTCTAGGAGGTCTTAATTAAATTGGGATCCTTAGATATTGGTCCTTAATAGAGGACTTTTATCAGATGGACGTGGAGAATCTCATACTGTATGACTTTAGGCTTTAAAGACTCTAACCAATGTTATTATTTTTCTAGCAGGTGAAGAAAAATTGGTACAATTTGTTCGTCAGGACCCAGTGGCTCTAGGAAGCCCTAATTAAATTATCTTCATCATGAGGAAAATCAGAACTCAATAAAATCCATATCGCATTCAAGAGAAAATTTCTACAGCCCTGAACTCTTCTATCAGAAAACCAGGGCACGATTGATTCGTCCCAAGTGTGGTCGATGAAATTTCTATATGCTTCACCATAATTAAGCCTCCGTCGTTGCGCGAATTAAAATCGAAGTTAAAGGAAAACGCTGGGGTAATAAATCATGCGGTCGTACCGAGTTCAGTTCACGTTTTGCTGTTCGGATGATTCGAATTCCGGAAATTGCGCACTGCTGGACGGATGTCACTATGACGGAAACCGGGAATATTCGACGCGTTGGAGGAGGCGTGGAAACGACAGCGGTTAGGTGGAAGAAATATATTCGACTGCGGAATGTAACTCTGTAACCGCGCTCTGTGGACTTATTAAATTTATGGCACTCAAAAAAAGTATTCGCAGTGAAAAACAAATCGCATTGTTTCTCGCGGCCATAGATGCAGGAGTGTTTAATTAATTACTGTAATAAAATTGTAGGAAACTTGATATCTTAACCCTTTCATTCTCACTGTATTCATGTGGCCATATGTTTGAAATGAAATGTTGCTGCAATTTATATTTTCAGAAGTGGAAATGTGAATTAATTCCTTCTCGTACTTTGTAGAATGTATTTTATACTTTCAATATTTATATTTCAATGACTATATTTTTAAATTTTCTCTAAGACTCACTGTCCATAGTAATTTGATAATAGTCGATGAATATGCGAACATCCATGTCTTTCGATCATGATACGACTACCCAGGTAGACGAATCAATATCATTACATCCTAGGAACTCGGTAACGTCGCGTGCTGCGATACTAATCTGCAAGAATTATCCTCCATATCGTACATTATTAAATCCTCGATTTTTAATCCGTAATCTACGATCTCATTTGCACAGACAGTGTCAATTTATGGAAACTTCGCTCGAGGATTCTTCGACGTATCGCGCCATTCTTATGCAAATGAAGCCAACCATTAGAAGTAAGTAATTTCCACCTCAGAATTCGATCCTCTAAACTATAACAAAATCCCTCGTAAACTCCCCTAAGCAGAGGAACAATTCTCGAAATAGCGAAATGTGTTTCGGTTCATCTATAATGCACACGAAGATTATTTAACTACGGGCTGCGCCAATAAACCCTGGTAATAACTTCAACTAAACCCTTTTCGAACCGTTATCCATTACGGTGAAACACAGGGCAGTGTTCAGCGTCGTTGCGCCGGCTAATCGGATCCTAAGTCGGCTCGCAGACCGAGTGGTTCTCGACGGAATCGCCAACGTTATCGTACATTAGCGTTCGAATTATTTAAGTCTCAAATCAATTGTAGCCTCGAATCATCTTGACTATCGGAATTTTCCAATATTTGAGTCGAACTACCAAAAAACAGAAAATAACAGAATCTAATGGAAGAATTTAGGCAGCCTTTGTACCCAAGTTTCTTTGATAGCAATATTCAATATGAATCTTTTGAGCAAACGTATGTCGAGATTCCATTCTTATTACAAACTCGTTACCTCAATCCTTACACGATGATTCTTGCTTTAACGTACCCGACGCAGCCCTCGAACAAAGAAGACACTGTTTCTCCCGAACAAAGGGTTGGAATATAATTATTGACCAGAGCTTATTAAATTCTGATCCGTTCATGGCGCGCGAGCAAGATGTCTGACAGCGGGTTCCTTTGTTATCATAGCGCTATTGTAACAGCATCGTTGCATGTTGTTCGCGCGTGTGTGTCACGGGTCTGATTAATGGTTGCACGGGAGAGCTAGATACCCCAAACAGGCCAGTCGGGCAATTTGACTGTTTTTGAAAATAGGAAGAAATTTGGGTGAAGCAAGCTCGTGTAGAGATAAATTCTGGTTAAATTCAATGTAAATTTTAAACAATTAAGACTTACCAAGCTTCTTCACTATTTTGTGACAGTTATTAAAATAGAATTAAGATTAATTGTATTAAAAAATTGATTTCAACGAAACAATTCAAGAATGGATTAGGATTTCCATCTCTCATCTTCCCACTGCAAAATAACCCGATATTAATATGCAGCAATTTAAGGATATTCCGTTGGTCTGGCCGCGACCATCAAAGGAGCTTTGACCTAAAAAGGTTGAATTAAGATAATTGGCGCAACGACGGGCGTTCAAAGGTATTATTATAACATATTGACAAAATTCGACCGGAGGCTGGTGGAATTTCATTCAAAGCGAACTCGCGCGGATCCCTCGTAACGCCTCGTAATCAGTCGAAGCATTAACGCTATAATTGGGCGTTAGAACAATAGGACATTATTAAATTGGCTACTGTACGTACTGAATTGAACAACGAATCAACCGTGAAATGCAAAATCTCCCGATCAATTAATTGCATGACACAACAGTCACTCAAAACATAAACATTAGTTTCCCAAATTGAAGCTTTCTCACTATGAAAAAGAATACTTTGATTTGTTTTTGCAGCATTTCAATGGATTCAATTTATATTGAACGCTTTCTTGATCTCCTTTTTATTGCAGCTGTCGTTGGAACAGTTTCGGAATTTTCTGTGTGTGTGTTTAAACGGATTAAATGAAACTTCTCAGAGGGAAGTTTTCATATCACTGTTGCGGTGAAAGTGAATTCTGAAATTAGAATTTTAGTCCTATTAGAAGATGGAAAAAATAGAACTTTTGTATAACATGGACAGTAAAGGAATTTTGACCTTGATTATCAAAACCAATTTTATGAAGCTTATTCTGAGATAGTCTATCTTAGATAGTCGTTGTCAGATCGACCTAATAACGGCTCATTAATAAATTCGAATGATGATTCCATGGCACTCACTATTCGCAAGGCAAGATATCGATACAAAACGGGGATGAGTAGAATTTAAATATAGACACGGCATAAATAACGCCGCTGAAGCAACGAGCTCCAATTTTACTTAACCCAAAATTTCCACTGCAACGCGATTCAAGTGGCTCGCGTGTACGTCTGGTATTAGCATTAGTATACCAGCATTAGAAAGATCATTCGGCGATATATCAAATCAAGTTATCCCCGTAAATCAAACACCAACGCGTAATCACGTTTCCTTATTATGCGAAACATTGTCCATTTATTAGCAGATCGTGTCCTTCTGGAAACGTTAACGTGAATTGAAAGTGCAGAAACCGAGGATTCGATAAAGGGTGGTCGAGGAAAGTCCGTAGCGCAAGTATGACGTCTACTCGATAGAAATGAAATTACGATAAGCGATATCTCGGATCCACAAATATTTAATCCGAGGAGGATTACCCGGGAGCTTAGTCTTGCGAAGAAAGCTGCTCTGGAGCGACCATAAGTACGAGTACCATATAGGTAAGTATTATAATAGTCGTGATCTCGCGTGTTAATCCTTCCTCGCAAGAAATAGCGAGCTAACCAGGCGTGTAATAAGACGTTTAGATACAAGAATAAATGTTACTTTAGATGCCATTCTCCTGTGTCGTACGAATATGACTTTTGGTAAATTAAAAAATATGGTATGCTTCGATGAAACGTTTAACACACGACAACGATTGCGGTTAGACGGGCGCACGAAAATGAATAAGCACGAACGGGCATTATTCATTCTCCCTGCGCCCACTGTAAAGCGATATTTTACGATACGGCTCGCTGATGAAAATGTATGGAGTATGGAAGGTAGAGAAATACAAAATAATTAATCTTTTTGCTGAGTTAAGGTCTTATTGTACAGTGGGATCTGAAAGTGGCATTACCTGTCTTATAAATTGCATTATTTTGTATCATGATTATTGTTCCCTCTTGTACTGTTGCGTAAACAGTATCTATACTATTTAAATTTGCACTTAAAACATTCCGCTATAAAATATTATTCAAAATTATGTTAAATTACAGATCTTTTAAGGGAGAAAATATTATCCTGTAGCGTTATATTTCATGTTTGTTTGATTCTTTAGTTTGTAAGGGTACGTAATCTCTTACAACGACGATTGTTGCACCTTCTGATCTATTACAATTTAATGCCACATTTATTCCTCGAATACAGGCGCACTATCTCCAAACGTTTCCGTGTGCACGTGCCCATCCGGTTAGCCCTTTTAAAAGTAAGTTATAAACAGCAATCTCGCCGTCTGATCCCATCTGGAGACGCTCACGGTAACCGAACTTTCCCAAGCTTAGTGGACGTATACCAGGAACGGTTCAACGTTAGTCAGAACTGCTTAGCGTGTCGCTGTAACACGAGTTCCTCTTATTTCAACGGTGGCACGTAATGCAGCCTTCGCGTGCATTTCCATCGATCGGCCCGAATATCGCCGAAGTAATCTGCCGAGCGTCGGGAATAAAGGAACGGAACAACCGAGAGACGTTACCGCGGCTCTCGAATTCGCGCCTTTCGCGAAACGTTTGAGCACGTGTTCCAACTTAAATGCTGAAGCCACGATCACGTTTCATTCTTCAATGCAATTTTCCTCTGGAGCATTGATTATACGAGCATTTGGGTCGTTAGAGTTTGTTTAACATGATATCTTGATCATTTGGTGCCTTTAATTTAATTGCAGTTGCACCTAATGAAGCTTAATATTTGCTCGGTTTTAACACTTTGCTTACTAGTACCTTATTAATAGAATTTTTGCTTGGACAAGAAATACTTTGTTGTCTATTAGTAGGGTGAAATTCTCCCATCATTATATGAATTATGAAATATTATACAAATATTAATCAAAAAAACAGTTCTAACAAATAAAATAAGTATTGAATAATACTAAGGTTGTCGATACAAGAAACATTATTGAATGTAATTATATATCCTTTGGCTAACTAAAGTGTTAAGTTTCTATCACTGATATCTCCACCTTCTCCATCTCGATCACCCAGTTCTGATACAGCGAGTGATCGTCAGGAAACTCGACGTCTCACGGGTGGTTAATCTCGTATGTAGCTTGCAATCTCGCGAGGATTCGTCGGTTAAATCCGTCCAGCTTTCGACGCCCGCGCTTCCCAACGATTTTTCCTGGAACTTCATAGTGGAAGATCGCTCGAAATCTTCTTGCACGCGTTAACTTGAAGTTCATCGCGTGGCGGTAGTTCGCCAGAAGTTTCGTCATATATGCCAGGGCTGCGGTAACTAACAGCTGAAGCTCGCTTGAGATGTTCTTGCTCGCCCGTTAGTTCGCAGTAACTCAAACTAAAAGCTCGTTTGATATTTGCTCGTATTCGGAATGAATTTGAAATGAGTTTTGCAATATGCAGCCGTGGTACACGATGCGTTTGCAGTGTAACGCTTGACGGACGCGACGTGGGCTAATCATTCTTGGACGAAGTTACCTTATTTGTTGACGTGGGGTTGTCTTTACCCTGTTCTGATGAAGGAGGAGTGCGCGAAAGCAAATAATAACTGGGTAGCTTATGGGAGTGGTTATATATGATTTTCGAATGATAATATGGTACAAGGTTTACCTAGCTGTTTACGAATTTATTAAATGAAATCAAGCTCCACTCTGTCTCTACACGAATCTTACAACCTAATGCTTAAACAGTAAGAATGTGGACAATATCAAATTCCATCGAGCTTTCCATTCGCGTATCCCACAATTTGTTACTAAAACTGCAATGAGACCGTTCCACTCACACAGAGTCTACGTAAACACACTCTCCAACATGAGAAAGTCAATCAACGTGCAGCCACCTTCAGAGTGAACTACAGTTTGTCACGAAACAACGACACTCAGTCAAGTTTTACGAGTACCCTACATCCTCGCAAATTAGTCTCCGTGATTTTTCCACGGGAACGTAACGAGCTAAGCATGTAATGAGAAAATTTGACGTCTACTTTTAACGATAAAACAGAGTAAAATATTTCAAGCCTGTTCTATTCACTAACTATTTAAATAACATTCTCCTAGCGAGTAATTCGACATTCAAGTAACATCCACGAAATATTATCCACCCCCAACGGCTCGAATACTTCAAGAAGAAAAAAAAAATGTCCCCAAGTGGGCTGAGCTATACTTTAGAGCACTGCTCTCGCAGGTCCCAGCGGCTATAAAGAACAGTTTATGAGCTTCTGAAATGAACCGAAGAACTTTAACTGGCCGCTGTTCCACCGTGTTCGTTTTTCTTACCACGATTTCGCGCGGACGTGAGGACCCTCTTAAACGGGAAGTAATTTTTGAAAACGCTTCCTCCGACGCCTAAGGCACGTACGAACGCTCGATACATCGAGTCCTATGGAGAAGCGATCCCGCGTCTGGCTTGGGAGAGCACTTAGCTCTTAATGTATCTGCGGCTGGTGGGCGTGCTCTTTGGAGAATTGAGCCGGCAACGGGTTTTAGTTAGCTTCGCAATATGTTATATATGGTAAACAAACTTGAGAGGCTTTTAAGGGACTGTACGCGAGGCTCCTCGAGAGATTGGTTGTTAGACGCTTAGCTGGAACGAGATATACTTTCAGAAACACGATCCATCGCGGATCTATGGTTACGAACCCGTCGATTATTATTTCTTGGCCAGCCGTTAATCAACCCTTTCGTGGATGGCGATAGCAGGATATTGGCGGATAACTGAGGGGTTTTGCGATTTAGATCAAGCTAAATTTCTCAGTCACTGTCTATGTTCAGGTGGTAAATATTACACTTCCTATTTTTCTGTATACTTGTCCAAATTTTTAAAAAAATCTAGTAGCAATAAAAATCACGATTTTCTGTTTAACTACTCCTGAGATATAAACCAGAGACCTAAATCCTGAGCTCAGATTTTGCTATATCTTCTAAATCTAAGGACCAGTAAACATGGTACACCTTCTAGAGCAAATGAAAGCCAGAAAGCCATTGAAATGCAGAATGGTTAGATGGAGCATCCCTTACAAAGCAGATACAAGTTACAAGAAAGCATAAATGAATACAGTTGGAGAAGATAAGAAAATTCTACACAATTTCTTTCCTAGTCTGAAGTTGTCGAGAATGCAACTGATGTGTATTTAAACTTCACTAAAGCATTACGAATTAAAATGTATATCTAAACATTTTAATAGAAACTTTACAACGCGGCGCGGAAAAATGAAACCTCGAAGGGTCGATTACCTTACCCCAAGATAATGGATTCAAAGCACACCCCAAAGAGGGTAAAGGAGTGGTTATTGTATAATGTCGTCAAACAGCCCCGTACGCCCTCGCAATCTAAATTTAAATCCTATCGATCATCTCCTTGGGGAGAATAAAAGAAAAATTTAATGGGGAAGGTGAAACAAAGTACCTTTCGAAATTAAGATTTCAATTATAAATTTAGCCATATTCGTTTGGATCAGTTCGAGTGTTGACAAATAACCACTGACTTATTTTCATTCAAGTGACAAGTACTTGCATGTATTTGCTATTTTATAATACTAGCACTCGTAGATAATACTATGCATCTACTGAAAAATTTGAATTATCGAAAAATCTGCATTTGAAAAATTTGTATCCTCTAAAAATCCGTGAAAATGTTGAAAATAGAAATTAAATATCAAGATATAGCTATAGTACAACCCTATGCTTATATTCAATAACGCGTTTATGCCTTATCGCGAGTGGAATAGTTACGATAGTATTCGCAGGGGTCCGTTAAAGGTGTCGTATGAAGTTTATGCGAGGAAAGCCGTGGCGGCGGCCAGCGATTCCAGCGAAGCTCGAACTTAAGGGTGGTAAAGCGCTAATTAACGTTGCCGAGTCACGGAAGGCTCGATCGTGACCACGAATCCCACACGCGCACACAACCACCGCCTTCGTCATTTTCTTTGTCGTGGCCCCGCGATAGCGGTCCTATCATACCGAAAGCAAACTTCGATCTGGCCGCCACTAAATTCTCGGAATCGCCGTTCAACCCTTCGTTTCGGTCGGTAGGAAATTTACCCTCGTGTCTGTCCGTGTTTTGCATATTTTCTGCAACGCTGCAGAGTATTCGTAGGAGAGGAATGGTTAAGCTTAGAAAAATACCAGCTTGTGTGATTTTTGTAAAGCTAGTGTGTATTTTCGAAGGTTAAGAACAATAAACAGAACAATTCTTTATAAGGGATGAATTTAATTTTCCACCCTTTGTACTCGAAAGTTCTCTGTCTTTCCAGTCTGGTTAAATGGTAAAGAAAGAGAAGAGAAGCACACATTTCTGATGCGTTAAAATAATTAAATCAAAATAGAAATGAATTGAAATTGATGAATCAGAAATTGGTTGTGTCAACATTTCAAAGCAGGTGAAGAACTTTCGAAGATTTAAGATTTTGAACAAACTTTACATTTTTATTTATATAGATAGCTCTACTGCAACTCTATTTGAATAAAATTCAAATCGAATACATAAAAAATCTAGTTACCGCGGCGGTTTTAATCGCGCCATACATGTATAAAAAAAAAAAAAGAGATCAAACACATCCTGGATGAAAACGCGGTTCGAACGCTAAAACCAAGCGCCCCGTAATTTTTTCGCATTCAACAAAAATTTTCATTTTCTTCGGCTAATACGATGATGCCCCGACAAAGGATTATCCTCAAACAATTTTTCAAAACTACATTTCGCCCCCGGAGGAATTTTCCGGGACTCATCGCCATCAAAGCCACGAGCTTGATTTTATTTCAACCGAATTTCCACGCAGTCGGCGCGGAAGAGTCGGAGAAAAAGCCGACCGAGCGCGTTGGGTTCGCCTTTTTTTCATCGAACGAAATGCAAGAATAATGTTTCAACTCCGATATAGCCGGCGGAATTGCCGAGATTGCGTTCCACCAGTTTCCCTACCTGTTCCACCCTCCCCGCCAGCGAGGTTGGGAGACCTATAATTTCCGTACTAAGTCGGCCAGTCGCGATTCAACTGATATTTACACAGAATATATCTTGTTCGCTGAATTACGTGCTCAATGGTCTATCGAACGTATGATTTAAACCTGAATTTATATTTGGCAATCCGTGCAAACACTTTCGATCCTCCCCGAGTACGTGCATAAATTGTTTAATCAAAGGGAGGCGTACTTCCATGTTTAAATTAACGTACGCAAATTTAGGGCTTTGTAGAAAATCATCAGTTGCATGCATGTAGGTTACACGATCATTTTTTGCTGTATTATTAATAGCAATATTCCAAATATACCAACACTGCTCTTGTTATGTCTTTAGAACGATAGTATCTAAACTTCTATAAATCCTATATTTATTAAGATGTCCCAAAGACCTCGAGTTTTGCACCACAGTGTCAATAATCCTTAGATCTCCGCAAGTCTTGAATAATTATTTATTCAATTTCCCTAAATAGCTCGATAAAATCAGTAAACCCAAAAGCTCCCAAAAGCTTCCACATTTCAGGATCGCTTCAAAGTCCCTTAAATCTTTCCCTGTGCTCAACCTCGAAGTATCACGCTCCAAATCGAATCATGAATAATGGATAAAGGTACACGAAATTAATTTCAGCGCTATGCCTATGCTTTCTCGTAAAACAGACTTCGCGAAATTGAAAGGAAGCTTCGGTACGAGGAAAATGTGCAAAGGCGAAGGCAGATCCTATCGAGCCACCGAACATTTCTCTTCGTCATTCCGTTCTAAAAAGAAGCTACAAGCGGTACCAGTTACGTGACTCGATCCCGTCGAAACTTATTTCGCGTAAACACGTCTCGGTGTACCTCGGGGCACACAAATTTCTAGCTGTTGACGACACCGACTTGGATGGGGTTTACGATACGGCCGATAACTTTCTGGTTACTCTTCGGATTTAACGTTCTCGGCAAATTTCTACTCGGGACTTGGCGAATTCTGTTTTTGACACCCGATACCGATCAACACGTCGCGTGGAACCTTAGGGAACGCTCGAGTCCGGTGAAACTTACGGTGGACCGGCTAGGTGGATAGGTTTCTTCAAAAACTAATTTTATAATGCATTCGATTAAACGAGTGGAAGGAATATGTATACAGCACATAGAATTCATGAAATTAATGAAAATTTAAATACGAACGCGATGTCACGTTTCATCGATTCCAGGACCAAGGTATCCACTCGAGTATTTCAAGATACCCCCCGAGAGCTTCAAGGTACATATCTCCTTAACAACATACAGCACGTTCTACCAATGTCGAATACACGAGAAAGTGTGAACTTCCACCAATGCTTACCGTCGATTCGTCACGGTCGATTGGCATTTTCGTCGCGGGTCCCACGTTGAATCCCTTCGGCTGCGACGATCCCGCATCTAATCGATCGTGCCTCCTCGTTTCTGCCCCATGATAAGGGCCAATCGCGCGGAACGTTCCTCGGAGCTCGTCGATACGAGCGAATTTACATAACCGCGCGTCGTTCTACATGGTAATGCCAGCCGCGGTCAATTTCCATGAATATCGTGCGCGAAACGGTTGTCCCGCTCCAACAAAATGTCCCAAACAATAATTTAGCAGAAAAATGTCGACTTGATGCCGGGATATCGACGATACGTCGCCATCGACGACGAAACCGCGATTCTCTTCGCTTTCGTCGAGGCGGCCGGCCTTTCGTGGAGTCTCGACGAATCTATCAATATTCCTGGTGAATTTGCGGCTGGTCTGTTATCGGGTGTACGTCGCTGGAACGATTTATAGCCGATTCGGAACGCGTCTTCATCGAGAGCTGCTTCAAATCGTCGCGAGGCATTAGAGGGTCTCACGGCCGCCACTTAATTCAGGCAAATATTTCCACGTTGCGTCAGATTCCTCCCCCCACGTCCAACGATAATGCATCGGGGATGCCTGAAAGCACAAAGAATAATATTGCTTTAGGAGGGATGGCGTATCGTGATGGCGACGATGGTGTCGAGAGCAGGATCGCCCAGGAAATCGAGCGTGAAGGGTTTTGATTCATTGGACTCGGCGATCCCGTGCGCGAGGAATCTATAGATCTAGTGGAAATATATGAATCATGAAATTTTGGGGGTGATGGTTTCAATCTTCTGTATAGACGTGCGAGAGTAACGATGAGTTTGTAGAAATTTTGTGTTGGAGCGAAGAGTCTTATTATCGTACGTGGGGCACCATTTTTATCAACACTAAGCCTGCCAACGTTTAATTTTGAACCATTTCTACCACGATGGGACAAATTATTTTTAAAGACATTTTTTTCAATTAAATGCAAAAATAATTTACGTGAAACTGAATTGAATAATGTACGAAACAATTGTATATAATTGTTTACTAGTCGTGTAGTGTCGAATCTCCGCAACTCGAAAATTCGGATTCAAGGTCGACGAACAATTTTTAAAAGTTGATGTACTCGGGAATATAATCAGCGACCAATAATCTCATCGTGCACGCATTTCGCGACGGTCAGTAATTCGCTTTGATACCGTGTGTTCAAATTGAATTACGTCCTGCTCGCGATTCGTAATTAAATCTTCGTTGAACGCGCCCTCCACTTTTTGTGTTTCGTAATTATGCAAGAACGTTAGTGAATATCTAGCTTTCCGGCGATATTCCAGCTCCCAGACAACGCGCGGGTTCGATCTGACAAACGAGGCAGATTTAACGCGTCTCATTCGTCACGAAATCATCGTCGAAATATTTTTTTTTAAACGTCGAGAACGAAATGTTTCTGCCGGACGAATTCGTTGTCGTTAGCGGCCCGATTAATCGTCCCTGTGATTCGTTACGATTTTCGACGCGCCTCGCAAATTCAAAATGCGCGAAACGTTCCTGTCGGAGGTATGGGATACGTCGAATCAAAATACGAAGGAGAGATGCAGCGAGTATTGTGTTTATCTGTCGACTGGTTATCATTCGTTTGATTTCGAGCCATTTTCGGTGCAGATTGATTTGGAAACAATGGTAAATTCTGGAGAAAATTTAGGGAGGCAAATAAGAGCGTCGATAAATTGATTATCATATGATACAATTGTCTCGCGATGAAAACATGAACGCCACGAGTGTGTCCATGTAGATGCGCTTAAATATAGTCGTAAATATAGTAAAAAGTATATATAGGGTGTTCAGCAACAGGTGTCAGAGCATTGAGAGATGATTCCATGTGCCAAAATAACACGAAAATGTTGAAATTGCATTTGAGGTTTCCTTTTCCGTATCAGAAGTCGTCGACTCGTACTACTGCCAACACTCTGGGCAACTGATATCGATCGAGAAGGATCTACTGTTATTCAAATGACTATGTACAGTACAGAACCCATAATTTAAAAATAATTTGCGTTTGTTATCGAGAAAGTGATCATTGCTAAATCCCTAGGGATCAGTAATTTAGAAATTCTGGAAATATACCTTAAATCGAGGTGTATCTGCATAGAAACACTGCGACCACGAATTTTTTCAAACACTGTTTGAACGTGAAATTAATTCCATCGTGCACAGAAGCGACGAATTAATTAAAACCGCTCGACACCGTCGTCGAACAGGATACGCGATCGTATCACCGGGGCTGAAATTTTCGTGCAAATTTAACTCTCATTTTTTGCATGTACTTCCTGTTAAACGGGCAATGAACGCCCGAAGGAAAATTACGCGAATAAACGCGTCGATTCTCGCGAAACTCACCCCTATAGTGGATATTTTCATTATTTCAAGTCTGCGTGCGTTAAAATAACTCAACGAACAGAAGTTTTAACGAACTGAGGGATTCCTAGAGTGAAACCATTTAGTGTAACATAGGATATACTGGATATAATTGTTATTTACTTTTCAGAAATCAGAAGAAATAATTTTGGAACAATTTTTTATATACCAGGCTACATTTTCAAAAGTTCACAGAAAGTTAATTCATCGTGTGAAGTGCGATTAACATTCGAATAAAATATAATTCAGACCTGCCAGGTGTACACCGGCCTCCACAGATCCGTTAACTTCCTTTCCAAATGGTTACCGTCCATTGTTGAGTCCTTTTCGTTCCAAAAAACCACCGAGAGAGATATTTTTATTAATTCTCCGCGGAAGAAAATTGCATTGTCGCGCGACGATCGGTTTATAATAAATTCCATAAATAGTAAAATTCGTAGCGAGACGGTAATGCGCGGAACGCCGCGATAACGTCGTCTGCATAATTCAGTCGAAATTTTATTCGCCGTCTGCGCAGTGTCAACCGTGCCATGAGCGCTATGCACTTTGCAGCGGCTTTACATCCGAGTTTACTCGATCGAGCGGAGAAGGTAACCGATTTCCGCGCCTTGTTGACGTAAAAGTCTCCCCTTGAGACGGATCAAAAGGCACAGTCGACTGGAATCCCTAAAAGCTGACATAAACTAAAAAAAGTAGCAAGAAATCACAATTTATTTTGTTAGAATACCGAACAGCTTCACAACTTTGTTTTTTAAAACATTGTTTATAATTATATATCACTGATAGATAGACGCTTATTAGATTGAGGAAAGTCCGCTCTTCAATTTGAATTTCGTTAGAACCGAATCCGACTGTTCTACGCCGAAATACGACAGTTTAAAGTTTCCAAAGTGATCGAGTATTATAAATGGGAGGTCGGTCTAGTGGTCTACATAAATTCCTGGAAATGTGCACGCGATTCGGAGAAACAGAAGAGGCAAATTTTAAAAAATGGTTCAAGTACATCCGAAAAAGAGGTTACCTTTCACAGTAAAAAAAAATCCTTCCCACACAAAATTTGATGACACAACACTTTTCGATGGAATCCTTCCTCACGAATTCCATTAAAAAATTAAATATTTCTCTCGTCCGTAACAGTCTCGTTGAAATTAAAATTTTATTATTCTTTGCCCTACAGGGGTGTCTGCGAAATTTCTTTTCTTCTCAACGAAGTATGAAAAGAAGATACGGCGTTCGACCTCGAAATTTCATTTTAATTTCCTGCTAACGAAGAGAGTGTCTTTGCGAGGTGTTCTTTGTGTAATTGTAACTCGCCAGTCTGCCGCCAACGTTGATCCGCAAGGCCCTTTGACTAAGAGAACGAGCACTCGACAGTCGCACATTCGGATAGGAGTGCATACATACCCGTCTAAGAGTGCACAAAGTGGACGGTCTGGCTCGAAAAGGCTATCGCGAGTGCGTCATTGAAATGTGCTGAGAAATTCTGCGTCACACGAAACAACGAGTATTATGCTTGGCTTCAGCTAAAAGTGATTGAAATAATATTTCGAACAGTAAATAGTCGCCTCTAATTGTAACTCTACGAAAGCAAAAGTACATTTTAGGAGGAGTGGTAATTCATTCTAGGGGTGCTGAAAGCAGCGAAGCTTTATTCTGAAATGTTTTCTTCTTTTTTGTAATTTGAGCAAGTTTCCATTTGTCTTAGATTTCACTGTGTTCAAGTTTTCTATGGGGAAGAAAATTATGACCCTCGCAGTATTAATAATTCGAGATTCCTGAGAGTACGCACTATCAGAAGAACGATGTAGTTGGTGCTTCAGCTTCTTAGGAGGAATTTGCGCAACGAGAGGGCACCATGAGAAATTCACGTCTTATCCGAGTAATCCGTGCAAATAATGAGGTTCCGAAGTTTGCCATGAAACGATATAAACGTTCATAACGAAACTTTCGTGCTTTTAAGTTAAACATTAACGTCGGGGAGATTCCATATTTAATTTTTTACCGGGTAATCTATACTCGGACAAATAAAGGACGCCCTGCACTTCCATTTTACTTGTAAATGACACCGTAAATTTTCGCGAATCGTCGAAAACAAGAGGCTTTTGGAGGCCAACGCAATTAATGCAATTTAATTGCCCGCAGTTATTCTGGCCAGAGCAGAATCTAACGACAACAGCGAATCGTTGATAAACAGTTGAAATTATTGCAATGATGTAATATTTACGACATGTATTGCCAACGCTGTAATGCTTCTGTATGTTTATGCAGATTCATATTTCCACAGAGACAAATGAAGATTTGAAATTTAAATGAAAGTATGGCTCATCTTTCATGTGACATGCATTTTATTCTTCAAATTTTATATATTTCTCTTCTTTGCACATTGTCGAATATTATTTCGTACATACATCCTAAACGCATAAACATTAGCAGTCTATTCTATTGATTTATAACGCAGCAAAATCTAATTTCGTGACGTTCACTGTGAAAACATTTTTGTTTCAATCGTACTGGTTTATTTGATTTATTTACAAACTTTCCCAATCAATCGCAACGCGTTTGAAAAATATCGTACACCAAGCAGAAAAATAATGTTCCGACAATAAAACCCGCGCGTGTTTATAACAATATCAATCGTCAGAAATTAGTTCACCCTGGAATCGATACGATAGACGCGAAGGTGTTAAACAAACGCTCGTAACAAGCTACGTTTCGGTTTGAAATTCGGCTCGCAACCCGCAACCAATCACCCGCGGAATCGAGTTTGAGATTCCATGGCTTTTTTATCGTCGTATTGTTTCACACGGTTTCCCTTTTTTGGATCGATGGCGTCGAAGTGGATGGGGAATCAGCGAACGGAACCGGGACTTTCGGAGGAAAATTACACGGGTCGGGAGTGCAAAAAATTGTAGGAACTCCGTTGCAACTACGGCCACACTTTCTCCGTTCTTTACGAACACAGTAACGACCGACGCGAACTTTTTACTTGAACACCTTTATCGTCGCGTTCGAACTTTCCTATTATATTTTTCTCAACTTCTGGGAAGACCATTGCCGTTTACGACGTGGAGGCACACTGGTGCGACAGCTGTTAATACAGTAATAGTCGTTGTTACGTTAATAAGCGAGCAGAACGTTGATGGGTTGTTAAGATCGGACGTTTCAGGCGGGTCAAAATTGCACGTTTGCAAGTTAGGTGTGGAAATTAGGACTGGTTGATGTTTTTACAAATAATCATTTCTGACTGTACCTTACTCTTCTGAGTTCCCAACCTGATTTCCATTACAATGAATCTTGTGTGAATACAAGTCTCGATCTGATGGTCATTAAGATTTGCCTATGTACATGAATATATTACTGTCGAGAGCATTCGGACTTTATTCCCTTGGAACGTTTGGATGAGAATTAAACGAAATATGATTTTGCAATTTGCCGTCAAGCTGAGATTCGCTTGGAAGTAACGTGGATGTTGCGTGGAGTAACACGTCTCCCACGAAAAAATACGATATCTGACGCGAACAGCAGGTGCCTGTAATGAAAAAATGCGAGTCGATTTTTGTTTTCAGGTGTGCACGATCCGAGGGAATAAAATAAAGGAATTATAGGAGTGCATATCACAGGATCATTTTTTGATACAGACAATGCGTTTTAAAATTTCTAAGAGGTGTTTACATAATTTCACAGACATTACGAATCCTTAGTTGATGTTCATTTCGAAATGGAACGTTCAACTAAACATTACTCAGCTGTTGATCACCTGCGCGTTTATTATTAAAATTCAATATTCCTCTAATTGCGTATTAAATATTGCATACTTAATATTCTCGATCAATTCGTGGACAAGGATTCATCTCCTTTTGGGCTGCGCTACAAATTGCGAGCCAACAAGTATCCCAAATTTCGCGTACTAATTTAGAAGACTAATTTCTCCATCGGAATCAGAGCTCTTGGTAATATTGCAGAGTGCGTGGACATGTAACGATTTGGCACGACGTCTCCATCCGCATGTGTACATGCGCATTACGTCTCAACGATCGCATTACGTGCATCACGTGAATTGATCATAATGCTTGATGACTAGTACGTGCAATAATTGCGTTCTGGTATCCCGGAGTAATAATGAAACGAGACTTTACCATGTTGCTATTAGGTCGCGTGTAGTGCATCACTGTTCTCGTTTAACCAACTATGACAGTTTAATTACGGTATGATAAACTTTGGATTACATCAACTATCTTGATTATTAATTTTACAAACGTGATCATCGTGCAACAGAAGTTTCTCGAGTAGAATTTCGTACCTTTCTTGAGCTTTGATTTTGAACTATTACAGACTAAAGAGTGGTACCATTTGCTAGACAGAATGGAACGGTTGAGACTAATTTCGAAGCCTGAGAATATTTACGATTTTTAACGATATTTAATTATATCCTCGAGGAACTCTTTTTTTCTATTTCTAATTCTCGTCCAATTGAAAATTGGATCAGCACAAGTTGAAAGAATCAATGAGAGTCCAACGGTAATTCGTTTTTCCAATTGACCTGCTCCAATGAGAGATCCATCTGGAACCCGGGACATTGTCGGACGTGTAATTTGTCTCGGACGTCGAATCACGTTGAACCGTTTGATTGGGAATCAATTAGTTCGACCATCGCGATATATTTACGGAGAAAAACAAACGATATTGGAATTCAAATCAAAGGCATCCCATGGGAGAAGACAAATCGATCTACTTAGCCTGTCGAGCGATTGCCTTGGCGTCACATTTCTCTCGCAACTATATAATATATCTTCGAAAACCTTTAATCTTTTTAATCCTGCTAGCTCCCAGCTAAACCCAGGTCATTTAAGAACATCTGCGCGGCGTGCATCGCCGTAGAAACCTTCAATTTATTCTCGTAACTTCGTTACTTAATACTCGATAATATTTCACGGGGTGTGTTCTTGTTTCGCTGCGTTGAGTGAGCTTTAAGATGTAGAGGCGAAAAAAAAATTCTTAGGAGTCTTATATTATATACGAATTTATTCAAACTCGGTATAGATAACTGCAAAAATTTATGACATTGTATGACTTTGAAAATGTTGGAAAATTATGCACTGTAATTACATTCAGCTCGCAATTAGTCCTGCTTAAACCGAGGTATCATCGACCAAGACTTGAGATAAGAGGAGCATTAGCATCTCCGAGCTACCATAGCTATAGTTGCAGACATTTCCTACAGTTTGCGGTTGGCAGCTATCAGTTTCGCGAGGAGGTGCTATCTGTTTAAGGCGCGTTAATGGTAATTGTTAGGGTACCACCATTCTTAGACAGTTCTCTTGGATGTAAGATAGTTGTCTATTTATTTAATTCATGAGTATTCGTGAGGATGACTGGAAACTTATATTTGAGAGACACGGATATTTCTTATATTATTTTCGAACCAAAAATAATACAAAATGCATCGTAAATAATTACCATGTACATATGAAAAACATCTTTTTATTAAATTCATATCCATATCTTACCTCTCCCATTACCTTTCCAATACAGAGATTCTAGCTCCCTCTTCGCCCTCTTCGCCTTCCATTCTACAATTATCATGCTTCAGAAACACGATACCATGTCACAAACGAGTGTCTAACTTCGGGGAAACAAAGACTTCAGAGGTAGTCCTCCCCAGGGACGTCCTATCCTTCGATGATGCTCTTCCTTTCATCTTGCTCGAGCCTCCTTCTGTCGTTTCGATGATACGACAGATGTCTCTTTAGAAGAGTTTTTAAAACATGGTACGAGTGCCATCACTCGTTGGAGCACCACTCGACGTCTCACGTGAAAGCATCCGAGCGAACGATGCGGAAGGAACCCGAAGGAACTCGAGCCCAGGCCGAGTCCTTACCAGAAACAACACTCTGGAAACGGAGAGCCTTGGCCCGAACTTCCATTTTCGCTTGGTATAGCGATCTCAGCAGCGACCGTTATGCGAGGAACGATTGCACCTGGGAGGATTTCGTCATAAAAGCTGCGGAACTCGCAGTTACTTATGGGTTTCGTGGTAGTTGGAAGGTCGCACCTAACTGCGACGTTGAAATTTGCGGCTGTAAGTTTCGAGATAATGGCTGGATCACGCTTCGAATAAAGGGAAGATTTTACATGGTTCTGTGGACGCTTTCGTAGATGCTTCGAGATTCGAAGCCAATTCTTTGAGCGAATTAGTGGGAAATTGAAAATATTTCTTAATTAAGGAAAAGCAATTGCTTTTGAGTCTACAAAATAAAATTATAAATATTATTATATATATATATGTATATATAAACTGAGTATAAATCAACGAAATGACAATATAATTTACAACGTATCTTCAATTTGCTTACTGATTTTAATTGGAAAAATGTATAACGTGTCGCACAGGTTTAACAATTCCGAAATGTGAGAACGTGACGAGTGTGAGAACAATACCGCGAGTAATTAGTATTTATCGTCCCATTCTGCAGCAAATCACTAATAAACAGTTGAATGTTATCGAGGACGATTCCGTAGGCATGCAGCTGCGTCGATCAATCACCCATCGGTGGACATACCTAATTTACACATGCTGCGCTAAACCGTATTTCATATAATACGACTAATTTACCTTGTAATCGATTATCGCGGCGGACACGGTTAATCGACAGCTACGTTCGCAATGTAACCCAAGAATTCCATTGCGAACAACCCTTATCGAGATTAAACCTTTAAATAAATTACTAACACTTTGTCTATCACTCTATTTAGAAAGAGTTTACTGAAATAAATTATTTATTATTATCGTTGGTCAAACAAATTTTGTCGTTTAATGGTGTTAATCGATTTATGCAGGAGATCGTTCATATATTAATATAAATTGATATTAACTAGTGCATTAATGCATACTGTTATTAGGTACATCAAGTGCCTCATTTCTTCAAATTAATTCCTGTAGGTGGCCATGCTAGATTTTGCTAAGTCGACACTGGAATTAAAAAGTCTACGAGTATTTTCAACTTTCCAACGGAAATTAAAAGACATCCCACCATGAATAACAATCTAATCAAAAGGTGGACCAGGTTCGAGTTCACCTAACACAGAAAGACAACGGATCGTTCGTGGTCGACATTAATTACCAAAATGTAACTTCGAGCCGATTCGATTGCCTCGAACGATTCAACGCGAGCCACCATTCTCCCCCGATCGTTGTTGCGCCCCCAAAATCTGCCAGTGGCGGAGCACACAAAACGAGTAACCAAAATATTTGCTCGAATGCACGTTCTAATTCCAATGGCAACTCTGGAAACAATAGGGAACGAGTTTGGGCTGGGCTAAAGGAAAAAAAAATGAATCACACCGAACACACGTTGAAACGCGCGTAGAACAATTGTGTTGTATTAACAATCGTTTGCCCTCGATATCGACTATTGACCTTACGTGTGCTCCGAGCACTCTTTCAATATTTGACGCGACGAGGGTTCAGGACTCTTTCGGATATCGCCTCGTAATTGCGTTTCCCTCCCGCGACCGGATGTCCTCCGATTTTTCCTTTTGTTTCCTTCTTTCCTTTCCCCCCGCGCATTTTATTTTCCCTTTTATTTCGACGTCTCGCAATTATCGGACTAATTGCAATTTCCCTCCCGCGACCGACCCCTTGCCTCGTGGTACCGAGAGACTCCCGCGGAGAGCCATCCGGTTGGAAAACCGTCGCTGTTTTCAATCCCAACGTCAGAATTACGCGTAATCCCGATCGAGGCGAACCCCGCGATCCTATTTTCCGATAAGTCTTATCGAATAGCTTCCCCTCGATCCGGCCATTTTATTTAATTACCGATGAAATTCCGTGTCCTCCTTTTCTTCTTCGATTCGTGCCAATTCCGCGACACTTTTCTAGGTTTTCCAGCAACGGGTTTCGAAGCGATTCGCGCGGCTAATGAGAAAGTTGATGGCCGCAATTTTGAAGGGAAATTTCAAGTGAAACGGTAGTCGATGTGGGAAACGAAATGTTTCATTTATATTCGAATACCTGAGGAATAATGGAGGATACTTTGATTTCGTGTTAGTTAGAATTTAGTTGGAACCGTTCTGTGATAGTAAAACGATATATCTAACTTCGATGAAAAGGTCGTTCTATAGCGTTTACCAGTAGTTGCAAGGCGATACGTTATAATGAAAGCATTCGGGCCTTGTTAACGTCCAACGCGCTCCCCGCGGACTAACTCTCACCGCGTGGTCGTAATTCGATTTACAAACGGGGATAATTAAAGATTAACTAATGAATCTGCGATCGATGGGAATCCAATAACATGGTGTGCTGCAAATGATGTAGGGGAATATTTGGCTGTAATTCTATTCGATTGCTGTAAATTAATTGACTCGTGACTTGCATGTTCGTAGGATTATTTTTGGAACGATGACTGAAGTAATAGGTACTTAATATCTGTTATATAAATTAGTACAATAACACAAACGATCAAAATGAGATCCACAGTACAAAGTTAAATTAAAACATTTCGTCAACATATTAATTCCATTTATTTGTTATGGCCAAGCATTAGATTTCAATAATTTGTCATTCATTGCGTCTTATGCGCGTTTCAAGGATTCTCAAAGGAGTAAGCCGAGAGCCACGAAAATCCGCCATTATTCTCTGCTTTCACGGCGATAAGGATCCGAAATAATTATTTTCTCGCGGGATTAAGGGATAATTAATTTTTGTTTCGTCCCTGGAAAATTTTCCACCGTAGCTGCCGTGCAATTAATAAAACTTTTCCCGCGAGTCGAACCAGCGCCAATTTAAGGAAAAAGCTCCTCGCGACGGTGAATTTTCCAGCAATCTTTGTCAATAGCGTCGACGCGTTATAAATGATCTCCAGTCGATGGGACGGAATCAAATTTCCCTTGACATACGAAGCACCCAGCCTGAAAACGAAGAGAAGTTTAGCGAAGCTAGTTTCAGCACGGTGCGCGACAAGTTTTGACAACTTTCGACGAGATAGGAACATAATATCACAAAGCAGCCCTCGTTGTAGTTGATGAAAATGTCCAGCTTGTTTCTCGAATGTAAACACAATTTTGGAACCGTTTCGTTATGGTTTGCGAGTCGTGAAGTTTGTCGCTCGAATTTAAATTGAATCAATGCGAATAGAGTAAATCTGACGAAAAGATGTTAGGGAAACATTAGGGATAGAGATTAATATATTTAGCATTAATATCCTTATTTCACGTATTGTTCGAAAGAAAATTGAATTTTATACGTTACAGAAAATAGAATCGTGAAACGATATAATAAAAGTAACGTCTTCTAGAAAAACATTAATATTATTAAACTTGCAATCTCACCTTCGTGTTGCAGAAGTCCTGAAACCATCCAGGAGTAACCCAAAAAGAACGAAGTAAAGTCGCGAGTGAGTTCGAGATCCTAATTAGAATTTCGTAGCAGGATCCTACACGCTTTTCGCTCTCTATAAATAAAATTAGCGCTGCCTCCGACAAACGGAAACCTTTCTTCCGTCTCCTAACGGGTTCGCCTAGTTGGCAGCTTTAAAAAATAAATGGCATGCTCGCATACAACAATTTACTTACTAAGTTATCGTGCCGCGTTAGGCTCACCGGGCTCATTGGTGAACGATCCTGACTAATCGAGAAAATGATATCGTTGATAGCACTGCAAACGACGCCCGACAAGCGTCAACTGCGACGCGGTCGAATCGAGCGCAAAAGCTGGCTTCTGACTGAACCGTACCGAACCAAACGCGTTTGGAAGTGGTCAAAGTACGTACATTCTGTTTACCGAAACCACCGTGTGTACACATAACATGCTCTTTAATGGTTCGTCAGAATACCGACACTTCACGGCCTGCGGTTCCACCGCGTGCTCGCTAAAACGATGTTGAATTTCATGTCCTGTTTGCGTTAATGCGAACGACATTATTGTCCGCGATATTCTCGGGAATACCATCAGCTCAATCGAAGGGACATTTCAGTTCGAGAGTGGTGGCAATATATTATTATTAGTGCTCGTTTTGTCCTGTTAAAAGTTTTAGTAGCAAGGAGGGTAGTTATGAAAATGAGAAAAATATTCTTCATGAATAGATTGCAGGTATTTACGTATTTATGATAAGTGTAACACACAAATATATAGAAGGATGTGTACAAGAGCATAAATAGTATAATATCATCAATAATATTAATATTATTAATATTCTAAAGTATTCTAAAACTTTTGGTCGAATTAAATTGTTTTTCTTTGAAACTTGGACGAGTCTCATTGCACGAAACGTTTCAGCGTTAATTGCGAAGACAATCGTCGATCGTTAATACCTCGAACGATCATTTTCCTCGTTAATTCGCGCCTCGTTGTAAAAGCACGGTTGCGATATTCATTTCGAATCGTAGCCGCGATCGACAAACGGATCGTTCATTTCGCGATCATGTTTCTTTGAAATTGAACTGTCTATAATACTCGTGCAATAATGCGATCAGAAATCCGGCAGCTGAAATATTTATACACGTCTGTATGAAAGTTTGCCAGACAAACGAACACGATACGGGGAATCAACTATTACTTGAATCAAATGTAAATATGATTGGGACGGGAATTGACATTTGACGTCGCGGCAGGACTTGCCGTGCAGTATTGATCTGTTTCAATATCTAGGCCTGCATTATGAAAGGTTATTCGATGTCAAACATAACTCATTAGCGACACGTGCCATACAAGGAAAGCGGTCGCGCGACGGAAGCATGTCTGGGTAAATTGCGTTCGATTATGTCAGTTCGCGACGAATGGTAGCTTCCGAGGCGGATCAAACTATATTTTCTTTGAAGATTAATTTGCGCTGTGGCATTATCTGGGAAAGAGTTCATCACTTTCTGATACTTTTTCATAAATAAATACAAATCGTTTGTTGTTCTTCTGTAACTATTCAGTCCAATTAAATTGATTAAGCTCGAAATAACACGAGTTTAGGAATATTCTTCACACTGAAATTGAAACGAAACCCAGAAAACAGTGAATGGATGCGTCAAAGTCTGCGAATTTCGAGCACTTCTGTTTCATACGTGTCACTGTACCGGAAATACTTAGCGTAGGCAACGAATCTGCAGGGAAAAATAAATATCCGGG
This sequence comes from Hylaeus anthracinus, assembly GCF_026225885.1. NCBI lineage: Eukaryota > Metazoa > Arthropoda > Insecta > Hymenoptera > Colletidae > Hylaeus > Hylaeus anthracinus. Next base: position 5,979,207 of record NW_026534347.1, read on the forward strand.
TGAAGGCAAGAACGAAAATAGGATATCCCTACGGAGCAGTGAATAGACCTTTAGCCAGGACAGGTTATATCCGGGGCATCGAATCCTTCCACTGAATATATTTTACCCACGGATTCAGCAAATAAAGTCACAGACGAAAATAGTCCTCCGATTTCACGTTGAATATCTTCGATGTTCGTAATAAATACGCGCTCGTAACATTTCTGTTGATTTAACGGAAACTGAAGTCGAGAGGGAACGAAACGATTAACTGTTTACCTATTTATTTTATTTGAATAAATGTTTTATAGACGCTGCATAATAGCGAGCACGTCGCTGATAACCCCGGTGGCGGAAATTTTACGATGAAATTAATTTCCAACGAGGGGCCGTCGCTGCTTCATAACTCAAGCGTCAAATATCAAACGGTGTGTAACTTGGAACGATTTCCACCTCGTGTACGCGCAAAACGAGGAGAAAAATTGATCTTTTCGTTTACACGATGCTGCTTGCGATTCTTTGAGCCGATAAAGATGTAATTTCGCATCGATGGTTTTTTGCACGATCCGTGATATTTCTGCGTATCCGATTTCATGGATAAACGTTCTCGATAATGTCTATCGAGGCTATGAATAGCAGTCACCGTTTCGAGCCCATAATCAGTGGTATCTCCTGTTTTAATAATCGCGGTGGCATAAATAATTCATGAAATAAATGGTACGGGAAAAAGGGTTTTGCAACAGTACAGAACAGACAGTAGAGAGTAGCGAGTCAAGAAGAGTAGAAACTAAAGAATAGTGATTCAAGAAAATGCTTCAAGAAATGCGCTCGTCTAGGAAATCCAACTATAACGCCCACGGCGTTGTTACTAATTAATCTTCCATCTGCGATAACTCCTCGTGCTTTTCTCGTTAACAGTTTTTAATTTCGTTCTCGTAGATACAGAGCGAGTTCCAGAATGATAAAAACGAAACCTGAACGAAATGCAAAATCTTCTTCCACGCTTTTAGATTAGGACAAATGAATTCCCATCTCTTTTGCTCGCAATCCCAGCGTTTCCCCACGTGTCAGACTTAAATATTTGAATAAGATAACTGATTTTTCTGTGAAACATTCCAGTCGACGGTGTATTGTACTCGAACTTCAACGTGGAAAAATTCCGAGCGCGGTTTCAGTGAGCGTGGAGAGCGTAACTACAGCAATTTCGTCTTCTCTACGGCTGAAGCGCTAGAACTATGCTTGATTGTTCTCGCGGTTTGCGTTATTTGCCCCTAATGTGTGATAAATATAGAGCGTCGGAGTACATGTTACAAATTACTTCTAAGCGATTTCAAATTACACGCCGACGATACGTTTCGAGCAGCATTCGCGAGTGGAATAGTTCGTGGCATTCGATAGCGAGTCTCGGTGGTGGGGAGAAGTTTACAGGATAGTTTGAGAGTTTCATACGTGTAAAACTGTGTCTTGATTGGACGAGATATTTGGAACATCTGTTTCCGCAGTATTTATTGATTTTATTTTTATTAGGTCCTCTAAGTTCTATGAAAAGCATTATAAAGTTACTGTAGTTTTTTTTTTTTTTTATTAAATATAAACATAATCTGTACCACGAACACATGGTACAGATAATTAAGGCAATATTAGTAGCAATTTAAATATGAATTGAAAATAAAATAAAATAAAGCTATGCATTCAAGTTAATATTGCAGAATTCATAGAATATTCTCTATTATTAGTTCCGGAATGTATATTATTACAGATGGAACGACACACGTCCAAACGCCATGTACAATACATGTAACGATCGTTTCAACTTGCTATCTATTATTGTTTAAAATATCCATCGATATTAATCAATTACACACTGGCTATGCAATAACGGCAACACTTTGTGAACATTCATTTGTCACGGATGAAACACATCGGAGGCCTCATACGGACTAATATGACGACGACATCAATCATTTCTAATTGAATCCATGCGAAATGTATTCTAACGGACATTTTTATGGTTTGCTGTGTAATTTACGAGGTTTGCGCGAACCTGCTGGTATTTGATAGCTTGGGAAAATCGTTTCGCGATTACCTAGTCCATCCCTATGGATTTTTTTTATGTTATATCTAGTTATTCACGCTTTCAATGATTGTTTCCACCGCATAGTAGATCATGGAAATCTTAGAAGACGTTTATTGTTTTTTATATTAGCTACTCTCATAGACAGAAGTCTCCAGAACGAGTTCTATTAAACATAGTTGGATTGACAGTCACCTGGCCATTTTATTGACAATTCATCGTCGGATTCCATACTATAAAATCGATAAAATCTAACTCGAGTGTGAAAATGGAACGAATGAATGGCACGGGAATACGGATTATGGCAGCGCTAAAATTGAGGCGCGCCACGGTGGATTCTAATGGTCTGTCGGAAATTCAAATATTATCGAGCGTGCGTCTAGTTTCGCCGGTTCATACATAAAATATCAGCGGCGACGTCACCGTCGCAATACATCAAAGTCCAACGCCTATCGGTTTAAAGGAATTAACCTACCCCCCCTCCACTCTCATTTCGATAAATAAATTAAACGTCGTGAGTCAACGCATCCGGCGGATTTACGAGCGAGAGATGCAGAGGGAGCACCTGCTACTCGAAGGAAGAGCTCCAACGCGTTCGTTGTTATTGTTATTACTGCTTGGCAGAAACTTCTTTCTATTTAGATTTCGTGGAAGAAGGTGGCTGCAAAGTATGAAACTGATTGTGAGATATTTCTAAATTCGTCTTGAAAAGTTGAAATTACTCGTACAGATTATATTTTATTTAATAAGTGCAGTAAAAGCGTAAATTTCTTTTTTGCTTTATACTTTCCTGTAATATTCTATCAATTTTACAAAGTGTTATAAAAACATGTGCTACAGAGATCATTGTAGGATCACATTTATTCGAATTACCGAATTGATACTCGCAACGAAGGTAGAGCGAGGACTCTTCGGTTCGAGGTAAATTTGGTTTTGGGCTGTTTTCAGTTGCAGCGAAAAAAAATTTAATCTCATTACTCGTTACTCCTCTGACGCGTTCGGTGTACATGCGTGTGATTCGTGGGTCACCATAGCAACCGTAATAAATTCGATTTTATTTGTGTTTGTTTCTTCGTTCACGATATGTGAAAAAATATCCGACCACAGCGATCGCTCAGCTTCAAACCGGTCCCTCTGTGAATGCGTGAGAGTCCAATTCACTATAAAAACCAACATATTTTCATTAAATCGATAGCGCAGCCGCGAGGTTGTAAACTTCCATTGAATATGGTATCTATATCTCATTGATCTATATCTACATCTCATAAATTATCATGTAATATCAATGATAGTCCCACTTATGTGTCACTTAACATTTAGTTTGTTATAAAACATTAAAAAATTACTTCTACGATGTTATCCTTTTGTGTTATCCTTTCACGATGCTACAAGGTAAGATCAAATTAATTTCTATACCTAAACAACTGAATTTCTGCTTAGCATATTTTCGACTTGGTCCTGTCCTTTCGTCCGTTCGCGTAATTTACCTAGGAATCAGTGAATCACGCTGGCCTCATTATTCAAACTTTTTATTCGCTACCAATAGACAGGAAACTTAATAATGCACTTCACTTCCATAATTAACGACCAGATTTTCCGCGCAGTGCAATCAAGACGGATGTTTATTCAAGAAGCACTCCTTCCACTCGACGAATAACACTGCTGCGATATCTTGTTAAAATAACACATTTTAAGCACTCTCTAATCCAGTTCTTCTTCATTTTTTCGTTCGAGCTACGCGAATTTTCAATGGTCTCTCTGTCAATATATCATATACCACGGATTCTTTACATGTTTGCATTTATGGGACCTGGAATAGCGCACGAAGGCGCGATTCACGATAGGAGAAGTGACTTTAAACGGCCAATTTAGTTTGATTTGGCTGCAGTAGCTGAGCAACGACAACTCTCTGCAATAAAAGCGAACGAGAACGAAAGTACAATAAAGAGGAGACGTGCACCGTGTCGACCAATTTGATTGAATTTCGTACATGTGAACGCTTCCCTACAGGAGATCGTACATGCATTTCTAACAGTTTGGTCTATTTTCGAATCAAATCCTAGGAGTATTATACTTGCAGTCAGTCCAAAAAGTATTCGTTCCCTCTACGTTTATTGAAGAACTCTGCCTAAATTGAATGATAGATTTAATATTTTCAAGTATTAACGTTTCGTCAATTCTGTGGTCCTTGGATCGAACAGACTCTCGTGGGAATCATTCTTGAAACATCGTGCTTTTGATTTATGCAGAAAAAAAGAATTCGATTATTCCGAACCTGTTACATTGGAATCTTTTCTTAAGCAACGTCTTCAAAGCACCATCGATTCTAACGATGGCCTGTAGTCGATCAAACGTCTCTTCCCAGATAGAACCAGTTAAACGGTGCAAATAGCGAGTAAACGCGATACGAGCACCATCCGTTATAAAGGTGCCCACAGCACACCTTTCTTGGCGTTCCTTTCACCGCGCTATCAGGCCCCCTCCTTTCCGCCAGGAAGCCCCGTTTCCACCCGGTGGGTCGATAATGGAATTTCTTAAGATAAACTTTAAGCCCTTTCATGCGCCTACAGATTTAATAGCGGTTCGATCCGACGCATCTCAAGACGCTGCCTCGAAATTGTACCTCTCGATGGAAATTCTTCGTATCGTCCAGCTTCGATCTCTCCTATCGCGAACGAGTGGATATTAGACGAGCCAAGAACCATAAACTTTAGGAATACAGCAACTCCAGACGATCTTTAAAATTTATGAAATTTTACGAGAGAATTTTTTATACAAATTCCAACAAAAGCAATCCATCTAGATCCATTTAATTTTAAAATACCTTACTCTGACCAACCACACCAAGAAATGATTTCAAGGGTGAAATCTCAAAAGTCTACCCTATTTTCATTGTTGTCTTCGACAATCGCCATTGTGCGAGCGGTTCGCGATAACGAAAATCGATGAACGACGTTAATACCGGAGCGATGCAATTACAGTGTTACACACGTGGAGATAACAGTTTGGTATTAGTTTGATCGTTAACTAGCAACCCCGATAACGCGAGAAGAGTAACTAGGAAAACATAGAGCACGTTGCGAATCGATTCGCAAATTGGCGTCGTCGATTGGTATTTAATGTCATTTATATGCACGAATGCAAATCAATCCGGCCGATGTACAAACGACGCGTCAAACACTCAACGATACGTTCGCGAAACCGAGCAGATTCCTAACAAACAACGCGATACAAAGAATTTATTTACACGACCTTGCTCCATCGTTCCTCTCGATAATTAAACGGCTCGTGAAAACGAGTCGGAGAGTTTATCGAAAAAGGTAATTTCGTTTCTCGTGAATCGATAAGTGTATTACAGGTAAACGAAGAGGGAGACTTAATTACCATTACGAGAACTGACTTTTTAATGGGGGTTGGGGATTGTTCTTTTATGACATGCCGGTGAAACTTATCAACGCCGATGCTTATTAAAAAAAAACAAAGTTATCTCTTTCCTTGGTTCCTTCGCTAAGCCAATAAACTTTCTAGTTGCATTAAGCGCTTCGAATCGGACCGACTTCCTCGGTTCCATCGCGATCCTTCGATAAATCGATGGCGCGGTATCGAGACCACCTGCGATAGACGTAGAATTCTTGCAGGAGAAATATCGATGAAATCTTGTGCGAGAAGAATCTCGCAAAATGCCAATGTTGGCACTGCCTTTCGAGTGAGTGACTTTTGGCCTCATTTTTTACAGCCAGGTCCCGATAAACTTAACAATTTGTTCACGCGGAGTTTGATAAAATTGTCCAGATAACATTTACTTTATGATTTTAAACTAATGACGACCTTCGAATCTGTCAATTTTATCATTGTAACGCGATTTTAAATATTATATTGATTCGAAAATCGAAGTTCATTAATTTATGTAAAAATGACAGGAGCACTTATTTTGCGAACAATGTTACAAGTTGTTCACTGTAATCGATATCCAAAAAGACAATAGTTGAACGGTAATTTTCGGTGCTTCCTGTTTAATTTTCCCACTTTGAGGACTGCCAATTTCGTGTAATTGAGCTACCTTCCATCCCATTTCGTACATTAACGAGGAGATAATAGGCTTCTTGATAACTAAATTTCTCCGTTCCCGAAATCGACGTTTCAATAGCAATTGAGGGACATTGATCAATAACTCGCATCACGGTTACAGGGTTCACTATTCAGTGGCACTCGATACCGACAACGGTTATTTATCAGCTACTTTCAACGATTATTCCAACGTATCAAACACCAACTCATAAATAGTTTAAAAATAATAATACTTTACTAAATATATTCTAAATCTGTTACATAAATATTATTTTATCATAGCACATTTTTATTTCAAAACGAATTGTCCCTACAAATGTTTCAATGAATTTCTATTTCTCCACAAATCCAATATTAATAAAAATACGCCTAACCACACAGACTGTTTCCATTAAAGGTAACAAAAAGCACGCAAAACATTATTTACCTCCAGTAACGTTTGCTTGTAGAATAATAAATAAATGTAATTTTTCTTACGTAAACATATTAATTTGGCCGCGCTTTCAATTACAAATAATTAATTATTTTATCACGCATATATCCCACCCTCCTCCAATTGCTTCAAAAAGCGTCGATCGACGTTCCAACGTAATAATTTTATGCAATGATTAATATTAAACGACGAACGCAACGTTGCCATGGACTGAATAATAAATGCACCATGTAATTTGCAGCTTTGTCGATGAGAACAAATAGCGCGGTGTTAATAACGCTCGGTTGATTCCGTAGGAAAAATTTGTCCCATTTGTGTGATTAACTCGTAATTATGGGACGAATCGCCGCGTTAATCAATCTAACATGTATAATTCACGCGGCTATTTACTTTATCGCAGAAAGTATTTTTACATTGTTTTCCAATCGTATTATCAAACGATATCATATATTCTGCTGCGACGAGTAAACAAGCAACGGTGGAGAACTTTCTGATAAAACTTCATAAATCTCTGACAACGGAGGATGCTTTCACAGCGGGGACGAAAAGTTTCGTTGCATTTCACAACAGTTCCACCACATTTGCGTATCAATTTTCGTGGCAACTGCTGATGCATATTGAGGACGCTTCGAGCGATCCCTTTCTGGCAAGTATCGAGGTGCAGTACCTATACTAAGCTTCAGGTTACCTTAGCCTAAGACTTCCTTATCTTGATTTACCATGAATTATTCATAACGGCCACCTGACTTCACGTCTCCAAGACAAAATGCAAGTTACAAACTCCCTTAGAGCCGGTATAATTGGATTTACCGCCAAGCAGAAATTACAAGACCCACTCGGATTTCGACGCACGTTTATCTAAACAAACTGAGTTACACTTGTCCTACTAGTTAACTAAACAGCTGTTTAGAACAACAGTCGTTAAACACAGTCTACTCCATTCGAAGGCACAGCAGTTCGATTATGTCCAACCTCCTTCGAATTCCTTTCGAGCATTCCACCCGCCGACTCCTTCGAGATTTACACTACTTCGTTCTGATTTCGCTATGAATATCAAACTTTGGAACTACCTTCATTTCTAACCTACTTCTGCTAGAAACGTCCGTTCCTCGAAAAGAGTCATGCGGCTGACATCTATGCCGTCTGATTGTCCTTTGTAGGAGTCCGAATCTAAAATCAAGGTGGTTCTTGCGAGGCCAGAACGACTCGTAGAAAATTTAGTCGACTGGAACTTGGACCACTTCTTACCGCAAGGTTCGGTTAACTTCCACAAAGCCAAGTTCCTGCACGAGACTGCTGGACCCTGCAAGGCATGGTCGGTTTTCGTGGCCTTTAACCATCTTTCGTCGCAGTCTGGTATTAGTAACAAATGAAGAAATGGTTCCTTTTTGGCTGAAAAATATTTCATTTGCTGTACTCAATGGTGATTTCTTTGTAAAATAATCGGGTTTAATTTTCGTCGACAGATAATTATTATTTACGGAGTTTGAAACACCACGTATTCTCACCTATATTGGGTTCATTCATGAATAGTTTATTCGAATGGCTAGTCTTGCAATCTATATATTAGGGTGACCGGAAAGTAATGTGGTTTCTTTTACATTAATTTCTAACAAGTAAATTCATAACAAGTTTTTATTTTTAATCAATTGTGCTCGCACTCTTTACCAACAACCTTTTGCTATCTAGTGTCTAAATTTTCAAACTCAGATCCATACAAATCAGTTAGTACACAATGACGTGATAAATGATAAACAAATATTGACATCTGCAGAAACGACATTACTTTCAGGCCCCCCTAATATATATATATTTCAGATTAATCAGACTTCGTCAAGGCTTGGGATGGTTTTCACGTTTACACGATCGAGAAAACGTTCGAATACGATCGAATTTCTCTGTAGACGATCCAGAGGCGTCTGACTGAACTATAATTCGATTCAAGATTTCGCGCTCGACTGAGTGTAAATATTGAGCCAACTCTGCGCGTATGAATTTCAAACAATAGTAAGCGAGGAGAACGTGGAGTAGCTTGGACAGTCGAGATAGGAGTGTATGGTCTAATCCATGGATTACCTGGTCCGGGATTAAGGCTACGGTGGCGACAGTAATTAATGTCTTGACTCTAAGGTATACAGTGCTGATATACGGCGTCTAAATTCAAAGATCGCACTATAAGAGTAACATTAAAACATATCTCAGAGTTTATCTCCTGAAAAATCTTAAATTGAAATGTCAAATCACTTGGTGTAGTCATAACGTTCCTGAATAATAAAGATTAACACCATTAAACGACAAAACTTTTTTGCCCATTGAATAATAATTCAGAGGCTATTGTTAGAAAATCTAAGTGTTGTCAAAGAATAATCAAAACTACGAAGAAATATTATTCCCACGCCTCGCGAAGCACGCAGTATTCGAAGAAAGAAGTCAGACTCAACTATCGTTGAAGAAGATTCCTATCACGTGTACAGTGAGAGGAAGTAATCAGACCAGGAGTGAGTCAACGTATTCCACGTCTTAGCGTAATAAAGGCCGTGAACGTAGCGAGAATAATATTCAAGAAGAGTTTTCCTTCAATGCACGACGAATCTTGCTCGAATAACACATCTCCACGCGAGGATAATGAAAATATTGAAACGTCCCGCGTTTCGACTACCATTTCCACTTAAAACATCGATACTCGCTTCTTTCGAGATTGATTAATCCCTCCTAGAGTCGAAGTAGCGCCGAAAGGGTCGATCGTTTCATGTAATTAATCGCTCAGGTGGGTTTGTGGGATGCAAAGAGCGAAAGGTCGTCGCAAAAACGTCGTCCTTAGGATACTTCTGATTGAAACGGGGTTAACTCAATCCTCCCTTCGCCCTTGGAAATGTAACAAATAAGTTTTCAATACTCATCCTCCATTCGACTCGCGAGAATCTCCACTCGATAGAGTTTCGCTTAACCGAACGGTGATTCGTTCGAGTATCGAGTCTACTCGGGGAAGTTCCTCTCTCATTTGATAAACTCGCATTGCCAGGGCACGATAACGATAGCGAAAAGACGGATGGCTCCCCGGGAACTTTATAATGCTGGAGTTATTCAACAAGTAAAGACACAGGAGAAAGGAAGCCATGGTGGACTTAGCAACATCGTGCTTTGGCGAATTTTACTTTGAATATTCGCCATCGTTTCAGATGAGAGTTTGCGCGGTTATTGTGCATTCGAGATGGTTGCGCGAGTCGTATTAAACGCGGCGCGTATTGTTGATCGAGTTTTACAAGCTGGGAATGTTACCTCGAGGGAGATTTACAGAGAGAAGTTTCCTTTGCCCTTTCGCTGGAAGAAGAGTCTGTCATTAGTAACCGTTTTAAATAGAGCAAACGAGAAAGGAAGCTTTGAATGTAGTACGTATACAAATATGTAAGAATAGCAAATAGTAATTGATACAACTATAGATACAAATTTTCTTCGGTTAGTAACGAATTTATTAATCTAAACTGTAATTTATTGGCTAGAAAAGAATGCAATGGCCCATGAAACGAATTGATATGTACTGCAGGGATCCAAAGACGCAATTACGCACCAAAACGTCTGTTTATTACACGAGGTAATTGTGATGGAGCGTATGAAGACCGAGGCAGAGAGAAGCCAGCGGAGCACCTACTCTGAATCAATTCAGAGGCAAACAGATTAGTGCTCGTGTCCACGTTCTCCTAAAACAAAGTTGCCACGCGACGGAATAGCCGGATTAGCGTCAATTCCTTCCTCATAAGCCAACGCGAAATGCCAGTTGCATCTGAATTCCATTAGAGACTGCTAGATGTAAAGTAAATTATTGCAAACGTGTGACTACTTCCCAAAAAGCCAATTATGCTTAAGATGATACTATAAAATCATAAAATCGGGCTAAGAATGAATTCTTGAGAAGCAATTATATTACGGCACGTGCATTTATTCAGAAATTAAGTAAATTACACATAGTCTATCGATAAACATGATTTAATTAAACCTTTTTAATTTTTTATGATTTAAATATGTTTCTTTTTTTGTTACTCAAATTCCCAGACCTGGATTTGCCAGTTCATTTGAAGATGTTTCTGTCAATTTTCGTAAACAATATCTCCCCGAAGGTGGCGTTCGTGTTTCACAGTTGCACAATCGCAGGGAACGGGGAAAAAAGTTGGAAACAAGTTCGCATGGCACAGGAAATTGGTTTGCGAGACTGGAAGGTTATAAAGGAAAATCGTTAGCGGCGGAAACGCGCTTCCACCTCAATGGGGGAATGTCTCTCTTGTGATACCTTCCTTTGACACGTTTGCATCAAACATTCAATTGCGATAATGTTGATTTTTTTTCAAATTCACCGGTTCATGTCGATCGGGCTCTCGATTTTGTGCCTCGCTTCATTTCGTAATTATTCTACTGGAATTTTTATCGAAACATTTTTATAAACGCTCTTCTAACGTTAAAGTTTTCCGTTTAAATCGAGATAATAATTTAGACGATGTATATAAATGGAAATGCAAAAGTAAAATTAAACAAAAATAAAGTTGCTTAAAGGTTTATACAAGTATTATACTTGGAGAAAATATTATGATTAGAAAGTTTTATCGCAGAGAGGCATTCGCGGAACAGAAATCGTACATTAATCGAAATAATTATTCGTAAGGGTTTACTCGCTGGAAGACAATTAACGACGACACTGCATTGAAGGAGTTTCTGCAGGGTGTACTCCGTTCGCGTAATGGAATTATTCGCTCGATTCCGCGACAAAGCGAGCGATTCTGCTCGATTTACCACCTACGTGAAAGCATCTTGCCATAGAAAATAAATTCGTTGCTTAATTAAGGAGATCCCAGGATTTATCTCGCCTTCCCTCGAATATTCACGAAATTCATTACTGGTTAAAATAATATTTAGTCAAAAATAAATTCGAAAGAATAAAATTAAATTGCAGGTTCAGATTATTAATTGAATATCCATTACCAATGGAATTATTAAAGAAGATTCGTTTTAATTCCATATTAGGTATTAATTTAATAAACTTTTACAAACATGAAACACAATGTTACACGTTGACTAATAGTGCAGAAATAGATCTGGCGCACAGGAAACAGTAATTAGGACAATTTTAACATTCAAGACGATGCAGCAAATAGCACACATGCGGTTTCGCCACTAACCTTCCATCTACACTACATTCTCACACACAGTTGATCTAGAATAAAAAATTCATAACGATATTATCATTTCAACTACATCGGTGCTTTCAATGAAATTAAAAATGAGACACTTAGAATTCCTAACAGTTACTATACCCACCGTAAAAATTATATTTCAAAAATAATAAACGTATACACAACAACATTAAGTCAATTAATACACTTTTAAAATTCATAATCTCTATACCTGTTTCAAAATCATGAATACACATTTAGTATTCGCCGATAAAAAATCGAACGACCGGAAATTAAAGAAATTCGCGACAACACTGAAATTATCACGATACCATAAATGGCTGTTCTTACAAGCTACAGGTAATAAAATTTTATAAACTCTCGTTGGAGACTGTGCGATAAGGAACACTCGGGAAAACGATTTCCTCGTTGCGTGTCACAGTAACGGCGCGTAAAAGTCTTTAACACCTGTTACGACATCGTGCTTCATGCAAAGTGGATACGTAAACGGACAACAATTTTCTGATTTTTCCATCTTCCGTACGATTGCAATCATCTGCATATTTTTCTTCAAACATTTCACGTTTAAAGCCTCCTCGCCATTAATGTGAAACACTAGCTTAAATTGAAGTTGTTGAAAAGGAAAAAACTGTTGTTTTTATTTGAACAGCAGTTGTAGGACATATGAGTTTATATAATTTCTCATATCGTAGCTATTATTGATTTAGTATGAAACAGGAAACGAAGAAGGAATTTCCCAGCTATTTTAAGAACGTTTAAAATGTCAATTGTCGTTGCGAATACGTTACCCTTTGATAACTCGTGACCTGACGGCTAAAGTGATCTATAAACACTTGTTCAATAGGTTACGGAAGCAACAATATATCTTCCGTGGCACTTTAAACGCACTATTCAACCGACAACACGTCACACATGCGCATTGTAGGCACGCTGAATTACACGACGATCAAACGTACCGATGAATTATTAAATTGAATAATTTATCTGCGTAACGTGAAATGCATTATCTGCTGCGCATTCATGTACGAAAACAACGATTATTTATAAACCCACATTATCATAATGCCGAACAATCTCGCGAATACATGATTTTTATCCAATAATGTAGAATGTATATGCAAAAACGTTACTCTCATGTTAGTATAGCCAGTGATTTTTAAAATTGATGCAAAATTATTGTACGAATGAGATAATGCAAGAGTTAATCACAGTCCTGTACAAGTAACATTAATTAAACATTCGTACAACCAATGTTCTTCCTGTAACAGGATCTTAAATAACTCGAAGTGCATAAAGCAAATTTGTTTGTCTCTAAAATTAATCAAAATTCAAGATCAAGGAAATGGACAACGGTTGTTGCAGGTAGAGTAATTAATAAATAAATAAGACACGGAAACGATGCTTCTTGCCACCATGACCGTGTTTTCATGCTCGCGGCCAACCAGCTGCCTTATCTATGGCACTTTAAAGAGGATACGGCGGTTCCGTTTCCTTAAAGCGGATACGTTCAATTTATCTTCACGCGGCACAGGGTCTCCAAGAATTTATGAAGAAAATTCGACCAGTGGATTGTACCTCGTAAATCCAGATACAGAACCTGATAAACGACGAACGCAGGAGTCGCGTTTGCGCGGCGATCGCCGAGGGCTCCACAGAATTCTTTTCGCCCTGTGAAACGTCGATTTTTCGAGCACGGATTTAACGAAACGCGAACTCAGCCTGGAGCCCGTCCGAATGCTTCTTGAATTTCAACGGATTCTCGATGATCGATATCTCGACGAGGGCGCAGTCTCGAAATGCATGGATCCTTTCGGAGCACTCGATGCGAACACTGGCTCGATATTACTCGAATATAACACGCCGAGAAGGCTCGAGAGAAACCACGACGGTGCTGAACGAAATACGGGGGAAGTTTTAACCCTTTGCAGCGATGTACACGATGGGGAATATATTTTACATCGGGACATCGGTTTACCTCTTTGATGCACACACTTTTGGAGGTGGAGGAGTTCCAAGTTGCATAGGAAGTTATTTTAGAAGTGATGAAGGGAAAAGAAACTGAGTGGCGAATAATACGAGCCCTTGGGTTTTTAGTTAATTTATGGTAGATTAAGAAATGTGACACCAGTATTAACACGTTGACCACCACGTCATCCATATATGGGTGATAAAACTCCATTTGCTCGATGTCCATTAACTCGACAACATTTATCACGCTATTATATAAAAGACGAATCATTCCCGAGACTTTTCAAGAAATTGTTTTCACTCTTACAGCTTTCTTGGCAGCGGTTTTTCGATCTTCATCGTTTAACGCTCTCGTAACAGTCACGACAGCGCCTTCCTGTCTGATACTATTTCCTTTCCACTATTTTCAACAATTTTGGCTCCACAAACGTATGCATGGAATTCTGGATATCTACAACCGCAGTCTTCTATATCTACACAAACTTTTCAGAACTTTCCTAAATAAACGATAATTCATTTTGTACTACTAATCTTTTTTATTTTCAAGCTTTTTGTTTGGAAGTCCCCGCTCCTTCAAACCACATCTTTTTATTTACAAGTTCCTTACAAGGCCTAATCGATATACCGCTTTACAATAAATTTGGAAAGTGCAAGTTTACATCGAGAACAAGAAAGTTCAGTGGCGAATATCGACAGCACCGACGAGCAGAATATTCCAATTTCACCAATTGGAAAGCTACAGGCCATAAAGCACGAATTCCGTTTGATTAAAAAGAAGCAACGTGCACCAAAATAGGAAGGTGGTTGTGCATAACCGAGGCAAACTGACGGCGGGAACAATACAAGGCTCTGGGTTGTGAAAGGCCAGTGAGTAGTAAACATTGAGCCTCGCAGGATAGTATTTCAGCGCGCATAAAGTGCCACTGTCGATGGATATTTGTAGCACAACGACAGTCCCTACCGCAATGTGTATATGCAGAGCAAAGAACTATAGCTGATATAATACTGCATGCACCGCATTCATAAATGTATATAGATACTGTGTGAGTATTCGAGCGTAAGCATATCTTGAACTTTCGGAGCCGATCAATATTTAAAAAATAAAGACGAGTTCTGCTTTGCCTCTTAAAGTGTCACGAATATTTTTAAACATATCAAAATAAAAAAATTGTCGTCCTTTTTAGTTCACAATTATAAAAAATTACCCTGCTGAGTTATTTTATATATCTTCGTATAAATTTAATTTTAACATTTTATCGCATTCTCAAGAGTATGATATCTGAAAAGCAAAAAGCAATTTTATCGCTCACGAACCGCGCTTCACCCTCATAATTTCCAGAAAACGATTTATATTACCCTTATCTTCAACCGTGCGAAGCGCATTTCTGGTTATCGTGGAAAATGCATAACTCCGTTTGAAAACTGTTGCATCCGGGCGCGCGCATCGCGGAAAGTAACGGGCGACCGTCAAACAAACAGAGCAGCGAGGAATATCGAGCGCGGTTAAACGAAAAGCGAGATTAAGAAAATTCAAATGAGAAAAGTTATTTTTTCCCGCGGGAAAAGTGATATTTAAAGAGGAGAGCATCTCGTTGATGAATGAAACAGCAAAGTGAAATTCCGCCTAGCGGAGTCTCGCTCAAATATTTTCTCGCCAAACGCGCGCCGTAGACAACCGAATGTTCCCGTTGGCGAACTTAATCGCGACGAAATCGAATCGCGGGACACAGACCGGCGTTGCTCTGAGTGTTCCATGAGAAAAAGAGATAATTTCGCGTGTACTTCTAGGGAAATAGAAATAACAAGTCAGAAGAAGAAAAAATTTGATCTATCCCTCTCTCCTTCCGGAAAATTTCTATAAAAATTTCAACGCACCGTACGCTTTATACCATTACCTCTTGGATGCAATTTCCCGAAGAAAGGAAGACGTTGAATCATTGATGTCCACGAGCTGACGTAAAATCCCGAGCAGGTAATTAGACGATTCGCGAGGAACATAACCCGAGCGACTCGCGCGATTCTAGAAGAGGGAATATCAGCAGCCTCAAAGGAATCAAAGCAACTTAAAAAGGTGCCCGTTAAGATTTAGAACAAAAACCCAGCTTAATTTAATTTCGTCTCTCTCCGAGAATACCACGTAATCCTTCATTCCCCGTAAAATCTGGTTAATTCGCGTCCCTGTGGGAAAACGAAAGCTCTCTTTTTCGAATCCGCAGCGACTGTCGTCAGGGCTTCTTTCGACCTACTCGTTGAATTATTCAGACTTGCAACTTTTATGAACTTCCCAGGAAGGGTCGTGCTACGTGCTATCCACAGTGCATACGCGAGGCAAGCGGGCTTTCCATTGGTTTATTTTTTTTTGTCGAACGGAAGAGATCGGTATAGATCTGAATTGAGATCGCAGTTCAAGCGAAGACACTAAAATTGGCGGATTTTATATTTTTGTTATTTATATTCAGAAGTACCTTTGGTTGGACCGAGATCAATTCTTGACACATTCGCGATCGGTTTCAGCTTGAATTTTATTGTCATTATATATGGAAATTCAGTGGAATGGAAAACAGGACAATGTGACAAATATATATTTTTAACGCCGTTTTAATTTCCACAATTTTTAAGGTATTTCTTGCATCGAATTGGAAATACATGAATGCTACGAATCGATAATTTTCAAGTGGCTGTCGAGCCAATTAAAAATGGAGGTACATCAAATCGTTTCAACGTTTCCAGATTTTCCACATATTTTTTTGCAGACGTAATTCTTGCACATCTTTGTTACAATCTCCCATTCAAACGAACAGCGTGAACCTGTCGAAAGTAAGAAAAGTTTGAACGGCAGGTTAACTTCTCTCTGGTTGAAATTATTTAAACGGAAACACCTTGCGGTTAGTGCTGCTGGCGATAGACAAGCAGGCTTGCTGCCAAAGATACAATCAACCGCACCAAAGCCAGCAATATATTTGTTATAGAACCACGGGGCACCAACAATACAACCGCGGATTGCAGAAACGTGTTCCAGTTACAAAACGGAAGTTCTCGAGTTTTTCGTAACTTGTTTTCGAATTTTACTTGCATCGCGGCTTTTGTTCGGGAACTATTCGAGACTTCTGTTTTCGCGTTTCACTTGGATTGGAACTGAAATGATTGATAGAAAATTGCAAAGGGGAATTTATTTTTCGCGGCGGACAGATTTGTTCGATTTAGAAAAGAATGAGATGGACGACGAAAATTCTGGCTGGAAAAAGACTTTTAAAGAAGCCATCCAGACATGACTTTGTGTAAATTCTTTATTCTTCTTTCGGGCTGAACCACCTTTGCCATCTGACAAAATTCTGGAATATTTGTATTGACACTAAGTTAATAAGTGAAGTTGATTTACTAAAATTAATTACGAGGGAACAAAAATAAATTTGTCACTCTACATGGATAAAAGTCAGCATAAGTAAACCTAGTGTTGATATAAATCTTTGTTACCTCTAGAATTTTCAATATTAATTTAAATATACTGCGTCTTTGAATTTGAATAATTCCAATGTCTTTCAATTTTTACCAAAGTACCCAAAGAGTAATCAACGGATTCGTGACGAGCGTCGCATTCCAGGGCCTTGAAGACGTCGCGTGTGTTTCCCAACGACGATATGATTGATACCGAATCATTACCATGATATTTCCATTTGTTTTAATGCTCCGTACACAAAGAGTCGACGGGGGAACTGGGTTATTCTCATTTCTCGCACGATTAAATCACTCATCTAAATTCAGCAATTTCAAAGAATATTCCGTCGCGATGACTTTCGTCGTGGTGGGCAAATTTATCATTTTAATAACGTCCACGATTTCGGCAACGAGGATCGATCGTCGCGAAGTTCAACGGTGGAAGAGCACCAAGAGTTCCGCGATGCTTAATTGATGTACGAAGTTGAAAAGTTGAAAAATTAATTACGTCGCCCTGGGAATGTCGCGTTTCTATGTTCGGTACGTCGATGTAATATACGAGCACTTTACGTCAATTTTCGCGCATAGTTTGAAAATCAAATTTTGTTAGGTTACGCAGAATGAAACAAGTTGGGCTAATTGTTTGATCAATTTTGAGATTACCCTGCGGCGAGGGCGATACAAATTATACGACCGTGTACTTTTTCCAAAAACTCATTATACGAATAAAAAGTTTTACATACATTCGTTTCTCTTTAATGCAAATATGAAGAAACATTTCATTGTTCAGCGGATTATTAAGCAAATGTATGTAGTAAGTTACGTTTAAAGCTTTGGTGTCCAACAAAAATAGGTTTCTATGGCCCCAAAATAATAAAATATAATATTTTCGCGCATTCATCTATCCACGAAACAATTTTATCTAAATTGCAAGAGGTTCACCAAATATTTACGACATTGTCTAAACTTTCTAACACTTCCCAGATAAAATGTCGAGTGCAAAGGGTAAAGAACCACTGACCAACTGGCACGTAGCTCGATACATCACGTAACGAGGCTCTGACCTCCACTTTCGAGGTTAACGATACAAAGCCTCCCCCAACTTCTAATCACCGTCCGCGAAATTATCATAGAGCAACATTGTTCATCCTATCTGCATCGGTGGGACGCGCACACTCGAGCCTTTCTCAATATATGCAGCGAGTAGTTTGAAAACTTTTTCCTGCACACGGCTCGATAGGCCGCGCTGCGCTTTACGCGCGCCATGTGCGCTCATCGGCAATTGAGAGAGGCCAATATGAACCAATTTCCTTTTCCATCGCACAGCCGACACGCTTGTATCCCTCCTTCCTTCCCGACTGCCGGTAGTCATGGCTCGGAGGATTAAGGTTAAGAGTGGCGAAATTCACGTACCTGTTCGAGCCGTGACACGCGATGCTCTCGTTGAAGCGCAGGAAGAACGAGGATGCTCGGCTCCGCGATCGATCCTCGATCCCTCGCTGACTTCCTCAACTTCCGATAAACACAGAGCCGTTCACACATCACTTCGTAACATTTCGGATCTCTTCGATGGCCCAGTCTTTCGGGAGTGCATCGTCAGGGAACTGACACTATAATTTTTATATTATTAGTTTATATTTAGTTTAGACTAGTTAGATTGGTTTAGATTGGATTTTTTCTTTGGTTTCGTACAATCTTTGTGCATTATGCAAGATACTGATAGATTTACTCAATTATGCACTTGGTAATATGCACACTTGTTTCGATTAGTCTAAATTGTCCAACATGTAGCAAACACAGGCATCACCTTGTTCACATATTGCTGTGTAACATTTGGACTTGTTTTTTGATACTGTCCAATATCTTTCAAGAGTGCATTATACAAGTACCTCCATTCTCGTATTATGAACTCGATGTCATTCACACTTTTTTTTGACAAGTCCAATTTCGCCTCGTGTCACTATCAACTTCGAAACTATCACTCCGAAATGGTTCGCACTTCCCCGAAGGAAAACAAAACAAGTGCGCCTCTGCTCGTCGCACTCGCGAGTGCCTGTCTCCGAAATCCGCGTGTCCCCGCCGGCTTCTGTCGATATTCGAGCTACGCTTCCGATGAAAACGAGAATTTCATCATATTCTGGATCGAGCCTCTCGATCAGGCCGAGCCTTCTCCCGAAGTCGACTTTGTTTACTCTCACCCTCGCCTCTCGTGATTGACAGGAGCTCTTCGGACGAAAAAAAAGAAGAAGACTTGGACGCGAACGGGTCGTTCTTTATATCGTTTCCCCGACGATTTCCCCGGTCACGTCTCTCCAAACACGATCCATCAGACAGTCAACTCTTTCCTTGCTCGAATCTGCGTGTAACGACTCGTTCCTCGGTTTCTTCAGCTGTTGGCCATCGATCATCGCGATCGTTGATCACACGGTCACCAGAGTGGAAGAACGCTTGGTTGTCACCGAATTCTTCGAGGCAAGTGCTAATTCCTTGACCGATCACTTTTTCAATCGGTTTTCTTTTCGATTTTCTTTTATTCGATCAAGACGAAACTTTACATCGGTGAAATTGTTGTTTTAGTAGTTTTCGGGGTGAGCTCGCGATGGGGGTTCGCACGCACAGATCTGTTTGGGGCTCTCGTCCTGTTGCTCTTCCGTCTTCTCTGTTATCTTCGCGGTGGGAGGTAGAAGGGGGGAAGCGATTGCGCTCGCACGAGCTCGCGGAGAGTCGCGATGCCGACGAGCCGGTTGGACGTTCGTCGTACGACTAGACCGGGTTCTTGCCGTTGACCTGGACCCGCCTTGCGGCGCTTGCGCCGCGGCGCCAAATTACTGCCCTATCCGGAAAACCGTCCAACGCATGACGCAACGCATCGTAACGCCCTGTGCTGTTGTTTTCTTCACACGCGTGCGTACCCACCGCCACGCATTTTTCGCGCCACGCATCGCGCGAACCACAAACTTCTCGAAACGTAAGAAAAATTTTATGGCCGTCCACAAGCTGTATCAAACTAAAGCTACACGCTTGGTTATAGCTTTGGTTATTTTTTGGTAACTGAATGTAAAATAAAAAGGCGTGAATAATTTTCAAGAAGCTTCATTTAAATACAGTGAACGGATGAAGTGACACCTGGTTTTTATTCAATAAATAGAGAGAAGCTTAAACTATTTCAAACCTAACGAAAATTGAATATAAAAGGAAACCACACAAATGAACATCCACTTCCTCCCTTTAAAATTTTCCCTTAAAACAATGTTCCCTAACCAGATTAATTCTCACATATATTGCAAGCAATAATCGAATTTCCATGAAAATCGTCAACATCTTTCATGTTTAGCAAGCTGAAAGGGTGCAAACGACTCCAGAGAGAAGCTTCCGTTCCTTTATTTCTAAAAATAGCGAAACAAGTGTTATCCTCTACGCATCAAGGGATTTTAATTAGGAAGGACACTCGTTAGTTTCCCCGGCTTATATAAAAGCAGCAAGGTAGAGAGCGGCTGTTTTCTTTGTACATAAAGACAGTGGTTTCGAGTTTTTCGCATCGATCGTGTGCTTTTATGATGTGTCGTCGACGCCCCCCATCGGTGGACGTGTTTTTCCAACGGAAACGAATTTTCGGGATGATAATGTCGGATAGTGGAAGCGAAGATAATGGACTCCTGAAAGCTGTGGTCAATCTAATACAGAAATGCGGTAAAAAAAGAAAGTACCGTGTGGAGCAGCCTGGCCACGTTATTCCGACTTTTTGTACATCCAGAAAATGTTTTCGTCCAGAGATCGCTCCACGTCGATCGCGAAAGTGATTTTAGGAAGTGGCGAACGTAGCTCCGAGGCTCTTTACGGTGCATTAAGCGTGAAGAACAAAACGGTAGACAGACTTCAGGCGCGGAGTTCGGCGGATGAAAGTTTTCTTCGATTGCAGCCGACGCGTTTGACTTTAAATTACCATTAACGCCCGTATTCGCGAATAACAGGTGGAGGTAATGAGAAGGAAATTTAATACGAGGAAAGTTGGACCGAAGTGCGAGTCAAGAACGAGTTCTCGTAACTCGTCGAATCGTGACTCGGCTGACTGCTGGCAAACGAACGCGATTCTGTAATCTTCGTGATAGTGACCTTTGACGTTTCCAAGCGTTTCTCGAGTAACGCTCACGAAATTTTATCGATGCAACCGATACAACACTGAGCACCGTGTTTTCTAATAGGGAGACATCTCTGTACCTTATCAATTGATTGATTAATATATTTCTCCAGAATTGTGTCTTTCTTAATATTCTTCTGATATTTCTTTTATTATTTCTACTATTATTTTTACTAAATGTGTGCTTTACTTTGGTAAAATTGCGTTAATGAAGTAATGATTACAGTTCGCAGAAAAGCTAGCCTGTCGGTGCATGTTGTTCTTCTAGCAATACTTATTCGAAATTTATTATAGGGAGATGTATCGTTTTAAAATGAGAAGCACATGTTATTTTTGTTTCACCAAAATTTCCATTACATAACCAATGAGATTGTACAGCTTTATCTTTTTTTTTCTTAAATTGTGTGCGCCAATCGTTCAATCTTCCTAGGAAACCTCCAGAACGTCTCTCTGCGTGATTATTACAAGGAACGATTTGGGCGTCGTGAATTAGTCGTCAAATTGGCAGCAAGAAATTCAGACGGATTCAGGCGAGTGCAGAAGCGTTTCCGGTGGGCGACGCGCCAACGCGGCAGGTGGCTTTCTGAAACGCCTCGCAGTTAAACGAATAGCCGGAGGCGCAGACGAAGTAATTTCCACGTGAAAGTAATTCGAGTGGGCTCGGCTGGTGTTTCGTTTCAAAGAGTGGCGAGCGAGCGAATCGAGACGAAAGCTTTTCGAAATTCTCGCGAGAGGGGGAGATTTTTAAATGCTTCCTGGGTTCCCGTTGCTTTCTTTGCAACGTGACTAGACGTACCGCGAAAGCTGCCTGGAACGACAAGTCACGCGTTCCTCGCGAATAGTTCCTTTCCCAGAATCGTGAACCGCGTGTTGAGCTTTTGAACAAGGTGCAGGCTTTAAAATAATAATCTTTCAGTCCCGGAAGTCTTTCTCTTGAAGTTCCCATTTCTTTTTATTTATTTGCACGTATAGGATATGGGAGGATTGCTATGCGACAGATAGCTAGTAGAAAACAGTACCATAGATCCACTCCCAAAGTCGTTCCTATTCATCCTTCCTGACACTAGCCGCGCATAAACTTTTACGACACCCGCTACTAACACCATCCACGAAATTCCGTCCAACGAAATCGCAATCCTGAACAATGGGATGTATTTTCGTACTCCAATCGGATTTCTCAGGGAAAGCTGAGCTTCGAACAAGCGCGAGCTTTAATCAGGGAATTGTTTTCGTTTACATTTTTCGTCCACAAACATTCGAATCTTGAAATACGTTTACGAGGATTGTTAGTGTGGGGTATAAAACATTTTCTCTTTTTTTTTTGTTAACGATAAAGAGTATCAGAATTAAATGCAGTCACAGTTTCAACAAATAAAGTTGTTTTACCATCAACACATCACAGAATAGCCGTCGAGAAGCATGAAACATAACTACTCGTTTAACGTATATACTATTTTCCATACGATAGTAGAAAATATTTAATACTACAAATATCCCTATCGAAAATAATAAGCCAGCAATTTATTTCCACTTTGTTGATACCCCCATTTCGGCAGAATAACCGCTACAGTTTCGTTCGAGGCCAAGTAATTCTCACAATTAATTTAACCAGCGTTTCGTTAAGTTTCCAAGCGCACCGAGAGCGAAATTTCGCGTTTCTTGGAGCGATGATTAAATACCATTTCATATTTCATATTCCTCACTGCGGGATTTCCAGCGACGACGGGGGGCGCGCCAACAATTTTTAGTTGCGATTCGTCAGGAATTCTCAGCAACAAGTGTTGGGGCGTGCGAGTGCTTTTTGGGTCGTGTGTGCTGCGACTATTATTTGCGATTCAGTCGCCCTCGTCTACAGACTATAGTTGTACAGGTAAAATCCAGCTATCGTTGTAGGACAGAAGTCCACGCCACGATCGGTAATCCGATCTCGCGTACGCCCTGTGCGCGTTTTATCGAACAGAGCACTCCGCCGTAGTACTAATAATGTCAGTTGCAACGAGACACTCCGTGAAACGCATCGATATGTCGGTGGCTGCGATGCATCGACCCTCTGGCGGCATATAGAGTATAATTCTGGGCTGAAGTCGATGTGGTAATCGAATCCCTCGTCGTTTAGCACGGTCGCTGACCAACATTTCATATTTATTCTGGTTTTTTTTTTTATTAGTATTTACTGTGATTTGTAGCTAACTATTCCTTCTTTTGACACAATTTAAGTCTATTTAACCAGTAACCCGTTTTAATTTGTCATTATTAATTCATCTTTCTCTTTAATTAAGACCGAGTCGATATTTTCGTTAATTATTTTCTACCGTTTGCAGCAATTCTTGTTCATTAACTTCTGTAATAGCTTCTTTAAATATAGTTAAATTAAAGAATATTTGGTCTGGTAATTACACATCTGATATATTCAATTCGTTAGAAAGAACGGAATTCAATTTCTGCAATGGGAGAAGAAATATGCGAGCTTCGATATTAACGTACGGAATCCCTATTGATTGCGTTAAAGCGGTCTGCGGTAATCCGCATTTTTATATACTAGAAATTTATCGAAGTTATAGGAACGAAGGTTTAATGACCTGTACGTTGTTATTATAAATGAAGAGGTCGATTGTAGTAGACCCACAGTAGCTTACGCCGCGGTAAAAAGAAAGAAGTTCGCCGCGCATAAATCAAACGAAGCCAATATAATCGTATCTTTTATGCTCTGCTGGGTTACCTGGAAGAATTTATTCGGCGACTAGAATAAATTGTCTTGTTAAAACAGAAAATGCTCGGTCATAATTCGAATGCATTAATCCTCTAAATTTTAATAATTTTTTTTTTTCAAATTACTTGATATTTTGGCTGCAAAATGTGAAGCTACCTTCGTTCCTACGGAGGTCTTCGATCGACAAAGTATTTCTGCGAGCGTGCTTTCAAATCTCACGTTAACGCTAAAAGCTCGCAGGTCCAAAGATGTCAAAAACCTATTTTTAGAGGCAGAGGTGAGCAGATTTGATTTGGATAACAACGTAACTAGTAGAATCAACTTGAGGCAATTTAATCACGACGATATTGGTCGGTTGTATATTATTTTGTTGTAACAGAATATATCATTCTAAAACTAGATCTGTCTCGCGATATTTCTGAATAAATTGTGCAGAATCTCGAGCGATCATACCTGACCTAAATATTCTGACTTAATTCCTTCCAAAGATACAAATCCCTTCGTTTACTCTTCACGAGTGCCTCGAACCTATTGAAAATCTAGTTGTGCAATTTCTGAAATAACCGATCGTCGTTCAATCTCGTCAACATGCAGAAGTAGGGACCATTAATTTGTCGCTCGATCTGAGTGGAACCTGAGACAAGCACAGAGAGCTTCCCCGAGGCGGCAGAAGCTGATTAGCGGTACGATTTCATTAAGAAACTGCTTGGTTTCCGCGTTCCTCGGAATTAATGCTAAAATATTCCGCGCAGACGATGTTTATCGTCTGCTCTTGGCGGCGATCGCTTAACTACTGGCAGACGTCCTGGACCGAAATTTTACGCCACGGGAAGCCGGAGTTAAATAATTCACCGTCGGATGTACACACCGATCCGCGCAATATTCCTCTTCCGGTCACGGTTCTTCTGCGGGGGGACGTTTTACACTAGAACTATCTATGGCCAATGTATTCCTATTGTAAATGTTACAATTAATGGAGAAGGACTCCACTACTTTGTTCTGCAGGCAATTTGCAAGGCACTTTGATATTTTAAATTGAAGGTGCTGTCAACAGTCGTCAATATTGTTATTAGTTCTTCTAAAGTTGGTATTATTGGTCCTCTAAAATTCAGGAATCAAAATTAGTGGATACAGTAGTTCCTCGATCTATCGATTTAATAGGAAAGTCGCACCATGGCATCGATGTTATTTCTATTTTAACCTAGATGGTCTGTAAACTTTGCCTCGTGATCGCTGTCGTTAAGAAGAATTTCTTAAAAAAATTAGAAAAAGAAAGAATTCCTCGTTCGCGAGGACGGATAATCCGGAAGTCTATAATCGAGGATCAGATAAACGAGGGTTTACTGCATATAGCTTTCTTAACCCTCACACGGCGAAGAATATGTCTCTTTAAACTCGACCTTATAACGCGAAGCTTCTCGTTCGACACTTCAGTTAACTTTTATGGTGAACGGGAGAGAACGTATCATCTTTTCATTCTACTAAAATAAGTTAAACTAGCATAATATCGTTTCGTCGTTAGATTTGCATCAGGCGTGATGCGAGAGTGTTGTGCCACCTTACCTAAAGACCATGAAGAAAGCTTGCATGAGGTGTGATGGCAATAGTAGTAAAATAATAGTTACATTAATACAGTCGAAGTAAAATACGTTTCTCATAGATTTATACAATTTTTTTCATTAAAAATTTCATTAATAACACACACTTTGCAGTAGGACGAAACGATTTCAAAATTAAATTAATAGTTAACCTGAATAAAAACCAAAAATTTACTATGGAGCAATAAAAAAAAATTTGAAATCTATTAGGGTCAATCGCTCGTGGAACAAGGAATAAAAAAGCCCTATACCGTTTTGCGATTGGATCATTCGTTACTGAGATATTTGCGATTGAAGTTTACCATGTTGGGACTCGCGACGCGGCCCGCTCGGAGGTGGGGTTTGTTTATCTCTGGGTGCGCGCGCGTGCTCCCGCACGTGACTATGAGTTCGCGCGCACGCAGTCACGAGACTAAGCGCTCGCGCTCACGCGGTACAGGGTTCAGCGCTATGCCCGTGCGGTACAGGGTTCAGCTCGCAAAACTTTAACTGCCAATATCTCCGCAACGAAGCATCGGTTTGAAAAATGGAAAAGGACTTTTCCGTTCGTATTGACACTAGGTATTCATTTCTCAGAGATGTTTTATATTTTCATAAATAATGCACGAACTATGTGTTCTTTTAAGTGTCGAGGGGGTACCTGCATTAAATATTAGGTTGCCCCAAAAGTATCTTTCGCTTTATTAATAAGTAATACATGCACAATAGTTTATCTTTTATGTTACATTACTGAATTGTGCACGATTCATTTTGCTCCATTACTGTTACAATATGAGTATCTACGAAGTTAGATTGTCTATTTTTATAAACACGACCACATAAAATAATTGAGTGCAACTCACGAAAGAAACTTTCGGGACAACCTAATATCTCCCAACCCTTCACGAAGATGCAAAAAGAGAAATCGGATCTTGTATAATACTCGAAAATTCCTGACTGCCCTCGCGGCAGACGTCTGGAAGGAAATTTCACGGCGCATGGACCGAGCATTAAATAATCCACCGTCTGAAATACAGAGTGGGTGGCCAGAATTCCGGGAAAGTCGCGCGTTAACTCCGAAAAAGACGGTGGTCAACGAGCGCCGCGGCATTCCTCTTCCGGTCACGGTTCTCGTTTGAAACGGACGTTTAAAACGTTTCGCGAGCGGCGACAAAAACATTTAAATCGGGGCTATCCGCTTTGTTTCACGCTGCTTTGCATCGTAAAAAGTGGCCGACACGGTTTCACCCTGAAAAACGATGCAGCATTTTCGGCGCGGTGTCCGTAACATGTTTTTCTTCGCTTTGTTAGCGAAAGTTGAACCTCCGGATGAAATTACACTCTTCCACAGGCTTCGTGGGGCACACCGAACGGTGAGTTTATGATACAGTCATCGTCGATGGGGTTGGGACGCAATATATTTGTGCATCTGTTGTTCAGTCTATAAAATTTTTGTGAAGAAATTGACAAGAAGGTTTGGGTTAAGGTGTTCTTGAGGACAAGTTGCTGCTACAGAACTTGAAAGTGTAAAGAAGAGAGCAAGATCATGTTCAGATTGAAGCTGTGGAGCAATCGAATCGCTGATTTCAGAATCGGGAATTGAAGAACACGGGTAACCACAAATTTGCGAAGGGGATTACGAATCAATTGGATACGCGTCGACGTTTAAACCGCCCAATCGATAGCTGGTGAATTGAATTATAAAGTTAACGTAGCTACGCATTCGGATTGGTCGTAAATTTCTAGAGAGTGGACCGGAAATTCGGACTTCTGCGCTGCTATTTCACGCGTTCCGGAGTTTAGCTACTCGTCAATTTAACAGTTTGATAGTTTTCAAAGAAATTTTGTGAAGAGAGGCAGTTTAATTTCATAATTTACATTTTTAACGCTATAAGTATAGTTCAGAAACAGATTACAACTCGGAAGAATATTTTCTACATTACCATACATTAATAAATTTTAAACTATGCAATTTAATAAATTTAAGAAGTGAGAAATTTCAGTCTGGAACCAAGCACCTTTAGTTGTGCAACAAATCAGATTAGTTGTTTTGACATAAATCTGGAAGAGCGTTTAAGGTCTGGCAAGCAGCCAAATGAAGTTTCGTTTCAATTTCCATTGATTCGTGTCAAAGTGAATATTAATGCACGGAAATTCATGCTAAGCACATCGAAGCCATAATTTGATAAGGTGCTTCGGTAACATCACACGTATACCGAAATTTGGAAGTTGTTAATTCCCCACAGCTCGATAGAGTTAAGTGTGCTCGTGCATTGGGTCATGAAATTATGAAGACAATATACTCGTATGGCGTTCTCATAATTGCTGCCTGTATTTACGTTGTCAGCACGTCATACTTTATAGAGGCAAGACCTCTTAAAGGGTACTAACATACGTGTGCATTTATGTTTCAGGAAATCTTAAATTCTGTAACACAGAACAATTCTCATTGCGTTTAAATAAAATAAAATTGAAAACAATTTATCTTTGCAGAGGTTAACGCAAAAGTCGCCAAATTGAATATAAATTTTATTCCTCACACTCAAAACTATTTGAATAAATATATCCACATTATTTTATTATTTTCACTGTCGTGATAATACACATAGTTGCACGACGAACATTGCACGAAGCACGCCTGCAGGAAACGCCTCGAATCGGTGATATATCTCGCGTTTCCTGTTTCATTCGTTGAACCAACATCGTATACCTTATCGATTACACGTTTACCTTCATGTATCTTCGGTTGAATAAGCGACTTATCTGTGAGCGGTAATTTTGCGTCGTTTACAGCGCGTCGTTGTGTGTATGTACTCAGGTGCACGCTAGTTATCTCGGTGCATCTAAAATGCACTGAACATGACCGAATTACTCCATCGACGGTCTTGCAGGGGCGCGTCTAAATGTAATTTAATTTTACACGAACGAATGGCACGTTTTTCGCTCGGTACTCACCGAAGGGGAAGAAATTACTCGACGCAAATTCGATGAAAATTTTAAGCGCGTTCGTGTTTAACGTATCGCTTTCTTCTTCGTGAATTTTACGGTTAATGGACGTTAATCTCTGTATTTAATCCGTAGTTTAGCAATTCAATCCTCGTTCGATTCGTACATAGAACGGAAACGTCATGGAATATGTACTTGGATTTGCTCGATCGAAATCCGTTCCATCGAACCTTCATCGAGATATGGTTAAGAAAATACGGTTATATTTGTTGCGCGTTGCGGTGGAGTAATCGCTTCGAGCTGTCAGGAACACGTGAAACAGGATTATTCATTCGTACGTCATTATTAAACAGTTTAAACTAGAATCACAATGGAGTTCCTCTGGTAGTTGGTAACATGCATTTAGCTTAGGTACGCGTGAAACATAATTTGCCAAATCTATGCAATATTGAAGCAACTAGAACGTTATAAACGTGTCGAGTCCTTCAAA
This sequence comes from Hylaeus anthracinus, assembly GCF_026225885.1. Lineage (NCBI taxonomy): Eukaryota > Metazoa > Arthropoda > Insecta > Hymenoptera > Colletidae > Hylaeus > Hylaeus anthracinus. The sequence continues at coordinate 6,008,208 of NW_026534347.1, forward strand.
TGCAAAAAATACTTCATTTATTCGTTATCAAAGTTATCATAAACTTGGAATTGGATTCACGTAGACTTGAAACTTTGGAGGACTTTAATTTGTAAATTTCATTATAAATATCATTGTAGATTTCTTTAATTTATTGGGTTAGTTTAAATAAAGGGATGAAAGGGCACTCTTTGACGTTTGAAGCAATATGGAAGTAGTTGATCGTGTTTTCGCAAACCCCGTATTTGTACCCATGCTACAGACCAGCGAGCAGTCGATCAATTTGTTTTATTGGCCAGTCGCTCAAGCATAACAATAAGCATTCCCATTGGTACCAATGAATCCGAGGTTCGCCACAAGGGACGCACGAAACTGATTTCTCTGGTTTCGATAAAGCTGCAACATCCCAGCCAAAGGTTGATTTACACGAAGTATATAATAAATTTATGCCTCTGGTGCAAAAAGGAACTATGTATACATAATTCAAATTTTTACGACTAAAGGCATCCAAATTTTATTGCGTATACAGGTGGTTTTATTTAGAGTTTAACATAAACGAGCATATTCCTTACTATTCCATAGTATAAGTAGGGTATCTATTTTCCCTTGGATTTGTTAATAATAATCTGTTGGTCAACGAAAGACACGAGATTGATGCGATTTTCATTCACGGAGGAAGTCGACAGTCGGGAGAAGCACTTTAGCTGCAGAGAGACCGACTTCCTGACAGTAACTGTCCACCTGTATCAGTGTCCTCCGATTTAATTAAAAAGTTTCGCGAGGCGGGTGGCGTTGGTAATAAAAAGTCCGCGATAAAAAATCCTAAAAACTTGAGAAAACTGATTTCACACAAGTTATTACAGTGCTTGATCTCGTGTCTGGTGGACCAACGTTATTTCTAGATTATTCGATGCTATGATAACGTGCTGCACCTCGAGTCGACTAAAATGTGCTATAATAGCTGTAAAAATGTTCCAGAAAACCGCACGAAGGGTTGAAAGGGTGTTGACGGCAAATGTTAGCGCTTTTTATCATTGGAAACTTTAAGAATAAATTACCGTCGACACACTGTCTGATTCTGTTGTTTTGTGCGAAGTTAGGTCGAAACCACAACTCCTATATTCGTCCTTATACTGACAAAACTTTGGTCATTACTCATAAGCCTGTCTCCATGTACATATCCCAGATACCAGATAGTTGCTTTCGCCGTAAATCGCTCATATGACACCAATTCCCGTTTCTAATAACTCGACTGCAGGCGTCGAAGCAGCCACGATATGCTGAGCACCGTAAATTGTACGTATAAATTATTTATTTACTCGCAGAAAGGGGTGGTAATCCTCTATACTAGGGAACGAGAATGGGTAACTCAGGACAAGCGTGGAAATTAAGTATTAGAAGCATTAGAAACATTAAAAGTTCTAATAGTTCTATTTTCTAATGAGTCCACATTTAAAGGACTTGAAGTATAACTACATAATTAAATTTATTTATCAGGCAAGAATTACATAGAATTCTAAATTTGTAGATTCTACAATATGTAAATGTCGTTTATATCAATTATACTTTCCCGATATCAGCAACCGATACCGTTTAGACGTAGAAACTAATTTACAGGAAGGAAATGATCGCTCAGCGTCGCAAGTTCGTTCATACTTGAATTGATCTACAGTTTTGATCGCGTTTCCAATACAAGTTTCAGCGACATTCAGTTTCTACTTGTTGAACGTTCACCGGCTGTTCACTGAGGAAGTTTGGCTTACACGTAAACTCTTTAACGAACTCAACGACCGGAACAATTACACAAGATACATGTACCAGTGCTGCGTGACCCCGTGAATCGTCGTGTTACAATGACGTAGACAGCTGCGGACCGAAATTAGTTTATAGATTTAAACGCAAGATTCGTAACGAGCACTATTCATCGAGCTGTTTCTTGGGGTGAAATATTATATATTACTGATAGAGACATAGGGTAAGGTACTCTATTTTAACGCAAGATTATTCGACAATTATTTCAGGGGAATAATATTTTCATACATGGATTGAAGTAAGTGTTTCATTATAGTTAAAAAGATTTGATACAAGCTTTATACTGTAAAAAACGTTCACACGGGGATTATTAATCTTTTTGAAATCGTTCTCTTGTGGATAGCAGTTTAAAAATAATTTTCCTCAATTTTAGTTTACCAGCATCCAGCGGACAATTAGATTTCTCTGAAAACGATGGTTCTTTATTCAGTCTTTACTTCACGTGAAGATTTTTGACAATCCCAGAACGAAGTTCGATCACGCTAAACAATTATCAATTCATCGAGTTTTGCTGACTCTCGAGACTCGAAGTTAGCGATTGGCGATGAAACAGGAATTGAAGGGAAGGTACTTGGAGTGTTTCCTGCGCAGGAAAGACACATAAAATTTAATTAACGAACGACCCGGTCGGCGACGCCGCTCCCTACGACATGTTCAATCTGTATAATCGCGAAATTCTAATCCTTGCGACAGCATTCAGCTAGGCGGGAACTGAACTTTGCACGTTCGACGCGGTAACGAAAATTGACAGGATGTGAGTGACAAGCCATTATCGCGCCTGCACCACCGAACACGATCGACGTTTCATCGATCAAAATATTGCGATAGTCGCGCCCAGAGAGATAGATAGGCAGACGTTTGAACTTGGTTGGTCAAACTCTCTTGCAACTTTTCGTAGCTCGTCTTGTTCATTTTTATTTCGAGCTTTGACAACTTTTGGCTCGAGTCGAATTCTTGATATTTTAGATTATTTTTTATTCTAGTCAATCTTAATTCTCAAAGCACACAGCGTTTCATTTTGCATTCAATTTAGAATAATATTTTATTTAAACTGTAAAGCATCTACCATTGGAAATATTATAGTACTCGATATATTTTTTCCAAGTTATCTTAAACAGACTGAAATGAATCAATGTAGAGAATTTGAAGAAGTGTGTCAGAGTAGTATGACAGTTCATAGACGTTCGAGAATAATTGCTGAAGTCAACAAGCTGGAAAAGTGGCTCCTCGTGCTCATCGTGAATCAGAAGAATCAACACACTCTTCACTGGTTCGCTATTCTATCGAGCCATTCATGGTTCCGATAGTGACTTGCAACGTGAAGTGGATAATGTATGATAATCGGCGCAGATTTGCTCAGTGGCTAGAGTCCTTGTAGATGTTGTTCGCTCTAAGAAGGCAACATTGATTGCTTGATGGCCCATGATTGATTTATTATACCCCATCAAAAATTATTATTTCAATGTGAGACAATCTTTCCAAAGTTATTAAAATAGTACGATAGGATACAGTCAATATTTAAATATTTTAATATAAATATTACAATAAGAAATTAGATATATTTTTAGTTACCGAACCTTATCCTGAAATTAAGAGAACTAGATGCACCTTGTAAACTATATTTTCGTTTCAAATATTTGAAGTCCACGTGGCAGTGCAAATGATTGTGGGCGACAAGATTTATTCGTGCATCGCACTTAGCCGCATTAAATTCAAAGCAATTTTTCCAGATCGCCTACGCCAATCTAGCCTCGGGCTTAAAGCCTCGGACTTCCTATTTACCGGTTGCCTCGAATTTATTTCTCGCCGGGACGATTGAATCAAGCGCGTAATTAGGGGAGTGAAGCTTTCAGCCTCCTTTCATCTCTTTCTGATTCAAATGACACCCTGCGACGCGATAATCTTTAGAGAACCTCGGGGATAAGAATTTTCAAGCGCATTTATTTATTAATTTATGTAGAGTCTTTCAAACGATCCTATTTATTAAAAAGAGCAGGAAAGTTTCAATTGCTAGAATAGAAACAAATTTTTTTAATGTCTTGTTAATGCCTAAATATTACCACCGCTATCGTTTTCTATTCGACCGTCAACGAACACCTTATCCTTTCTCGACACCGTAAATTCCCGATTAATCGATGCTCATTTTTCGCAGCGGACAATCAAATCACCGCGTGCAATTAGCGAAGTGGAGTTCCACGGCGCGTTTCAATTTCAGTTTTAAGTCGCACGGATTTACAACGGCCCCCGTGCTCGACGCCCCGTGAATTTAATACATGCCAGCGGGCACGATTTGTGCCTGCGAAAAAAGGGGGTTGGAACGATGAACCGAACGGGAAACGTATGCACGGCTCGTCTTTTTTTTCCGTTCGTGCGAAATTTGTTTTTCGTCCGTGGAAATCGAGTCGCGAGTTGCGCGTTTCGGATTCGATGCTATGATTGAAACTGGGATGTGTTTTTTTTTTATTATTTTGCCCTTTTTTTTTGTTACCTCGCTCGCACGGCTCCCGTTGAAATCGGTGACGATCGCAGAGTAATGTTTGTCGAACGAATGAAAATCGGGCGTTAATCGAATTCGAAATCAAAATTCAAAAGTGGGCGACACTTTAATTCGAACGCGTCAGATTACGTTCGAACTGGGAGTAAATCTCTGGTGACGGAACAATTATGCATCTTTTTTTGTGTACAGTAGTTTCTGGCTGGCAGCTCGCTTGTAATGTAAGTTTTATTCGGGTTGGATTTAGTTTTTGGTACGGACGGAATGAAAATGATTATTTAACGGGCATAACGCGTTTTTTGTGTTCCGTTTAGTACCGCGTTTCGCGTCACGGGATTAATTGCCGACGACTCCGAGTGGCTCAAGTCAACTTGTTTTAATTTATGAGAGTGTACTTTAACCTCTGTTCAGGTACAGTAGTTAGAGCTGGAAGGTGACTAATGAATTGCAATTTCATGGAAAATTCTAGGAGAATGGTAATCCATCGTTATATCGAGGGACGTTTACTTTAATCTATTATTGCATCATTGTACTATGCGGTGTAATTAATTGCACAACAAATTTTATCATAAGAAAGCTTACAATCTACTTGAAATTAATTGCATACGTATTATTGGAAGGTACATATTGTTATTAGATTTTATTATTTATATCGTTTTCGTTATTGCTTTTGTATATTCTTGTACATGGCATAGTTTGAAGGAAGCAAACAGGTGAAAGGATCGACGTCGCAGTGGTCAGGAGCAGGCATGGTCTGACAGTAGTTACGGATAGACAGCGGTCAGACAGGGTTCAATAATGCTAGGACACGATGCACACGTTCCAAATTGACTAATGACAATGGTGAAAGAGTAAGTTTTCTCAGGAAAATGCTAAAACCATTTATTTTATGACTGTGGTATACTTGATAGAAAATTAATATTTTTATTCTATTTATATAAACTCACGTCTCCGTCATATAATTTTCTATTGATTTTTATTTCTACAATGAAACCAAAGATAGAGTTGTATTTAAAGTTATAAATAAACTTATTTCTCCATAAATAATTAAAATTGACATTTTTATTCTACGCCCAAATATATGTTTTCGCATAGAAAATTCTTATAACTGATATTTGAATGTGATATTTAAAAATATAATTCCAAGTGGCACATCTATCTTGCAATAATAATAATTAATTATTAAATTCCAGAGTATATTAACCAACATTCCGGTTAAAATCAAATGAAGAGGCAAAGGTTTAGCTAATATTGTTATCGAAAGGACCTTTCCACGAGCTTGCAGGAAAATTTAATTTCACATCGTACCAGACTCGATTAACCGTTCACATAGCATCAGCCTCATCATACTAAATCCCTTCTGGTATGATACATTCTGTAATATTGACTACCACATATATTAACAGGAATTCCATCTATGACACTGACTGGTAGTCGGTAATCGATCAACGATCAAATTCGGTTACTGATTGCAAGCAGCATCAGAAAATCCAAAATTCAAACTGTATATTTACTATTATTATTATTCTGGAACAGAGCATACTTTATTATTTATATTTCATTACATTATTATCCCTCCATAACAGAATTGTCTAAACATATTTTTTTCACTAATACAGCATAAATCTTCAAGGTTTTGCTTTCCAATGACACGTCCTCGTTCCGATTTTAGGCTGTGTTTTCCCTAATGCATAATATTTCAGCCACGCGGTTCCCTCACTGTCGTCGCGCGAAATTTAGCAATAAATACACGTTCGCCACACCGCCGTCGGGGTTCAGCGTCCTAATCAGCGAACTTTTCCAACCTGCTCGTGGCCATAAAAAATTACGATATCCATAAAATGTCCATGGCGCGCGTTGACGACTCTCAGCAAAGAAACGTTCTATCTTCATCGCGGAATTAGAGCAATTTCCTCAACGAGGTACGTGCTTTTTTTGAGGAAACCAACCGACAATCGTGCGTATTAAATTCGTACCGTTCATCGTCCTTTTTCTGCCGCTAAGCCGCTAAATGATGTAATTGCCGAGATACTGACCAGTAAGGAACGCTGCGCAACCGTATGAAAACCCAAGAGAATTACGCCGTTGCAGGGGATGGCAGAATGGTCCAGGTTGTTGCGGATTGCACGCTTTTATTCGTTGCGTTCCATGCATAGGTCGCTTATGGAATTTTAAACGGAAACAAGCAGAGCGGCGGAATGAATGCTTGCGTCCAGGCGAGTGAGAACGTAATTGCAACTGTTCTCTGAAAGTATACAGCTGCCTGAAAGTCAGGGGCAGAAGCCAGAAAGATCACTTCAACGATAGTTTGTGAAATATTAAAAGCTGCGAAAGTGAATTCGTCTGTTGAAACATCGACTGAGTTTGAGATAAGAATTCTTCTTTCCTATTTTTAAAGAACATGTGTCTACGTACGTACCACTCTTAGCAAGAGATTAAGGCCCCAGTTGGTTTCATTGTCTCGAACTTTTTGTGTTTCTGGCTACCACGTGCACTTCTAGGGTCTTACTGCTTTTCTCTTGGTAGCTATTGTCGTACCATAATCCTACGCCTCGGCACTTGCAAACGGTGGCCTTGGCAGACATGCAATCATCCAAGTACAATTTTTCAACATGCAGCACACGTATGTATGTAGTATAAATCTTTAGTTGATAATGAGAATTCGAATGAAATGAATGATCGGGTTATTCGGTATAGATATGGAAATATTCATATTGCACATTGCAGCAGATAATTTGAATATTCGCGTAATCGATAATCTTGGATGGTTCAAATTTTCGTACGCGTTCTTATGGACAAGTATGAAATTCCATGAATTTTAGTGGAATGCGAAGAATCCAATGATCCCGTGGTCCATTATAATAAAACGTTGGGACCATAAAACAAGCCAACTGTATTATTACGATATTCTTACTAGCTTCCTGAAAGTATATCGAAACTCCCATTTTCAATAAAAATCCATGTACATTATTTTACAAAAATTACCATCCTTTCCGAATGAAAATTAATCTTCCTTCGAGTCATTAATATCGAAGAATTAATTTTTTACGAGCTCAGCAATTAAAGTACAATTTACCAAGGAAAGCAGAAGGAAGTTTCTTAACGAAGTCATTATCTCGGTGACCAAAATAAAATATTTGAACGAGATTTATGCCCGTCTCTCTCTCTCTCTCTCTCTCTCTCTCTCTCTCTCTCTCTCTCTCTC